>NC_090257.1:21235716-21270716 GCF_037325665.1 Littorina saxatilis
ACACCAAATAACAGAAATCCCAAAACAAAAATGGTGTATGGACTTTTGATTGTAATTTAAGAAAATCCAAAAAACAAATAGACTGCCAACGTTCCAAAATTCAGAATAAAAACCCAAGAAAGGTCAGTTGTTGGAACGTTTAATTATTGACAAAACAAAACGTTCCGTTCACAGATATATCGATCCAGCGGTCTTTTAAGTGCAGAGACAAACACTAATTACACCACACTTATCTTGACTAAATGTTCAGCGGCTTGCAGTGAAGACACAAGCGAATGAAACATTCAGGTGTAGATAAGGAATACAATGCATTGTTCAAATGTGATTTTACTTCATGACACTGCTAAAATCATGATTCCTCGTTATCTAATTACGTTGTTCGAGTTAAATGTAACATCTCTCTCTCTCTCTCTCTCTCTCTCTCTCTCTCTCTCTCTCTCTCTCTCTCTCTCTCTCTCTCTCTCTCTCTCTCTCTCTCTCTCTCTCTCTCTCTCTCTCTCTCTCTCTCTCTCTCTCTCTCTCTCTCTCTCTTTTTCCCAAGGACAGGTTGTAAGAAAAGGCGTAGCCTTAATGGAATCGTAATCCTTGTTAAATAAAGTTTAGTTCAGTACAGTTCAGTTCAGTTCAGTTGTCTCTGTCTCTCACTCTGTCTGTCTGTCTGTCTGCCTGTCTGTCTATCTGTCTCTGTCTGTCTCTGTCAGTCTGTCTGTCTGTCTGTTTCTCTCTCTCTCTCAATCTCTGTCTCTCTGGGGTTTTTTACACATCGTTATTTGTTGCCGTTACAGGAACGCGACGAGGTCCGTGCGATGCCTGGAAGCTATGCTGTCACGATGTCCGTCCCTTGAAGAGGAAGAGAAAGACCTATATGCAATCATCAACCAGCAAGTTCTCCAGTTCAGGGAGGACGAGTGTAAGTTCTTTTCGTATGGTCATTTGTAGTTTGTCATTTCCTTATTTTCTTCGATCTTTTTGTTCAGTTCGATGTGCACGTGCATAAAAGGAGTGGTATTGGAATGTTTAATTTATGACAAAACAAAACGTTACAGTCACTGTACTTCGTCCCAGTTAGGGCAACAGACAAACACGTATGATACAGATAATTAACTTACTCTGGTATTTTTCCTCAGCTTCATCAATAAATATAGGTCCCTACGCTCTGGCATCTTCGCCGTCTCCGTCATTGTCTTCTTGACCATGTATCATCATAACAATCAATAACAAACATAATCGCTATCACGTGTCATCACCATCGTCATCGCCATGATTCGTCATAACAGCTAACTTTAAAACAATGTACTTATATCCACCATTACCACCACTTTTTTTCCAGGTTCAGCGGCTACCATCTTTGCTTCATCACTGACGTTACTTCTGACGTCACTGCTTTTGCTGTACGGATTTCCACGCCTTATCAACATATTATGCTGAGCTGTTCGCTTGCTATTAAATCAATCGTTATGGAGGAGAACTTGTGTATGTGTTTTGTACGATATTTTGCAATGTTGGGGAATTTGTATGTATACATTTGCCATTTCCGTCGGAGTGATTTGATATTCTTGTAGACTCTCTAAACTCTTATTTATTGCTTTGATTTAGATTATTTTATTGTAAGTACGCATTTGAAGTGTCACGTAGTAAATTTCTAACTACATGGGGCCCGGTAGCTCAGATGGTAGAGCACTGGACTTGTGATCGGAAGGTCGCAGGTTCGAATTCGGGCCGGGACGGACACGGGTCAACTTTATGTGCAGACCCAGAGACGGAAGCCATGTCCCACCCCCGTGTCATCACAATGGCACGTAAAAGACCTTGGTCATTCTGCCATAAGTGCAGGTGGCTGAATACACCTAAACACGCAGACACCTGGGTAGCGCGACTCCGTTGCTGCTAGCTTTCCACTGGGAGGAAGCGACCCGAATTTCCCAGCGATGGGACAATAAAGTAATGAAAATGAAAATGAAAAATATATGTATAAGTAGTGGGTGTGGAAAAACACACTGACACAATTCAAAAGGCGAATTCCGAAAATAACTCTGACGGGTTTATAAGCCATAAAGGGTTGTGAAAGAGTTAACACCCTTGATTTTTTTCTCGGACACCAATTAAGAGGGGCCAATCACTAGCGAGGAGTGTGTCGGAAACACGTGGACAGGTGCACGTGCGACTTTATTTGTCAGAGGAAAAGCAAGGGGTTTACACTCCTTCACAACCCATGCAAACTCGACGGAGCTGTTTCAGAAAATCGTCTATTAAAGTTTACGCTTTCTTATCATTTTTCCCGCATTGAACACTGTATTTTTGTGATAACCTATTGTCCTTGGATAGATCTTCCGTACACAAATTCGAGCTGATATCCCTGAGGATAGCGTGCAGCGAAAGAGTCTTGATTCTTTGCTTTGTTGGTGATTTTGATTTCGATCCCATGTTCTTTCGTCTGCCGTATCAACAAACAATGACAATTCACGCTGAATTATTAACAGCTGGAGGTCAAAATAAACAAGGTTTCTAGTCATTGTCTTTGTTGTATGATTGTTTCATTGATAAAAGTATTGCGGCGAGAAACACGGCGTTTACTATCTTCTGACTCAGTGTTTACCACACGCACGCACGCACGCACGCACACACATACACAAACACACACACACACACACACACACGCACGCACACACACGCACGCACGCGCGCACAAATAAACCAGCACGCACGCACAAACAAACCAGCACACACGCTCTTGCACCATCATACTGTGGCACTAGCTAGGTTTTGATTTAAATAATACATGAACAAATATATAAAAACAATAAAATCGCCTTGGCACCATGCTCACACCGGTACCGGTCTGGCAACATCATTCTCACTCTCTGTTTTTTCAAAATATCGCAGTGGTCCAGCAGTTTTACTGTAGCGCCGGTGTGGAATCACCACTATTACTCTAGCACCGGTGTAACACGAGAAAAATACTCCCACGAGATTTTTACTTCGGAGTAAATATTTCGTACGAAAATGTTACTCCCTTTACGAAAAGAGCACTCCCCCATTACACGAGAAAATTACTCCCCACGACAGGTGAGTTCCGAGTAAACATTTCGTACACAAATGTTACTCCCCTGACGAATAAAAAAACGAATAAATTACTTCACCCTAACACGAGCAATTTAACTTCCCATGCTAGGTGTACGAAATTTTGACTCCCTTGTCCCCTGTTAGTCTTGGTGGTGGAATGAGTGGAGGGAGGCTAGCGCGACATTCGTTTGCGCGAGATCACATATTGGCATTATCCCTTCGCCCGCATCCCATTTTCGCGTACGAGATTCAGTTTTACTGGAAGTGAAAAAAATGGGGAGTAAAAATTTCGTGGAGGGAGTAATTTTTTCGTGCCTTGGGGAGTTCTTTTCTCGTACGTAATGTGTACTCGGAGTAAGAATTTCGTACGAAATTTTTACTCCGGAGTACATTTTTCGTGGAGTAAAAATTTCGTGTTACACCGGCACTCTCACTCTACCACAACTATCATCACTCCTGAATCGGTCTGGCGCCAGCACTCTGACTTTGGCACCACCACTCTCACTCAGACACCGGTCTCGCACCACCATTCTCACTCCGCCAGCACCACTTTCACTCTGGCACCAGTACTCTCATGCTACCATTGGTCTGGCACACACCATTCTCACTCTGGCTTCACGCTCTCGGCACTGGTCTGGCACGGGTCTGGATCCTCTATTCTCACTCCACACCCACATACACACACACCCACACACACACACACCTACACCCACACACACACACACACACCCACACAAACACACACACACACCTACACCCACACACACACACACACAAACCCACACACACACACACACCCACACACACACACACACATGGACATCACGCTTGTACCTGTCTTGCAGCAGTCGGAGCACACATGTACAGACACGAAAACAAATATTGACGGGAGTGGATTTCGAACTTGGGAGTTGACAGTGTTTAAAAAACTGTCGCTCTTATCCCTGCGGCCACTCCGCTCGCCTAAAAGTCTGAGGAGCATTAGTAAATATAAAATTTTAACTGAGCGATTGTTCACCAACGAGAAAAAACAACAACATTGACCAAACCGAGGACCACAGAGCGATTTTAACATTATGTCACTGCCCAGATGCCTGTGTTCGTGATTGCGAAAGGTGGGCTGACAAATACACACACACGCGTGCGTGCATGTGTGTGTGTGTGTGTGTGCGTGCGTGCGTGTGTGTGTGTGGAGGTGTGTTTCATTGATTATTTTTAATTCACATGCCGGCAGTGCTCAAAACGGCTTCCTACCTTGCTGCCTATGATACTATTAATAGCAGCCAGTCATACCGACGAGTTTTGCATTTCTCTGTATCGTGCTTTCGTTTTACAACAAATCAATACATGTCGTCACCTTGTCTACTAGTAAACAAACGAACACTGCACCAGTTCTGCGCTGTATGTTTTCCTATCTGGAAAAGAACTGCAGTGCTCAGATCGATAATATTTTACTCTGCTGCGCGAAGATTCCAGACAATTTGGTGAGTCGGATTTATTACGGTTCAACTGTAGTGTAAAGATGCCCATAGACTTTAAAAATGAATCAAGTGAATCAATTAATCAGAGTTTATTTTTCTATGTTTTCACGTTAGACTCCTTTGTAATCCCTAGATATCATGCTATGCTAACTTGGTTTTTCTCTCCACAGAACTAGTGTCTATTTTGGACATGACGTGGTTATAAACTAAGCCTGGATATCAGTTTTTGTGTGATACAGTACTTTTCAAAGAAGCTGCAGTCAGTCTGGCCACCTCAACGCAGCATGCAGTGTTTGAGTTGCTGAGCTTTTCAAATTTTTTTTTAATTCACACCATACGTTAATACGTTTTGGGTTGTTTTATCTGATATAGGATTGATGTCACGTTGTGCAGCAGTATCTCTGGTCAGCCCCAAAAGTACAAACAAAATTAAATGGTAGTGCTCCACACCGCAAAACAGCACGTTTCTCCAGGCGTTTCCTAATTTGAGGCTTTGCAAGTAGAGTGAATTTTTCTTTTCAATTTGAAGCCGTTTGACAACATGTCTAGCCAAATAACGTACTCGGGATAAGTGTAATTTTGGAGTCTGTCCAAACTATTAATTACGAAAGAAGGGTTCCAGAATAGGACCCATTGACAAAGAATCGATCTTTAAGGAGCTCCAGTTTCTGCCCAACGTTGTTGGCACCAATCCATGGAGCCAATTCATGTTTGTTGATCTAGTACTGTGTTGATCGGTCTTGCTTTACAACACAATATTTCAACATGCTAGTATTCTTGACATACGGAGTATTCGTGCCAGGGAGTTCACGGCAGCTCGAACTATTGGTAAATATGAAATGAAAATACACGACTTCAAAACAGAAAATAATGAGAGAGAGAGAGAGAGAGAGAGAGAGAGAGAGAGAGAGAGAGAGAGAGAGAGAGAGAGAGAGAGAGAGAGAGAGAGAGAGAGAGAGAGAGAGAGAGAGAGAGAGAGAGAGAGAGAGAGATACATTCACACAGAAAGACAGACAGACCAGCACTTATTTAAAGTGTTAAAGGTAAAGCTATTTTTGTCAGACAGAGCATAAACAATCCACCCGTAAACATAAGATTTGCCAGCAAATATTGTCGTCCGGATTTACCCTTCAATTTTGGAATGAGACATAATCGAAGGAGCCCAATAGTGGGTACCCTAACTTTGAACGTTTCTGGTTCAACACATTTTTTTCTCTCTAGATTTTAGTGCTGATGTAAAATAATGTTTGAGAAGTTACACGACATCGAATTAGCACTACTTGATATTAGATATCAGAGTAAGTTTTGTTGTTGTTGCATGAAATCGAACTATTAAAAGAAGGTCATGTAAAATCAAAACAAAAGCAACCCTAACTATAACTCAAAAGGAGAGGGTCTGTTTAAATAATAAAAAAAAACTTCAACCGATGTGGCTCAATAAAAAGGGAGGGGGTGATTGCACATGTTTTAATCTTCGTGATAACCGGTAATTGATTATTTTTCTGATTGTTCTTTTCTTCAGACGCTGAATCCATTTCTGCATCTTTTACGACGAGATGTGGAAGTCGCCTAGTGAATGAAAGGAAAAACACATCTTCCCTCTTAGAGGACAATCCACCCAGACTGGAGGACAACCCATCCCAAGGCAACCGCAGACTCTTTAATGAAAAAGCTCACCAAGTAACCAAACAGTTCTTCACAGTTTTCCATCCAGTATCGTCAAATGGACAAAACGCACACAGCTTTGGTGGATCTTTGCGCTTTGAACTTCGGATAAGGCGCTATATAAATAAAGAGAATAAAAAAAATAAATAAATCTTCGCAGAAGAGTACCGAGGCCGACAATGTTGACAGTAACAGCAACCGTGAATGTGACGACAAGAAAGCTGCTCTTCTTTGTCCAACTTCACGCGTAGCAGCTTTTAGCTCAAGAGGAACGACTGGAAAATCAAAGTCAAGATGGACGGTTTCGAATGGCCGGATGGTCGACGTAAAACCCGCCAACATCTGAAACAGGGCAGAGAATGTAGACCAGAATCGTACGACGAAGACGAGAGAGAGCCCACGGGATCCGTTGAAAAAGCTGAAGCAAGGCTTTTTGACACAGACAGAGGCAAACAGTACTACACAGGAGACGGGAAGCCTAGTCTGTGCGACTTTCTATCAAAGGATCAACTCACGCAGTTTGATATAAAAGAAGACCGATCGATAAAACCTCGCTCAAGGATCCGCAGACACGAAAGCAGCTTGTTCGGAAATAAAAGTCAGCCAAAAGGGAGAGGTGGCAATAACAGCCAAAGAGGCCACAGAGGCAACACGAATCGCCCTCCTAGAGGTAGCGCTGAGGATAGAAGAGGGAAAGGGCAAAGACAAGGAGAGAACGCAGAACAAAACAGAGAGTTCCCAGGTCTTTCCAGGCATGTCAACAATAGAAGCGCGGGAGGACAAAGAGGTCCCCCTCGGCGCCCTAACAATGCAGGTGGGGATAAGAGAAACCAACACAGAGCCCAACATGCAGGTCTGAGACCGTTGGAGGCTAACCTCACATTCACCAGACTTAAGGAGCTCACGACCAAAGAACCATCAGAGGTAGTGGCTGCCCTTTCATACAGCAAGGAAGGTCTTCGCAGCCTTCTAAAGAACGATGACAAGTTAAAAACGGATAATCAGACGATGCGACTACTCCTCAGCGCCTTGGGCAATGTATGTCTGTGTCAATCCATGCCTGCCCAGATGGGTGAGATCCTGAATCTCGTGAGAACGTCAGATTTCCTCCACCATCTCGGAACATTCCTGACCCTCGGCAGCGCGAGCAGAGACGCCAGTCACGTGACACGCATTATTGGCGAAAGTGCTGATCTTCTGAGAACGTTAGTCGAACTCTTCCCTTCTCACCTCCACGAGGTCGTCATGGCGCACGCCTTCATTGAAGTGGCACAGAAAGAAGCCAAGCGGAGAGGACGAGAACTCCCCCCACAGGTTCTCAAGAAAATAGAGGCCTTGGAGATTGCCAAGAACGCCGCGATGGAAGGTCTCCAACACAGGCAAGCTCGAGCCTGCAGAGGGTATGTTGACGAAGACGGCCTGACCCCGCCCGAAGATTTCAGGCAGCTCTCGGTCTTTCCCACACAGGAAGATCTTAACAGGGAGGCGCAGCCTTTCCTACGAAAGAACAAGGACATTGGAGGTTACGGCAGTGTGGACCACTATCTTGACGTTCAGTTCAGACTTCTGCGTGAGGATTTCGTGTACCCGCTCCGTGAGGGCATTGCAGAGTATCTAGCCATGCTTGCAGCACCACAACAGGGCAAGAAGCTGAGGGTGAGCAGTGTTAAAGGATTCTGAACAAGAGCTTAAAGTAAACCAGATCCCAAGCGGCAGACAAGACAGATAGACGAGTATTCAAGCAGTCAGTATGCCTGCCACGCAAGCATCTTCTTCTTGCTGTCACAAGTTATGCTTGCATGTTGATTCACGCACACACTAATGCAGGCAAACATAAACTAAAAATAAGTTCTAGGGTAGTCTGCCATTCGGAGATAAGTATTAGTAGTTGAATGATTTGTAACAGTGCGTTTTGCTTTGTTCGCCATTACCCCCCGCGGGTTAGGGGGAAGAATTTACCCGATGCTCCCCAGCATGTCGTAAGAGGCGACTAACGGATTCTGTTTCTCCTTTTACCCTTGTTAAGTGTTTCTTGTATAGAATATAGTCAATTTTTGTAAAGATTTTAGTCAAGCAGTTTGTAACAAATGTTAAGTCATTTGTGCTGGAAACTTGCATTCTCCCAGTAAGGTAATATATTGTACTACGTTGCAAGCCCCTGGAGCAAATTTTTGATTAGTGCTTTTGTGAACAAGAAACAATTGACAAGTGGCTCTATCCCATCTCCCCCCTTCCCCCGTCGCGATATAACCTTCATGGTTGAAAACGACGTAAAACACCAAACAAAGAAAGAAAGAAAGAAAGAAAGATAGAATATAGTCAATTTTTGTAAAGATTTTAGTCAAGCAGTATGTAAGAAATGTTAAGTCCTTTGTACTGGAAACTTGCATTCTCCCAGTAAGGTAATATATTATTGTACTACGTTGCAAGCCCCTGGAGCAAATTTTTGATTAGTGATTTTGTGAAGAAGAAACAATTGACAAGTGGCTCTATCCCATCTCCCCCGTCGCGATATAACCTTCGTGGTTGAAAACGACGTTAAACACCAAACAAAGAAAGAAAGGAAAGATGTTCGCCATTTGCATGCTTGTCACTGGTGGTAGTTCTGCTCTGTAGACACCACTACAGCCGAATGCTCGTTTGTGTTTTCGTTTGTTTACATTTAGCGTACATTTTGTGAGTATGCATAAGAATAAGACACCATGCCAACCAAGGAAATATTTGACTATCGGCAGATGAGGGATGGGTAGGGGGAAGCCGAGGGGGGGAGAGGGGAGGGGGATGGGGGCCTGTTTAAAGATAAAGGAAGATGAAGAAGCTGCGATCAATACTTAGAAAAAGACAAAGAGATAGCAATGAAAACATGTTTGCTACTTTATCTCGATTATCACCGTTCTCGTCTCAAGGACATCCGAGTCTATCACGACGTGCACATCCTGAGGGCAGTCTGCCTCAATTCCGGTCTCGGTCACCGACTGACCTTTGACATCTCGCGGTTGAGTGCTGTTTGCTGGGAGGTCACCAAACGGCTGATTTACGGGTCACTCGTGTGCCTGTCCGCTGACAACTTCCGGACGCTCTACTTCGCTACTGTGGCCAACAGAGAACCATCGGAACTCCAGGAAGGATTGGTGGATGTTATGTTTGAACACGACCTTGCGGAGGTACATCAATTTAGAAGGAGTAAATGGGAAGCCGGTTTATTATGATTTATGAAAAAATGAAAGAGAGAGAGAGAGAGAGAGAGAGAGAGAGAGAGAGAGAGAGAGAGAGAGAGAGAGAGAGAGAGAGAGAGAGAGAGAGAGAGAGAGAGAGAGAGAGAGAAAGAACGACAGGTTGGTTTTTGTTTTTGATCGTCTCTTCGGCATAAAGAAAAAAATAAAACAAGAAAGAAAGAAAAACTATTTTTGAACAAGAAAAGAAGAAACATTGATTGACATCAAATTGGATTGTGACAGAAGAGATGCGTGATTTGTTTTATATACATATGTATTGAGCATGTAATTCTTATGTACAGCCTGTGTTTTTGAGCGATGTAATAATTGTTTATACGAGCCCAAAGACATTTTTCTGTATGTTTTACATGACCACAATAAAGTTATGATAATTTGAATTGAATTAAATTGAGATAAGTTGAATTGAATGTCTGCAGGTGTCAGCCATACCATTGGAGACTGTGTTCGTCATGGCAGAGACGACAGCTTTCTTTGAAGCCTACAGGCACGTGCTGGCCGGCCTGCAGAGAATTCAGGCCAACGACTTGCCCTTCCAGCGCTACATCGTCAGTTGTGATAAGAATGTGGATGTGCCAGGGTAAGACTCACGTGTTTCATAACTTTACGATTATCAGATGCTTTTATTCTAAACAAAAATACTACTTTATGAACCAGTTGACATAGCAGCCCCAACCATTTGACATAGCAGCCCCAACCATTTGACATAGCAGCTTCAAACATTTGACATAGCAGCCTCAACCATTTGACATAGCAGCCCCAACCATTTGACATAGCAACCCCAACCATTTGACATAGCAGCCTCAACCATTTGACATAGCAGCCTCAACCATTTGACATAGCAGCCCCAACCATTTGACATAACAGCCTCAACCATTTCACATGGCAGCCCCAACCAGTTGACATAGTAGCCTCAACCATTTGACATAGCAGCCCCAACCATTTGACGTAGCAGTCCCAACCATTTGACATAGCAGCCTCAACCATTTGACATTTCCAGCCTTTTTTGAGAGTGGCAACTAAAAAACATCGCAGTCGCAACCATTTGACATAGCAGCCTCAACCATTTGACATAGCAGCCTCAACCATTTGACATAGCAGCCTCAACCATTTGAAATAGCAGCCTCAACCATTTGACATTCCAGCCTTTTTTGAGAGTGGCAACTAAAAGACATCGCAGTCACAACCAATTGGCATTGCAGGCCCAATCATTTGAAATAGCAGCCCTTTATGAGAGTGACAGGTATTTGCCTTTAAAAGATCAGACCCAAAAGAGACTGAGGACCTCTCAAGTGAAGAATTCTTGCCATAAGCACCACCATACAGATAACTGGTGATGAGATGAAACACATTGCTGGTGCTAGTTTTTCAGATAAAGACGCGAATGGCAGGGAACGTCTCTCTCTTTCCATCCTTCCACTCAGCTCAGTTCGTGTGAGCCACGTGTGTCTCCCAGCCACAGAAACCTCTTAATGTTTTCGTTATAAGCTAAGATGTGTATTTCTTCATAATCGAAGCTCAAACAAACCCTTTCTTCCATAAAAATCACGACACAATTGAACAAGTTCCTTTTTCTATGAATACTCACACGTTTCAATTAGGCTGGTGCGTTTGAAAAACAGAAACGTTGAGAGGACAATATTGTTTCTGTTCTCATAGGTACCTGACCAACGAAGAATCTGCTAGCGCCTACGATCTACGCCCTCTGGTGGATGACAGTGTCATGATACGGGAAGACCAACAACTCTGTCAGCAAAAGAGAGAAGTTCCTTACCACTTCAACACCCAGTCCGCGCCCGCGGAGAGCGTCCCAATTCTCCAGAGAGAGGAGTGGCCAGACCCCAGTCTCATGAAGCTGGACGAATCTCAGTACGAAGCCTTGCAGACCGCTTTGACCAGAGAGTTCTCCGTTATCCAGGTAAGTCAGTGTGTGTTTATGACAAAAATGACATATGGGGGGGCCTGGTAGCTAAGTTAGTAGAGCTCAAGCAGTTTCCCACACAGGCACACACAGAAACAGAATGACAAATCTAATATAAATTTAGACTCTTGTGACTGTCTGAGACGTTAATGTGACCGACGACGACGATTTGATGATGACGATGACGATGACGACGATAACGACGATAACGATGACGATGATGATGATGATGATGATGATGATGATGATGATGATGATGATGATGATGATGATGATTTATTTATTTATTTATTTATTAAGGAGATTTCTATAGCGCATAACTAAAAGCACTATGCGCTTTACAATATCACTAGGTATAAGCACACGCAAACATACTCTGATTAAATAGAACTTAGCCTAACAAGACATACTAAGAACACTAAACATTTGAGTTCATACAAAAATAGAGAATTAAATTAAATACTGGACAAACGATTAAAATAAGCTTAAGGTGATGATGATTATGATTTCGATACAGGGACCTCCTGGCACGGGGAAGACGTACGTTGGCCTGAAGATCGTGAAGGCACTGCTGCACAACCGTAAGGCCTGGGACCCTGAGCTGGGTAGCTGCATGCTGATCGTCTGCTACACAAACCACGCTCTTGACCAGTTCCTTGAAGGCATCGTTTCCTTCTTCAAAGGTACGTGTCGTGTTGAGTCCCTGATGATCTAATTGGTAGTGGTTTCATATTGTCCTGTGAGGTTACCATCATAGACGTTCGGGCTGCTTTCTCACTTGGGTAAGCGAGCTGCCATTATACGGTATACGGCACTACCCATTTTTTTTCCTGCATGCGTGTATTCATGTTTCCAAGCACTGTGAACATGGGATCTTTATCGTGCGCATGCGTGTACATAGGAGTGTTCAGACACCGAGTAGAGGCTGGTCTGCACAAAGTTTTTTTCTGGGAAATAAATCCCTCGCCGAAATTGGGGGTCGAACACAAGCCGATAGAGACAACTGATTTGAAGCCAGCGCCACTAACGACTCGGTTATCTCCTCGCCTAAATTAATGATGGTATACATTTACCTGGTTAGCGGTATGCTGAACGTCTGCTACATCAACTGCGAACTGGGAGGGAGTGGTGTCCTCTTCGTCAATGGCACGTCGATGGTGAGCTGCTTATCATTGGAATCCCGAGTTCATTCTGTGAATCAAATTAAGACACACAATGATTCAAATCAAAAAGCTGAATGCAACCTACGTCGTTCTTTCCATTGTTGAATTTGTTTATTTCTTTGCCGCTACCACTTTCTCTCTTACGTACAGTATTCATTCACTTTTTGCAGTCTGAAACTTGTACTTCAAAAGCTGCATTTGGTACGCGCTAGTGTTTTCTACTCTTTGTTTTCTTCTTCGTCGTTTACTCAGTCCTCCTGACATATGCTGCTGTCCGTCGAAGGGTCTTTACAGGGATGTAGATCTTGTTCATCACTGGTGTGGTTATTTTTGAATCATCGTGTAAACTTGCTCTTCTTCTTTTCTTCTTCGTTCATGGGCTTAGACTCCCACGTTCACTCATGTTTTTAGCACGAGTGGATTTTTATGTGTATGACCGGTTTTACCCCGCCATTCAGGCAGCATACACCGATTTCGGGGGAGGCATGCTGGGTATGTTTGTGTTTCTATAACCCACCGAACTCTGACATGGATTACAGGATCTTTTCTGTGCGCACTTGGTCTTGTGCTTGCGTGTGCACACGAAGGGGGTTAAGTCACTAGCAGGTCTGCACATAAGTTGACCTGGGAGATCGGAAAAATCTCCACTCTTAACCCACCAGGCGGCAGCAACCGGGATTCGAACTCACGACCTCCCGATTAAGAGGCCGACGTCTTACCACCACGCCACTGCGCCCGTCTTAAAACTTGCTCTGATATGGAAGCCGGCTTAAACGTAGAAGCAGTGCAGAGTGATCCTGGTCTTCCTGGATATATTGGGGCCCGGGAGTGGTATTCAAGAAGAAAAAGAATTTGAGGTGGTTTCAGATTCTGAAGCCGTTTTAGCTACTACGCTTTAACTTCCGATTTTAACTGGCATTCACGAGTCCCCCTCCGAACGCTGTTAGCTAACAAGGTTGTCTATTTATAAACCACGGGGTTTCCCTCACTTCCTGTTCAGTGCGCACGGGCAGTAGGTCTTATCCGCCTTCATTGCTTTTATTCCGCGAACGAACACGTGTGCATTTCATTTACTTTAGTCGACATGTACGGAACATCCATCGGACAAGCGAAAGCGCAGGCACACGAGGAAGAGATGGAGGGGAAGAGGAAACGAAGTGCTAACTGGACTGACAGCGAAACGCGGACAAATACGAGATACTGCTCGCGAAAGATTTCAACCGATGCTCGATCATACCGGCTTGTGGTGAAAACGTGCTCGCGTCTTCTTTAATGCATTACAGTGTCCAATTTCTTCTACTGATTCCGTGGCCGAACGGTTCTCTTATTCGCCTGATGCGCGATTGAGTCGAGTTCAAATCACCAACTGTCCTTAATTTTTTTTACTCTTTGGCATTTGTTTATTTTTGTTTATTTTCTTCATGTGCAAAAGAGTACGTTATAATAGCAAATTGATTTAAAAATTTTTTTTTAGGCAGGAATGGATTTTTTTTTTTTGTGTTGGTTACCATGATATTAATTTATTGAACTTAAACATGTAAATATTTGATTTTAAAAAAAATATGAAGAAGGATGCTCCCCGCTTAAAAAAACAAAGGTAAAAGAGAAGACAACAAAAAATAAAACTTTCTGTACAAATCTACATCGTCATATTTATCCACAGGATGAATGCGATCCCGGAAAATTCTTCTCAGATTTCTTCTCTCGGCATATTCCAACATCATGAAGGCCGCCATCTTGAATCACGAAGATAACACGGTGTTAGCGATTGTAGAGACGAGGGGTAGGTCCTGTAACTTTGAAGGCGTCACGTGACTTTGGCGGGTCACAACGGGCTTTCGTGAATGCCGATTAGCGCGACTTACAGCTCAAACAGCGCCACCATGCGGCCAAGTGGCGCTAAAGAGGTTTCTTGAATACCAGTCCGGGCCGGTAGCTCAGGTGGTAGAGCACTGGAGATTTTGGGATCGCGGGTTCGAATGCGGGCGGGGAGGGGCACGGGTCAACTTTATGTGCAGTACCAGAGACGGTATCCATGGCCAACCTCCCTGTCACCACAGTGGCACAAGAAAGACCTCGGTCATTCTGCCGTAGGTGCAGATGGCTGATACCACCTAAACACGCATACACTTGTGTATCTCAACTAAAGTCGGGGCATAGCCTGGGAACATGTCCCTAATGGCTTTGCCGTGATGGCGTAAAACTTGAATTTCTTTCTCTCTCCTGGTCTCCAGGTCGCGTGGTGCAAGTGGGCGGCCAAATGAAGAGCGAAAAGTTGAAACCCTACTCACTGGGCAACCTGCGCCAGACCATGAGAAGTCAGAGGGAAGAAATGGACACAGCCTTTCGGGAGATCACCAGACTTCGCTGCCAAGGACATGATGAAATGACAATGCTTATGGACGAACTGGAACACATGGGTGAGTATAGAACAGTGTCAGTTGAACGAGGTTTCTTCTTTGTCTTCTTCTTCTTCCCTTTTTTCCCTTTTGTCTTCTGCATTTGTTGGGCTGCATCTTGCACATGCTCTCTGTCATTGATTTTTTTAAGCACGAATGATTCATTACGTGTCTAACCGACTCCCATGTGTGTATGTCACGAAAGGGAAGGAAATGTTTCTCGTCTGTTTTATCTTAATTTATGTATGTTTATACCTTCGAAACTAGGACCTTTGATTTTCTTCTTTACAGTCATAGAGAATACTGCATGGCTTGCTGTGTCGCACCATATTTACACGAGTTAAATCAACTCGTTTCAATCTGGTACGACACAGCAAGCCATGTAGTATTCTGTTTATCATACATACTGTAATTACGTGTATTTTACTCAAAACGTCCCGCGGTCGAGGCGTCCAAATTGAGTGAGCTTCTTTTGAAATCTCGATCTCTTCCAAAGCCTCGTGCAATCTTTCACGTTAAAGGAAAGAAACGTCACTTTAGAAAGTGTAGTGTGACGTGTTAGTTCTGAAAACTCTTCCAGTGGTTAAACAGCAGGGGCAAAAGTGATTCCATAATGACGTTTGTCTCGGTGACTTTGGCATCATAAGCAGGTCCCTGCCAGACTAGTTTGACACGACCTCATTTACATGATAAACACACATGTGGTTTGAATGATACTGTTATCTCATGAAAGGTCTCTCTCACGTATGCAGGATGAATGTATAAATGTCACGAGAAGAAACCTGCCATTTTGGATTTAGATTCTATCTGTTTATAGAATCTAAATTCAAAATGAATGAAATGAAACATAACATAACTTCTACCCTACAGGTCAGAAGATTGAAGTCGCCAAGCGCGAGATTCTTCACGAAGACATGCTAAGACCCTACATGCTGGACAAGCACTATGAGGGACTGCAGAGCGCCAGGCAATACCTGTTGCAGCAACACGGGCAGTTTGAGGAACAGGTAAGCATAGCACTTTGTCAGATATTGAGCTTTAGTCGCACATGTCGCCTATTTTGCGATGCGGCGAGTCGATTTTACGATAGATTATTTTTGGACTCACCTGAGTAATCTGTGAGTCTTACCAATGAGCAGTGTCCGTCCGTATGGGCGGCTGGCTCGTCCGTAAACAAAAACCTGAACGTTGAGGTTATCTCACACCCATCGCCAGTGACTAGCCGAGAATGTCACATGACAGAGTTTGCCTCAATAAAAGCCAGAGCATGCACTCTTTTACAACCCATACAAACCAGACAGACCCCCACCGAAACAAATCTGTCTGCGATTTGGAAGCTATCTACATCGTACTAGAAAGTAAGTCCGTGTGTCCTTTTGAAATTAATTCCGGTGTGCATTTCTCTGATGTTTTCTTGGCTTACCCACCAGGGCAAAACTAAAAAGAAAGTGTTCTGCATTCCGGAGTGGCTTGGGATCGGAGCTGTGCTGCAAAACAGTCACGTGACTGCCCAAGACCTGGAGACCCTGGACGCTGAACTTGGGGAGGATGACGTGGAGATAGAGGGAGAGATTCAGGCCTTGGAGGAACACAACAAGCTGGACACTGGAGAAACCTCTGGGGACCAACAACTCAGGAAGGAGAAAGAGGTAAGACTTGACAAAACATCACATTGCAAGAACAGACGTGACAAGAGAAGACGAGACAAGACAAGACATGACAAGACAAGTCAAGACTGGACAAGATGGTAATATAAATAGAAACAAATACCAGGCAAGACATGGCAATGAAAGACAAGGCAATGCAAAACGGAACAAGACAAGACAAGACAAGACAAGACAAGACTAGACAATGCTGGAATACAAAAAGACACTACCAGGCAAGACAAAGCAATGAAAGACAGGGCAAGGCATGACAAACACCCACCCACCCCCCACCCCCCACCCTACTCCAATCTACCCCGCCTCACACACGCAATGAAATTGGATATCAGACGATTTATTGAATACAATACTAAGCCCAATACGAAACGGGTATGAGCAGAAAAAACCGAAACACATAATTAGCGTCAAAATTAGCTTGATTCCAAGGCATACAATCACATTTTATTGACAGAGTGAGAAGAAGAAGGCACATGCACGGGAGCGCGCATCCTACCTTGCCCTTGACCTTTCTGGACTGAACCAAGCACGCGACATGGAGGAGCAAGCAGCTAAGGGAGGAGGAGGAGGAGGAGGAGGAGGAGGAGGAGGTGGAAGATTCCAGATACCAACGAAACAGTGGAAGAAGCTGAAACGCAAACTGAGACGAAACGTGGAGCAGGGAGACCGAATGACCGAGGCAGAAGAAATACGGGTAGGTTGTTGTTAATCTCATGGGACGACTATGGATCAGAGCTATTGGGTGTTATAATCAAGAAATTGATCCAACTGGGTATATCTGTGGGTATGAATTCACTGCTTTATGGCGTGTTCAACTTTGAAATTTGGCGATATCTTGGAAACAAAATAATTGAGATGCACCAAACTTGCAAAACCCTTCGAAAACGGCAAGTTGAGCTTCAAAACGTGGTAGTTGTTTATTTACCGTTATGTAAATGGCACATCCATACCAAACGGCAGACGAATGTTGTAGAACATCACCATGGGTATCCCCTCAAACCACACCCCCCCCCCACCAAAAAAACCCCACCCCACCTCCTAGCTGCACGTATATTACGGACGTGAGATTTAGATTCGATTAAAGGGATGCTGATTACCATTAAATTTATGTCTGCGACAAAACTATCATTGGTACACCGAGTCTCCTGATAGCATCAATAAGTCCTTGCACGCCCTTGAACTTCAAAGCAAGTAATTCAATGCGAAACAGAGAAATCCGTGTTCCCTGGGTCCAACGTTTAGTTTAAGGAGTGATGCATACTACGTTAAATGAACGTGTGCTTTCATACGTGACCCCTTGAATACCTTGGGCTCGGAACCGGCACGGTTGGTCTAGTGGTAAGGCGTCCGACCCGTGGTCGGGAGGTCGTGGGTTCGAACCCCGGCCGGGTCATACCTAAGACTTTAAAATTGGCAATCTAGTGGCTGCTCCGCCTGGCGTCTGGCATTATGGGGTTAGTGCTAGGACTGGTTAGTCCGGTGTCAAAATAATGTGACTGGGTGAGACATGAAGCCTGTGCTTTGACTTCTGTCTTGTGTGTGGCGCACGTTATATGTCAAAGCAGCACCGCCCTGATATGGCCCTTCGTGGACGGCTGGGCGTTAAGCAAACAAACAAACAAACAAACAAACCTTGCCTCGGGTCAACTGCTGGCATCAAGTTATTGTACCCAGTGGATAGACACTGTATTCACTATATTATTTGAAAGGGTATTAGTCTTAACACAGGGTTTGCCTGTTTGCCACTTTATTTCTTGTTTTAAACCCTGTCTTACATCTTTATTTGATTTCAAATCTTAATGATTTTATGTGAGTGCTGTTTATTTTGTCTGTATGATGAGTGCTGTGTAATTGCCGGATATTTTATGTAAGGGATAGCCACAGCTACACATTTGTATTGTGCGAATATGTCCAGATGATATGCAGAGTGTTTCAAAAAGCAAAAAAAGACACTAATTCAAAAGCCGGAAAATCATAATGACAGATTAAAACAAATCTGAAATGTGGAGGCACCAATTTCTTTTGTGCAGTGAAAGAGTGTAAATGCTGTTTTTAGTCATAACTTTTGACAAAACTTTAGCAAGCGCATGTGAGAGCTGAACGTCAGATCAGCCGTTCTAGTGTTGAGGCCTACGCTTTGGACGATACGTGGTTAAGTTGTGTCTACTGGTAGGACTCTACTTGTAATCCATTACCCCTCTTCTTTTCATCTGTAAACTAGTGCGGTTGTACATTTATCGTATACCCCTAGCAACAAGACAAATACACACCTAGACACCAGAGTGAGACAACGAAAGCACAGGGTTGCACTCATGACATGTGTGGACTAGGTTTTCGCGACTAAAAAGTTAAACACGTTCAACTGTGAATAGCAAAATAACACTGAAGCTCGCATTTTACATGATTGACAAACTTAAGGTGACTGTTTGAAATCGAATGAGATTCGGTGTATATGATATGCATATAGTCTCGGTGGTTTCCCTTGACTGCTGAAAGAATTGAGTTAAGAAATTACATTTAACAAAATCATAATATGCGAGGTACAGCAATAAGACAAAATCTGACAAAATAGTCTCCAGGGGAGGCAACCATCTTGCTACACATCAAAGGGCAATATACAGCGGTTGTTTCCCTTGTAATAATATTGATTTTTTTTATCATTGTAAAAAAATTTACCTCATACGTATTGTGGCAGTGAAGGGGTTAAATCACACATTTCCCAGTTTGCATTCCTGCTACAGAGGTTGTAGCCGGAGAGTAAGAGAGCCGGAATGGCACAGTGATCAGCGTGCTTGCCTCTCCCGCTGGGAGTCGTGTGTTCGATCCCTACCCCGATTTTTCCGAGCGCTCTCCAGACCTCCATGCTGAAAATGGATAACTGACCCTATTCAGGGCCGGGGATGGCTAAGGCAGCGAGGGAGAACAGTGGTCATCGCCCTAAAAAAGCTGGCCCGAAAGTAGTTGAGATCAGTAACATCTCGCTCCCCTTACGACCAAAAGTGGCCATGGGACTACCTTGACCTTTTTACAGGCTGTAGAGATCTCTGACATCTCGCTGCCCTTACGACCAAAAATGTTTATAGGACTAAGTTTACCTTGACCTTTTTACAGGCTGTAGAGATCTCTGACATCTCGCTGCCCTTACGACCAAAAATGTTTATAGGACTAAGTTTACCTTGACCTTTTTACAGGCTGTAGAGATCTCTGACATCTCGCTGCCCTTTCGACCAAAAATGTTTATAGGACTAAGTTTACCTTGACCTTTTTACAGGCTGTAGAGATCTCTAACATCTTGCTGCCCTAACGACCAAAAATGTTTATAGGACTAAGTTTACCTTGACCTTTTTACAGGCTGTAGAGATCTCTGACATCTCGCTGCCCTTGCGACCAAAAATGTTTATAGGACTAAGTTTACCTTGACCTTTTTACAGGCTGTAGAGATCTCTGACATCTCGCTGCCCTTACGACCAAAAATGTTTATAGGACTAAGTTTACCTTGACCTTTTTACAGGCTGTAGAGATCTCTGACATCTCGCTGCCCTTACGACCAAAAATGTTTATAGGACTAAGTTTACCTTGACCTTTTTACAGGCTGTAGAGATCTCTGACATCTCGCTTCCCTTACGACCAAAAATGTTTATAGGACTAAGTTTACCTTGACCTTTTTACAGGCTGTAGAGATCTCTAACATCTCGCTGCCCTTACGACCAAAAATGTTTATAGGACTAAGTTTACCTTGACCCTTTTACAGGCTGTAGAGATCTCTGACATCTCGCTGCCCTTGCGACCAAAAATGTTTATAGGACTAAGTTTTCCTTGACCTTTTTACAGGCTGTAGAGATCTCTGACATCTCGCTGCCCTTTCGACCAAAAATGTTTATAGGACTAAGTTTACCTTGACCTTTTTACAGGCTGTAGAGATCTCTGACATCTCGCTGCCCTTACGACCAAACATGTTTATAGGACTAAGTTTACCTTGACCTTTTTACAGGCTGTAGAGATCTCTGACATCTCGCTGCCCTTACGACCAAAAATGTTTATAGGACTAAGTTTACCTTGACCTTTTTACAGGCTGAAGAGATCTCTGACATCTCGCTGCCCTTACGACCAAAAATGTTTATAGGACTAAGTTTACCTTGACCTTTTTACAGGCTGTAGAGATCTCTGACATCTCGCTGCCCTTACGACCAAAAATGTTTATAGGACTAAGTTTACCTTGACATTTTTATTATTATTATTATGGTGAGCTTATATAGCGCGAACCACAATTAACTGTGCTCTCCGCGCTTTACATATTAATTTCTGCCGTGTGAAATGGAATTTTTTTTACAGACAGACAGACAAACAAACATTTTTTACACACAATATATAACGCATTCACATCGACCAGCAAACCTCAAGCCTGTTAGGCGAGCATTCACCTTTCGCGGCCTTTATTCCAAGTCACACGGGTATTTGATGGACATTTTTATCTATGCCTATACAATTTTGCCAGGAAAGACCCTTTTGTCAATCGTGGGATCTTTAACGTGCACACCCCAATATAGTGTACACGAAGGGACCTCGGTTTTTCGTCTCATCCAAAAGACTAGCACTTGAACCCACCATCTAGGTTAGGAAAGGGGACTCTACAGGCTGTAGAGATCTCTGACATCTCGCTGCCCTTACGACCAAAAATGTTTATAGGACTAAGTTTACCTTGACCTTTTTACAGGCTGTAGAGATCTCTGACATCTCGCTGCCCTTACGACCAAAAATGTTTATAGGACTAAGTTTACCTTGACCTTTTTACAGGCTGTAGAGATCTCTGACATCTCGCTGCCCTTACGACCAAAAATGTTTATAGGACTAAGTTTACCTTGACCTTTTTACAGGCTGTAGAGATCTCTGACATCTCGCTGCCCTTACGACCAAAAATGTTTATAGGACTAAGTTTACCTTTACCTTTTTACAGGCTGTAGAGATCTCTAACATCCCACTCCCTTTACGCAACAATGGTTATAAGACTTGCTCTTACCTTTACCTTTTTACAGGTTGCAGACGTGTGGCGACTGGAGAATGCGGACAGATGGAAGCTGTACCGTCGTTGGACCCACAACCTGTGTCAGGCCATGCAGACAGAGATGGCGGAGAAAGAACGTCTGTATGATGAGCTCGCCCGCAGGCATAAAGAAACGCTGCTACAAGAGGACAAGCATGTTTTGAAAACCGCGACCGTTATCGCCATGACCACCACTGGCGCTGCAAAGTACGTAATGCTAGATTATAAGCAGGGGAGCTAGTCTGCACGGATGAAGTAGTGACAAATTGCTTGTTTGTTCATAGACAGTCATTGATGTAATTTGGCCACAACATCCTCAACTACGTACTGTGATGTGTTGTCGGATATAATTAATTTTATTGTACGTTATTTGTATTGTTGACCAAAATACATGTATGGCATTTTGCTCAGATCGAGATTCATTGCTCTCCGATACCGACCTAGTGGAGTATTTACGTATCTATTCATTTTACATAGAGTTCCTTTTATTTTTTACTATTGAACGCACACAACATGCACTATTATGTTGTCTGGGTCAACTGCTTAAATATCAGTTTTAGTCCACTTCAGCCGTCACATTGCCCAAAGAAGGAAAAGCCAGTGTTCAATCTATACATTGCTTGTTATTTGATTCGATCTACAGATCTTCATATGTTATAATGTATCGAGCCAACGGAGTCTAGTTGTTGCTGCTTCTGTTTTGTAACTTATCCAGTAGCAGTCTTTTAGTGCAACATGTTGTATTCTGTGTTCTGTACTTCACTCTACCAAAGGTACCAGTCTATTCTCGAGGAGGTCAAACCCAAAGTCATTGTGGTGGAGGAGGCAGCGGAAGTACTTGAAGGCCACGTGATCACGACCTTGAGCCAGGACTGCCAGCACTTGATTCTGATTGGTGACCACAAGCAGCTGAGACCCAGCCCGAACGTCTTCTCCCTGGCTCGGAAGTACAACCTGGAGTTGTCTCTCTTTGAGCGCATGATCAACAACGGACTGAAGTAAGATCCGCGAGGAATTTCACAGAAATGACTGATACTGCCGGGCTCTTGTTTGACTATTTCCAATTTGCGTCATATATCCTTGTCCACTCGTTCGTGTCTTTCTTGTGTATATTCGCGCATTTATAGAGTTCCAATTTAAACCTCTAGCCAAAAACAAGCTCTCTGCCATTGCATCTCTCGTTAGAAGTCTTTCATGTCGATATTCATAGCTGACATCCTTTCAGATTAAATTGTTTGGGCCGTTGATAGAAGTATCCGATGTGACTGTGTTCCCATCTCTTCAAAAAGTGTGCCAGTTTGTTTTGTCTGGTCCGAACAGTTGCTATTTCAAAGACTCTCACAGGAATATTTGTTTCTGAAACCGCTTTCAATCTGCCTGGTAGTAATGCATATCTGTACAATACTTGTGTATTTTGTTTGATGTTTGGCATTGTTGTTGTTGTTTCTGGCTAGAGGTTTAAATAGTAACTGTACAAATGCGATAGTAAACATACAAAAGAAAACAAAATCTTTTTTTTTAACAGTCAGATTATAGAATTGTATTGAATTGAATATAATTGTATTGAAGTTTAATATGCAAACACGGTTCTAGGAAAGAAGGACACTTTAAAGGGTAGTGGTAATGTACCTCTCTCCTCGCAGATGCGTCACACTCGGCTGGCAGCATCGCATGCGTCCTGAGATCGCCACCCTGGTGAAACCCATCTACCCGGATCTGAAGAACCACCCATCGGTTGACGCTTACGAAGCCGTTAAAGGGGTGTCCTCCAACCTGTTCTTCATTGACCATACCCAGCCTGAAGTTCATGATGACGAGTCCAAGAGCCATTCCAACGTCTATGAGGCGGTGTACATTGCTCGGCTGTGTAGCTATCTGTTGAAACAGGGATATGCTCCGTCCAGAATTACCGTCCTAACTACCTACTCAGGTGAGAAAATCCGTTGTTCAACTGCTAGGATATGTGTAATGAAGCTATAGAATGTTGACATACTATGAATATTTTATGTTGCGACTGTTACAAGCATGAGATCAGTTTATTGTCTACTCTGATATCCTGTATTAGAATTTAGTTGCTAACATGTCTGTGATGATCCTTGCAGGCTTGTTGTAATTGCTTCGTGCCACGGATACTTTATCATCCCACATATCTCTCTCTTTGTGCTCAGTTTGTATTCAGGTCTTGCAGGTTTTCTGTTTATTTTCCCCCACGCTTGTGTGTGTTTGTTGTTTGTTGTTTAAAAAATAAATCAGTCCAATTTTTCTCTCCAGCTTGATGTTTACATCTGGTCTCCGAAGACACCAAAAAAAGGAATATAATTATGTGTGTAATCTTGTGCTTTTCACCATCCCGCTGTACTCCAAAGAAAGAACGATGCAATATAATTATATTAGAGAAAGGAGGGAGAAAAACTCAGTCTTTGTTATTTGTTCGCGCGCGTATCTCCAGACTCGGACTCAAGACGCAGGGATCTATTTATGCCGTGTGAGATGGAATTTTTTACACAATACATCACGCATTCACATCGACCATTTCGGCGCATATCCTACTTTTCACGGCCCATTATTCTAAGTCACACGGGTATTTTGGTGGACATTTTTTTTTTATCTATGCCAATACAATTTTGCCAGGAAAGACCCTTTTGTCAATCGTGGGATCTTTAACGTGCACACCCCCAATGTAGTGTACACGACGGGACCTCGGTTTTTTGTCTCATCCGAAAGGCTAGCACTTGAAAGACTTGTTGGTACAATGGAACCCCGACCCCCTCCCCTGCCTCTTCCAAGACTTCACATATTTTAAGACCTTGTTGGCTCACGTAAGTGGAGCCTATGCGATGATAAACTTTGTCTGTCTGTGCGTGTGTATGTGTGTGTGTATGTGATAGAAACTTTAACATTTGAAGACGTCACATTATGGCGTAAGAGGGTTAGACGTCACGCGAAGGAATTACTGAAAGTCTCGGTCATTGTTATTTTGAGCGGGCCGAGACTAGTTGGCAGTCGTGTCCCTGTATGCAGACAGACAGATCTAGATCTAGTGTCTCGCTTTCTTGCACGGTGTCACCTATGCTAAAGCCTGTCCTTAATTGGACGAAGTCGACTACGCGTAGCTCACTTCGCGAAGCTACCGGAACTAGACTTCGTCGCAGTCCAAGGGAAGGCACTATGTGTGTGTGTGTGTATGTGTGACGGAGTGATTGAGTTTGTGTTACTGTTTGTCGATTTCTTACGTGAGCCTTGAAGGCTTCGCCTCTTGTTTTCTCAAATATTTTGTTAATAACTTCTGTAAATGTACCCCATTTGGGAACATTCATAGACTCTCTCCTTTGTTAGACCAGATTTTGTAATATTTTGAGAGGTCTTCAAAGGAGTAGAGGAGGGGGAGAGGGGGAGGGGGGGGCGGCGCCTGTTTATTTTTATTTTTATACTTCCTCCCTTTTAAGACCTTGTTTTCTCAGATATTCTGTTCACAACCTCTGTAAATTTACCCCCCATAAGGATTACAAAAAAATCCCTTTTATTTCGGACCTGATTTTCTCAGATTGTTGAGGTCTCAAAGGTGGGGTATGATGTGAATCTATCGCTGTCCTCACTTGCTGTCTTCAGGCCAGCTGTACCAGCTGAAGCAGCTGGTGCCGAAGAAGAGCGAGTTTGAAGACGTCCGCGTGACAGTGGTAGACAACTTCCAGGGCGAGGAGAACGACATCATACTTCTCTCCCTTGTCAGAAGCAACGAGGACGGCAGCATCGGCTTTCTCAAGATTGAGAACAGAGTCTGTGTGGCTTTGTCACGCGCCAAGGTTAACACTCTTTATTTTAGTTCATGTTATTTGTTTATCATTGGTCGAGTTTAGAGTCTTTAGATAAACCCTATTTAAGGTCAAGTTTCTTACGGATTTAAGTTTCTAATCTCGACTAATGCATACCGGCCCTGGTAAACATTTTTTATCATTGGCGCTTTCTTTTATTTTTGTCATGGCGCTTATCAGTTTTCATCAGCGATGCCGTCGACAATCCTGTCTGTAAGCTATTCATTTCCATCATCAAGGTTATATAACATTATTCTTGCCACTACATTATTATCATGGTTGCCAGCTTTGCTTTATTCATTTCCATCGACAAACCCATCCTCTCATTCTTAATAATAATAATAATAATAATAATAATGAGAGCTCATATAGCGCGAACCACAGTGAACTGTGCTCTCCGCGCTTTTCATATTAACTATGAATAAAAACCATACTTATTTAAACATCAAATACATATACATTATAACAAAAATAACGTAACAATAAACTTACAGCGCCACACATTTTCCCCTTATGGACAATACCATGGAATAGATGCACAACTCACAATAAATCATATACAATGAAAAATATCTTTGAAGTGATCATTTTCATCATCAAACCCATCCTCATTCTTTTTTCTGAGTTTACCAGTTTCTTCACCACTGCCACATTCGCCCGTAGCTCATTGCAGGTGGCTTGATGTCGACTTGTTTTCACATGTTGACGGTTCAATGTGAATTGCTAAAATCTTCTGATCATACTCAGTATTTTCCACTTCACAGATGGGTCTCTACGTAATCGGTAACTTCGACCTACTGAGTGCAGAGAGCAACTTGTGGCAGACCATTACAGCGGGCATGAGAAAGGACAACAAGATTGGAGAGGCCCTGAACCTGTATTGTCAAAACCACCCTGAGGACGAGGGCCTGGTCATCAGGACACCGGAAGACTTCGGGAGATCCCCGGAGGGAGGGTGTATGAAACCATGCACAGCCCGTCTCGACTGCGGTCACGTGTGCAGGAAAATATGTCACCCCTACGACATGGTAAGACTAGATAAAATAAGACTAGGGAAAACAAGACAATAGAAGACATGACAGGACAATTAGGACAGATGGTTATGAAACATTATGAACATTCAAATTTATACGCATAATTTCACGTTTAAATCAAAAGAAAACACCAGAAACCAGGTTAGGTACGTTTAAATCAATATTTCGGCATGCAACTTCTTCGGGATGGTATGGAAAGAATGGAATGACAGCAGGTGATATACAGTGTAATGAATTGTTATGATGAGTAATGACGTCCTAATATTTCACGTTCTTTTTTATGTGAGTGACATTCACACAGGTGATATAACGATAGTGCCTTTTCCACTTCAATCGAAACATATATACAGTTTTGTTGTGTTTGACGTTGAAATAATATGTGGAGTTTGTTTGTTTGTTTGCTTAACGCCCAGTCCACCACGAAGGGTGATATCAGGGCGGTGCTGCTTTGACATTTAACGTGCGCCACACACAAGACAGAAGTCGCAGCACAGGCTTCATGTCTCACCCAGGCACATTATTCTGACATCGGACCAACCAGTCCTAGCACTAAGCCCATAATGCCAGACGCCAGGCGGAGCAGATACTAGATTGCCAATTTTAAGGTCTTAGGTATGACGCGGCCGGGGTTCGAACCCACGACCTCCCGCTCACTGGGCGGACGCCTTACCACTAGGCCACCGAATATGTGGAGCGGAAGCCAAGTTTAAGTTATAGACTTCAGTGGAAAAGTAAGTTAACTGAGTGTCAAGACAAAAGATACTGATATGCCGAGCTTGTTTTCAGCTTGGCAGAAGTGTAACGCAACGAACTGCCTTCAACTTCCAAAGGCTGCCGAAACTTCTTTGTACATTTCCGTAAAAGTTGCAGAAGAAAATAAATCCTGAAATTGTCAATGTTACAGGATTCGTCCAGTTAAAGGCACAGTAAGCCTCCCGTAAACCATTACAGATACTGTCAGGCTTTTACACACAGTACAAACACCCTTTCATTTAAACACTCACCGCTTGAGAACATACTAGGTGCCCTCCGTAAAGAGCGAGCAATTTTCAAAGAATTTATTTTTGCGTGGTTTATCTTACCCCTAAGCCATCGATCGTGAACCCGTGTGATCCAGTTTCCCTTTTTCACAATGCAGTCGTCAGTTTGTAATTTGAATGCGGCTCGCTGTGAGCTTATCTGCAATAGCACGTTATTATGTACCTCTGACTATGCACGAAACAAACGGATGTGGTTCACAAGAACTCTAGCGATGGCTTTTGACTGTTCAGAGGAACTGGCGATAGACATAAACCGTCGTCTGCTACGAGAACCACGACCTTGCTTGACCCTGCTTCCGGGCTTTTCTTTTTTCAAACTTTCAAAACTTCGAATTGTATTGATCTTGTCTTGATGAAAAACATATTTTTTTATGATTTAAGAATGTTTGTGTAACAAGCTGTCAATTTAGTATTTAGATTTTAAAAGTTAGGTCTAGCGCCAAAACGCACCACGGTCCGATTGTGTGAGGAGACAATCCGCAAAATGTATTCTTTGAAAATTGCTTGCTCTTTACGTAGGACACCTAGGATGTTCCCGTTTCCGTCGCGATATAACCTTGAACGGTTGAAAACGACGTTAAACACCAAATAAAGAAAGAAAGATGTTCCCGTTTGGTGAGCGTTCAAATGGAAGGGTGTTTGTACTGTGTGTAAAAGCCTGACAGTATCTGTGATGGTTTACGGGAGGCTTACTGTGCCTTTAATATTCCTAGAATATTAATTCTTTATTGGTTGAAATATTTATTGACTTATGCTACTCGGTGTACGCAAATCGTGTTTCTTACTCTTCCTTTGGATCTTTGCCTATTCCGGTCTGTGAGGACGTTGGTTGCCAGTGTTTGCTATTGTGGACCGGCAAAAGTTGCAGAAGTAAATAAATCCTGACATTGTCCATGTTACAGGATCACGAGGAATACAAGTGCAAGATGAAGTGCGAGAGAAGGATGGACTGCGAGTTCAAACACCGCTGCTGGAAACTGTGCCACGAGGAGTGTGGGAAATGTCAGGTCAAGGTACAGAAGGTGATTCCCAAGTGCAGTCACGTGCAGTGGGTGCCGTGCTCGAAGGACCCTTGTGACTTCATCTGCCAAGAGGACTGCGAAGCTGTGCTGATCTGCGGACACAAATGTGGCGATCTGTGAGTCTTAGAATGTCAAGCTGAGAGCGGGGCGGGGATGTAGCTCAGTTGGTAGCGCGCTGGCTTTGTAGCCAGTTGGTCGCTATCAGCGTGGGTTCGATCCCCATGTTCGGCGAGAGATTTATTTCTCGGAGTCAACTTTGTGCAGACTCTCTTCGGTGTCCGAACACCCCCGTGTGCACACATGCGCACGAAAAAGATCCCACGTTCACAGCGAAAGTCTCAGGGCTTGGAAAACACGAAGACACGCATGCATCATCTCTCGTCTCTGATTATCATGATCGTATTTCGATACTTTGACGAGACAAACCCAATGCTGGTGTGTCGAAGAAGACAGCCACAGCGGGCTTGTTCGAATCAAAGTATCACACCATATCCTCAGCGTATTACCAATACCTTGTCCCAATATAGACCAGTTGGTCTAAGAGGACGTTAAACCCTAATAGTCAGTCAAGCTGAGAGCACAGTTGTACGCGGGTACGCAAATATGCACATAATTATAATCACGCTCGCGCAATCACAAACAGACACACACGCGCGCGCGCGCACGCACGCACTGGCACACACGCACGCACTCACGCACGCACGCATGCACACCCACTATCACGCACACACAACACACAAACATAAAAGCACATAAACACACATACACACACACACACACACACACACACACACACACACACACACACACACACACACACACACACACACACAGATCCTGAAATTTCTAATCAATCCATGAAGTCATTGCTGAAATACAGCGCTTTTTGTCATGCTACCCCTCAAAATGGACGCAAAAAACTATCGTTTTCTTCTGCTCGTGCGCTCCACACCTACATCAGTGGAAATGACATATTACAAGAGATACGCAAGATAGCAAAACAACCTGTTCTGGATAGATAACTGATTTTGCTTTAATCTCGTATGTACAAGTTGCCAAGTAACGCCTATTCTGAATTTTTGTCCATTTTTAGTTGATGCCTGACGTTTTTGTCAGGTCGATTTTGGGGGTACCCTTACTTCGGCGGCGGTCACGTGATACCTATAACAGAAATTTTGATCCGAAAAGTGTGCCAGATAGCCAAGTGGAGGGCCGTTCATCGCATATAAAGTTTGAATAAAATTAAAGGGGAATGAATGTTTTAGTTGGGGTACAAAAATTGGTGCAATATATTTTTTGCACAGTTTATACTGTTGAATAAAAGATGAAAAACGTTTCTTTTTCAGGTGTGGAGAGGCTCACAGATGCTACGAGACAGTGGGCCACAGATGGCCCTGTGGACACGAGGGGGAGGTGTTCTGTGCCAAGAGAGACACGGAGCCCTGTCCTAAACCCTGTGGTCAGGCTTTGGCCTGTGGGCATAGGTCAGGTTTTAAATTTTTTTTTAATATTTTTTTTTTACCTCAGTTGTATGCAGGCTGCTTCAACCCTGAGTTGTTTTGCCTTGGTTTCGTTATTATTGTTTTTGACATCCTTCTTAATTGGTCTTGTTTTTTTCAATAACATCAAGTAGTCAAACAATATTTCTTAACCTCAATTCAAAATCAAACATATAAATTATATCAATTGGCGTACCATACCAATATTTACCAATACGCATTTTAGCAACAATTACCAATTAATTTTCTAAAATAAGTTTCTGTTCAGTCTGCCCGGGAATTTCTTTCTGTGTCATAAGCTCTAATCCCTTCCTTCCTTCCTTTGGCTGACGGGAATTTCTTTCTGTGTCATAAGCTCTAATCCCTTCCTTCCTTCCTTTGGCTGACGGGAATTTCTTTCTGTGTCATAAGCTCTAATCCCTTCCTTCCTTCCTTTGGCTTCTTCTTCTTCTTCTTGTCGATCACTCAGATGGAAACGCCGGTTCTCCGCGCAAATGTTGCCGTGCGCTGTAGGTCGTCCAGACTGCCATAGAGCTTCCCTTGCACCGTGGTCGCCTCCGCCCAGATCTGGCTCCTGAGGCCATCGTGTAGTGGGCAAGTCTGCAGCAGGTGTTCCGTTGTCATGCTGCCTGTTTGACAAGGGCACTGGTCTGACTGGCCAATTCTGAACTTGGTGAAAAGGTGGTGGTTCATTCGGTTGTGGCCTGTCCGCAGCCTGAATATGAGGACCTGCTCAGACCTTGTGACTGACGGGAATTTCTTTCTGTGTCATACTGTAATTCCTTCCTTCCTTCCTCTGGCTGACGGGAATTTCTTTCTGTGTAATAAGCTGTAATCCCTTCCTTCCTTCCTTTGGCTGACGGGAATTTCTTTCTGTGTCATAAGCTCTAATCCCTTCCTTCATCACCTTTGGCTGACGGGAATTTCTTTCTGTGTCATAAGCTCTAATCCCTTCCTTCATCACCTTTGGCTGACGGGAATTTCTTTCTGTGTCATAAGCTCTAATCCCTTCCTTCATCACCTTTGGCTGACGGGAATTTCTTTCTGTGTCATAAGCTCTAATCCCTTCCTTCATCATCTTCGGCTGACGGGAATTTCTTTCTGTGTCATAAGCTCTAATTCCTTCCTTCATCACCTTTGGCTTACGGGAATTTCTTTCTGTGTCATAAACTCTAATCCCTTCCTTCATCACCTTTGGCTGACGGGAATTTCTTTCTGTGTCATAAGCTCTAATCCCTTCCTTCATCATCTTTGGCTGACGAAGACTTTGTCGTGCACCTCAGTCCAGGAATAAAGCAGTTCCTGTATCTTGATCCACGTTTTCTTGTAGGTGCAGGGGCACCTGTACTGGTTGTCATGGAGGACGCCTGCACCAAAACTGCGAGTACAATTGCACCAATACATTGGTGTGCGGACACCCATGCAAGGATAAATGTTCCAGCTGTCCCCCTTGCCAGCACAGGTGGGTTAAAGTGTTTTAAATTACAAGCCAGTTTGTTGTTCAAAATAAAAAACTGTATCTTGTGTCTGAAGAAGACAAAAACTACTGGCTTACGTTACGTTCACGTTTTGTTTTGTCAATAATTAAACGTTCCAACAATATAACTTTCTTGGGTTTTTTATTCAGAACTTTGGAACGTTGGCTGTCTATTTTTAATTTTTTAAATTTTTTTTAATCCCCCTCCCCCCCGAATTCTCGAAATCGCCAGAAACTTGCCCCAAACTGTCATTTCAGTAGTATAGCTCTATTATTTGAACAGATGTGAGAACAGCTGTGTCCACGGCCAATGCCAGAAGAGCTGCGGGCTGCCTTGTGTTCCCTGCACGAGGCCTTGTGACTGGAGGTGTCGGCATCACAGGTATGGATCCAGTTAGGCAAAAAAAAAATAGGTGTGGTTACGGTAACATAGCCAAAAAAAAAGGGTAGGTAGGTAGGCAATCACTTTTTTTTTTAAACGTTTTTTTCTAATGTGTACAAATTAAACCTACTTGACAGGGAAATAAGTGTGCGACACGGGCGCTTTCGCTTTCATTGCGATTTTTGCACTCGTTTTTTTTTTTTTTTTGACAAATGTAATAAAAAGTTATAGGATCGGCCCCTAAAAATAGGGTAGGTCGGGTTACCGTAACCACACCTATTTTTTTTTTAGGCCTTATGTGTCGATTCCACATTTCCCTTTCTTGAGCCAAGTGACGTCAGAGGAATGAGAATCATTTTTAGGTGGCTAGCAGAGACTTCAATAGAGTGCTTTGTTTGTTTTCAGTCGTAAAAAGAGTGAGGAAACAACATTATTGGGTTTTGTATTTTGTTAAAAAAAACAAGTAATGTACAATTAATTCCTATTTGTGCACACAACCTGAAAGATTACCAGAATCTTCTCAAATCAAAAGGACGCGACACAGTCACATGAATACAAAATGGGGGGAAATTCTTGTTTGGCAGTTTGCTGTTTCAGTAACCAAAATTATCGGTGTTTTTTTCTCTCAAAGTGTTGGAAGCGAGATCTTTGTAATGTCGCACACTTCCAGAGTGTGATTACCTCCAGACATGGCCCAAGTCTGGTTGATACTGGTTAGCTTTCAAGGTCACAGTGGGGTCAAGTTTTGGTCAATGAGTAGGAAATTGACATGTTCTTGAGGTTTTTTTTAGGAGCTAGAGCAGCAGAGAATTTTTCCTGACTCATAAGACTTATGGTGAGGATGTATCGTATAGAAGTATTTGTTGTTCTTGTTTCATTTTATTGTAGATGCACCAAGTTGTGTAGTGAACCTTGCGATCGGCCCACGTGCGATCAACCGTGTCTGGAGCGACTGAAGTGTAACCACCATTGCATCGGCCTTTGCGGTGAGCGATGTCCAACACTTTGCCGCATCTGCAATCGTCACACTGTTGACTCCTCCTTGTTCGGGTCGAGAAACAAGCGGAATGCAAGGTTAAACTGATATGATAATAATGATAATTATAATGATGACGATGATGACGATGATGATGATGATGATGATGATGATGATGATAATGACGACGATGATGATCGAGATGGTGATGATTTTTTGTTGATGAGAGATGGTGATGATGATGATGATGATGATGATGATGATTATGATGATGACGACGACGACGACGACGATGAGGCTGATGATTTGTACACAACTGTGCAGTTATGTGTTCTTTACTCATTTAGTAATTTGTTTTTTCATGTAGATGTGAACAGCTGCATGTAGGAGTGTCGTTTTTCACTGCAATTTTCAGCAATGACTGTCTTGTGCGGTCACAGTTTTCTTTATTCATGAAATAATTTGTTATTGCTCCTTCAGATTCGTGCAGCTGGAGGACTGTGAGCACATCGTGGAGGTCAATGCGCTTGACCGGTTGATGACCACGGCCACAGGTTCCCGCGCGGACCGCGTCCAACTGAAGGCCTGTCCACACTGCCAGACCCCCATCCGTCGCAACCTCCGCTACGGAGACATCATCAAGCCTCTACTTAAAAACATAGAAACCAACAAGGTAGGTCGTGACGTCATTATGGCCCAGCTTGCAGACATTGAAACCAACAAGGTAGAGTGAGAGAGAGAGAGAGAGAGAGAGAGAGAGAGAGAGAGAGAGAGAGAGAGAGAGAGAGAGAGAGAGAGAGAGAGAGAGAGAGAGAGAGAGAGAGAGAGCATAATATGCATTTCAATCAAGAAGCAACAAGGCGTATCTGAGCTAACATAGTTTTCTGTTGCTAATCTCATCATTATTTAATGTTTACTCCAAAGAAGTCAATACACAAGTGAAATGTTTTTCTCTCCGGTGAAACGTTCCAATAACTGACCTTTCTGTCTTGTTTCAAAAAAAAAGTAAACAAGTCGCGTGATGCGATATAAAAACATTTAGTCAATCTTTAGGCAACAAATTAAAAGATCAAAAACCAGTCATCGCCGAGACTGCATTCAGATAGTCTCGGCTAAACTTCCCCGAAGACCGAGACGGGTCACGCTCGTCTACGCGAAGAATGCGAACATTATACTCGATCTATTTTCTTTAATTCTGAGTTCGTTTTTCAAGTAAACATAACATATCTATATATTTTTGAATTCAGGAGAAGATGAGGAATCTGTAAGGGAAAAATCGTTTTTGATGACAACTTTAATGAGCAAACTAATTAACTAATTGTTAAGCTTCCGAGCTGAAATGCAATCCCGAAGTCCGGACTGAGTCAAGACTGCTTGACCGAAATTTCATTCAATTTGGTTGACAAATGAGAACGTGACAGTGCCGCCTCGAATATCACTAAAAGCCGGATATGACGTCATCAAATACATTTATCGAAAACAGGGAAAAAACGTCTGTGGATATTATACCCAGGAACTCTCATGTCAAGTTTCATGAAGATCGGTCAAGTAGTTTTGTCTGAATCGCTCTACACATACACACACACACAGGCACACACGCATACACCACGACCCTCTTCTCGATTCCCCGTCTATGTTAAAACATTTAGTCAAAATTGACTAAATGTAAAAAACAAGAATGGTAGGTAATGAGCGCTTCTGGGGTGATAACGCAAGACAACTCCTGTGATCTTGCCGCGAGGTGGCGCCAGTTACCAGCCGAAAGAAAGAAGGGGCATAACCTCACCAGAACCGACCATTGTCTGTTTACCGTATAAAATGCACGACTTGCACACGAACTGTTACCAAAACCGATATGCTATTTGGGACAAATGCAAGTTTTTTATTCTTTCTCGTGTAATCTTGCTGCGAGGTGGCGCCAGTTACCAGCCGAAAGAAAGAGGGGGCATAACCTCACCAGAACCGCCCATTGGAGCGTTTATTATAGACACAAGAAAACGTTATATTTACTAGTACGTCGACCCAAAGGTCTTTGAAGTAGGACAGTCTGTCTAGACACTTCAGAAACAGATAATGAACTTATCTCAAGAACGTGTTGCTACCCGCTTGCATTTTGTTTTGTCAATAACAA
>NC_090257.1:21273216-21318216 GCF_037325665.1 Littorina saxatilis
AATAAAAGGATTATACATTGAAAAAAAATGCAATTGCTTTTGCAGGAGGGTCGTGTATACACGAAGGATGACCAGCGGACCATGGAAAAGCTACTGACACAACTGGGGGCACTGGTCCCGGAGTCAGGTCTCGGCATCAGCGACAAGGACGAAGACACGATTGTCAGGTCCGAAGAAGAAGAAGAAGTGTTAAGTTTTGAGTTATAAGTATAGAAGTATTTATTCTGAAGCAGCGGCAGTGCAGTAGTAAAACACCCTGCTTTGACCACTGCCCTGGACGACCTGGCCTAAGACTGGACACTTGGACAGAGGTTGACAAGACAGTTATTTTTATTTATAACTTTTTTAATGTATTTTTTTTTAATTACAGAAATAGTTATAAAACACTACAAACAACAACAACAACAACAACAACAACAACAACAACAACAACAACAGAACAACAACAGCAGCAACAACGAAGCAACAAAGAGAACAAAGGAAGTCGCCGAATATAAACCACTAAAAACAAAACATAATCATATGTGACCCTCCACCACGAAATGAGTCGCATGTCACCTCGCGCGGTTCTGCGTTAGGCTAAATATAAGTCCGGGGAGTGTCTGGTAACAGTGTGAGGGTCACCTTAGTTACAGGCTTATAACTCAAAAAGCTCTTTTCTAAAACGGGTTTCACCACTGGATAGAACATGAAAAACTCTTTAGGAAAATGTAAAAATATTAAAATCATGCAAAGGTGACATGCGACTCATTTCGTGGTGGAGGGTCACAATATATTATTGCTGTACAACGTGAGAAGAAGAACAAAATCGTACATGAACTATTCGGAGTGTACGAAAGGGTTGGACTGTTTAGGTGTCTTTTGCGGTACTGATGAAAGATTTCCGATGAAACCTTCTCCATGCAAAGAAGTTTTGTGTCGTCGTTTTGTGTCTGTTTTGCTTTTATTTTGACGTGTTTGGTTCTAAAACTGTGTTTATGTAAAATTAATACTATTTTTTAGTCTCATATTGCCAATGGACACATAGCAAGCAACGGTAGCATAGGTACGTGATTTTCCGGTATTGCTGTGAAATGAAGTTTGATAATAGGACATTATTTTGTATTTGAATATAAATGCATTAAACACTTATGTTGATTTTCATGATTACTTAAATCTTATTGACGTTCTATAAAAGACGTTTGATGTTTTCAGTGTCTTTTTGCACCATTAATTTTTATACTCTTTTATGTAGATTTTCTTGTTGTAGGTTTGGTGATTGTATTTTTCAATGTTCTGATAATTTTATGGTTACTTAGATTGTTTTTAAATTGGTTTAAGTCTTTGTTTGATGTTGTTTAATTTGCTTTTAATGTGACTGTTCCAATTGTTAAAGGCACACTCCTCGGCTCACCGTCTCAGATCTTACCAAGCTTGGGCATCGAATAAGATCATCCCTCCACTTGGTTAGATCCAAAAATAAACAGCCTAGGTATTCTTTGCACACAGTGCGATTTTTGTGATCAATTAATTGTGTATATGCAACCAGTGGCCCTTTTAAGGAATTAATCCATACAAAAATGTCTACTGCGCACAGAAATCACCTAGACTGTTCGTTATTGGGATGTGACCAAGCAGAGGGATGTGCAGTGTTGAAGCCTGGTCAGGTCTGAGATGATGAACCGAACTTGTTTACATAAGAAGGAGAGTACCGGCCGTTATGTGATAAAGAATAGAAGGACGAGGTAGAACAATTGGTATAGTTATGAAGTAGTTGCCTATAGTTCAAGTGAAAAGTATGATTGGAAATAATCACGATGCAACACATTTTGTCAGGGATGGCTAGTTTAGATCGTATATAACATAGGTTATTCTCCGGAGCTGTGTACCTTTTTTGTGACATGCGTTATCAGTCCTCTAAATGATTTTATAACGTGTATCACATGGCAATTAGAATGTATAGTTTTCATCCCTCCCCCTCGTAATACTCCAGGAGCCCAATGCATAGCCCCTCCATACTTTTAGGATTTCATAGCGCTGTGGAGCGCATAGCTATGAAACGCACTATAGAACTCAGCGGTCCGCATGCATGAGGTCAAATAGTGCCTGCAATAGCTAAGAGCGGCTCTATTTTTAACACGTAGATAGTGGAAGGGATTCCCCGTCATCCTGTGTCTCTGCGCATGCGTTGAGCTTTGTGATGCTTCGCGGCGGGTCAGTTTTACACCATTTGCCGCAGACAGTTTGGAAAGCCCGTCTCCTGATAAAACTTGGCTTTCGTGGTTTGGAAACTATATATATATAATCCATTCCGGTACCCTCGCCATAAAGGTATAAGTCACTCTCTTGCTGGTTCTGCATGCTGTGTTTGATGTTATAAATTCCCGTATTATTATTATTATTATCATCATTATTATTATGTACCGCGATCAGTTCGCCACTCACATCTTGAAAAGATCCGCACGCGTAAAAACTGGCCCAAAGTCAAGATAACCCGCAGAACCGGCGGCAATGCACCCCGGCCTTTCGATTCGGCAGTTCGAGTTGCTCTTACAGTTCTTCCGTGATTGCAAGAATGTCCTGCTGACGAAAGCGGAATTTTCTGTACAGTTCCACGTCGTCGTAACGATTCAGTGGATGTAGGCGGTCAAGAAAGATCCGGTTGCTTCTCAAATTTCTTCTCATCCTGAATCGGCATGAAAGCAGCCGCCATTTTAAACGCTCCAATAGCCGGTTCCATAACTCTTATTGGAAGGAGAGGCCTGCTATAACTTTATGGCCGACATAAGGCTCTATGCGCGGTCTATGCATTAGAAATAAGAGACTTTATGGAGTCCACCGACTTTATTGCTGTGACGTCATCAAATTAGGCTCCTATGAGGGGGCCATGCATTGGGCTCCAGTTAGATAATGATACAGACATGCAACAATAACATACAATATAATTATATTTTTGTCTACTTTTATTTTATTCATATCCATGTCACAACCTTTGGTTTCCATGTTAGGAAGGTGATGTACTTTGAAACCCTTTTAATTTACTGAAAGTAGACAAACAAAATATGCACGTATTTCTTATTCTTTCTCTGCAGGCCAAGGATATATATATAGAACCCGTATTTATTAATGATTTCAATTTGTATGGTAAAAATGTCTCAGTTAAGTAAAATATATATCACCTTCGTAACATGGTTTCCACAGGTAAACAGCTCTGAAGAATAGATTATATACTAATGGATGGCTGCACAATCTGCGATATGATCTTTATCTTTCGCATTTTTCCCTTGACGTCTGCTCATTGATCAGGTACACGCGATTTCCAATTGTAATAAAAGTGTGCACACATTTTCTGGTGGTTTGTGTTTCTTATTTGCATTCGAAGTAAACTGCCTAAAATAGATTGTAATTACATGCGATAAAAGGACTAATTCGTGCTTGAAAGTGTGTTTTGTGTACCTCATGTAAAACTAATCTGTTTGTTGAATATGATAGGGGAATGGTTGGCCTTCCCAGTCATACAGAAAATGACATGGCTTGCTGTGTGATACCAGGTTTACACGAGATGTTTTGTTAAACATTGAAATGCGAGCAATAGCGAGCTTTTCATTATTTGACAAAGCAACGAATGCAAACATGCTGGGACTCGCGCTATGGGAAAAGCTATTTATTATTTAAGTTTTTGAGACATCCCAGTGCACTAAGGGATTTATAGAGCAAATCGAGAAAATTCATTATTGAACGAAGCGCATAGCGCTGAGTTCAATAATTATTTTCGAGATTTGCTCTATAAATCCCTTAAGCCCGTCCTTAATTGAGCCCGTAGTCTACTACACGAAGCTTCGCGAAGTCTTTATACCAAAATCCCGCAGCTACGGTGTGATACTTTGACCCCAACATCGCTTCTCAAGTTTTGAGATGCGAAGCTTCGCCGCAGCTCGCAACGAAGTTGGTTTTTTTGTAAGAAGAGTGCTTTCGATTCAAGATGGACGACGAAATCAGACTCAATACCATAGTGAAGAATGCATTTATCGACTTTGGTTGACCCAAAGTACACGAACTAACCTCCTACCTGTATTATTTCATACTGCGTTGCATTGACATGTCGAATGAAACTCGAAATCCCAGCGCTCACGCCAACTGGTCCCGGCCGTGCTCAGTCAACGAAATAGAACACATACAATTAACTTACGTCATCATCAAGTACGTAAAGTACAATTTGTGACGTAAAGTACTCAGAAAGAAGCACACCACGCGCTGGTCGAGACTACGCGCATTTGAGACGCCAAGACATGAAAAGATAACTCTCTTTTCCGCCATAGTGCCTTCCCTTGGACTGCGACGAAGTCTAGTTCCGGTAGCTTCGCGGAGTGAGCTACGCGAAGTCGACTTCGTCCAATTAAGGAACGGCTTTAGTGCACTGGGATTGTTTCAATAACGATATTGTCAGTACCGCCAGAGAAAAAAGAAGATTCAAAACGCACATTTTGCTACGCGCATTTGGATAGGCGTAACTGTGTGGTTAACAACTTAAGAAAGGCAGTTTGCAACTTATAAATAAAATGAGATAGGCAGATTGTTCAGAAACCAAAGAAGTTTTTTTTTCTTCAAAACATCAACAGTATGACATAGGCAATTATCTTATGAGCGTGACGATAATTTATTCAGGAAATATAGGTGACATGTAATGCAACAGGCACACTGGGGACTACACAACACGCTAGTTGGCTATGCTTATAATTATAAAGTCTGGTCATGTATTTAAAACAAAGGATTATTCTCAAGAGCTGTTTATACCTTTTGTGACATGCATTCTCAGGCCTATAAATGATTATAATGTATATTACATGACAACTAGAATGCATTCTCTTTGCTTTTGTAATTAATACTCAAGTTATATTAACAATAAAGACATTCAACAAAAACATAATATATACATTGTTTTTAATGTTAGTCTTTTAATCCATGTCACATCCTCTTGTTTCCATGTTACGCGAGTGATGTATTTTGAAATGCTTGTAATGTACTGAACGTGTTTTTAACTCTTTATCTGCAGGCCAGGGATATATTTGGAACCCTGATTTAATAAATCATTGATCAATTAATGTTGTGTGGTTAAAATCTCTCAGTTAAATGAAAAAAACATCACACGCATAACACGGTTTACAATAGGAAGGTTTCCGCCAGTTATCTCTCTGAGGTTTTGGGTGCTTAGAGAGTACCGTGCCCCTTGCGGGGGCAAAAAACATTGAGGTCACAAGCAGGGTCAAGGAGAAGGTCGGCTGGGCGGACAGGAGTATGACGGCTTACTAGTGCCAAAACCTGGTGTTACCCATTATCACGTGATAATTACTAATTAATGCTGTCAGTTACTGTTTTCATCTGTTAGTTACTAATTTTTACGAGAAATTTCTAATTTTTAGTTTTGGCACTAGCAATCCGACAGGACGTGAGCCAAAACTAAAAATTAGTAATTAACAGGTGAAAGTTAGTAATTTTTAACACGTGAAAATGGTAATTATCAAGGGAAAATTACTAATTTTCCCTTGATAATTACAATTATGAGGTTTTGGCACTAGTAAGCCGTCATACAGGAGACTACAATAAGAAGGTTTCCGCCAGTTATCTCTCTTTGAGGTTGTGGGTGCTTAGAGAGTACCGTGCCCCTTGCGGGGGCATAAAACATCGAGGTCACAAGCAGGGTCAAGGGGAAGGTCGCTGGGCAGACAGCAGACTATTGTACACAGCTGTGGAGAATAACCCCAAAACATCAATTGCTTTATACAGGTACTGTCAATATCAAAATAACGTAAATATATATAAGGAAAATATCGGGTCAGAATAAAGAATTTAACTATTAATTTAAAGCGATGTAGAGGAGGAAGTTTCTGATGTATTAGGCGGTGCTGCTTGGGGAGTGTAATTCAGGCGCAGACAATTCACTGGGACTTGTCAATCCAGAATGGTGCAGACGTAGCTGACAGACTTGCTTCGTCGGCAGAAGGAACCGCATCAATCTGAAAATTGGGCGCAGGGGTTTTATGGTGCAACAGGCGCAGTAGTTTGCGATGTATGGCTCGCAGCAGTTCACGGATTATCAAGCGCAATAATAGTTTCCTGAGCATTTGACTCAATAGTTTCCGATGTTGTAGACGCAGTAGTTTCCGATGCATAAGGCGCAGTAGTTCCCGATGTATTAAAGTCAACTATTTGGGATGAAGAAGGCTCAGTTACTTTAACCTCTGGGATCGCATTCAACGCATGTCGCTCCACTTCCTTTCCTTTCTTCCCTCTCCTCCCACAGTGACACCAACCCCAGAAACCAACGACCATCACCGACACCATCAGGGCGACCACAGCCATGCCGATACCAACGAAAGTCGCAGCCACTGAATCCAGAGGTGCATCGGTTGTTACACTCATGGACTCGATCTTTTCCACGTTCCCAATCGTTCCTTCAGTTGCATTATTCTTTTCGTCGCGGCCACCTCCTCGTCTGCTTCGGGATAGTCTTGGAAGTCTGCGCGCCGGCTGGGTCTGTATTCGAGGAGTGAAAAACGTTTTCATGTTGGTGTCGCTAGTTACCATCGCGGTTTTCTGTGGTTGGCTGGTTACTTGAGGAGTTTTGTAGGTCCTCATCGTGGGTTGTGGGAAGTAAACCCTGCACGTTTTGCTCCGCTCGGACGGAGGGAGGACCACGTCCCCTTGAGGTTTGACCACGCAGTGTTGGAGGCCTTTGCTCGGCTGACAGTCAGAGTCGTCATTGCACGTGACTCTGCTCAGCTCGTCCACTTTCCTGCACTCGTCCATGACGGCTGAAGGCATGTAGTTCGCATGACACGCACAGACTGCCGTGTGTATGGTGGTGTCGTAGGCACAAGCCAGCGAGCCCTTCAGTCTGGCGCAGTCTTCATTGCTGCTGCACCTTTCCATGGTCAGGGTCCCTGTGTCTCCTGGAATGCACATGGTAGACTCCAAGTCGTGGTAATCTTGGCCGCAATTACATTGACCATTTTGACACGTCCCCGGCGGTATGCGTTGAGACCCTGCCGCCTTGATCATGCAGAAGAGTGCGGCCATTGCAATCCCTGCTGCCGTTTTGCTTTGATGCATCTTCTATCTTTGTAACTACGGCAGTGTGTCAGCAAAGGCAACGATAACATTCCTATCAAGCCAAATCATCTTTAAGGTCGAACTGAAATTGTTAGCAAAGTTCACATTCCTATCAAGCTAAGGCATCTTTAAGATCGAACTGAAATTGTTAGCAAAGTTCATATGACAAGCAATCTGATCGTTGAAACCAGATTAGCCCCAGGTTGATTGTTCTTCAAGATGAGGCTGCATTTTAACTGCAAGAACAAACACCATTCCAACCAAGGTAATTCCTCTCATGTCTGTGAAATCATGCTCTTGTGGTATTGGAACGCACAGGTCACATTGTAAGTGAACTCATTTGTCTTTGAAATCAGACAGGTGTGATGCTGTTAGCACAATGTATGTCCCAAGTAAGCCGATTCATGTTTACAATCAGACTTGTGATTCTGTTTACAAACTTCACATTCCATGCAGCACACGGACTTGTATTTGTTCAACGTCAAGCCTTTTTGAATCTTTTTTTAAAAGAGTTGCCCCTCATCTCCAAAATAAGGTCGAGGTGACATTGTACCTTAGGGCACCTCCACACACCAACCAAGTGGATGTATCCCTTAGGTTATTTTTAAAACAAGGTTGACGTGAAATGGTACGTTATAGTACACTTCCAGGTGAACTGTTTTGGTTTGTATCCACACAATGCGGTTTTTGTGATATGTTCAGTAGACTACAGCTTGCATAGCACGGCGGCTTCGGTTTACTTGTAAGAGTAATCAGAAGTAAAGCTTTACGTGCAGCTGTTCACACCTTGCTTGAAACAAGACATGCTGAGAAAATGGTTGAAGACTGTCTCATTGTTTTTCTTCAATCACGTATTTTGATCCATTCCAGTCTGCGTTCAAATCGGCTTGCGGGTCAATCCACAAGCCCATCTCACAGCTTGACTGAAACGCTCATTTCAAATGAAAGTTGCTCTGGAGACATACAATACTCCTTGGACAGATATTCCCGTTGTGCTGTGAACTGGACTGGCTGGGTCAATTCATGTTTTTCCTCTTGGAGTCTCGAGAAAAGTTCCGCTGACGCATGGTGGAAAAAAAGCGTCATAGATGACGAGTTATTTGAAAATCGTCCTCAGTTGAAAACTCGTCTTGGGTAAGAAGACCAGCGTCCGTCTGGGTTGACTGAGGATAGCAAGCAGAGAGGGAGTGAGAGAGAGAGAGAGAGAGAGAGAGAGAGAGAGAGAGAGAGAGAGAGAGAGAGAGAGAGAGAGTCACCTGGCTGGCTATAGTGGGAGGGTTACTTTTGGTGGTCACATTGGATATTATGTTTTTTGGAAAGTTCGTTTTATTTGCAGCCACAGTTCGGTAAACGACAAATGGCTTAACCCAACCACCTAAGAATGAGAAGCGGTTTTGTAACATGACCCATATTCTGCAAAAATGCAGCCATGACGCAGGGGGTAGGTTACAAAACAACGTCATGTACCGCTTGACTGCATACGGATATAAGCAAATTATACCTTAAACGAAAGCTAAAGATTGTTGCCATCAGACAGCAAGTAAAATGCCTAATTCGTATACACAGTTTTATTTTTAACAACATCTGTATAACATGCGGACGACAAAACAGGAAATGCCATTTTCTCAATCGATATGTATAGCTAACTGAACGCCTGGTTTAAACCGCAATCAAAAACATCTTGAAAATTGTTTATTCTCACAGCTAGAATTATTTTACATCAACAATTGTTAATTTACCGAGGAAAACAACAGTCATATAAGATAAATAATGGATGATTCTGAATCAACTCCGAAAACCGAACCGGGTCGAAGCAAAAAAGAGTTTACACATACACAGGCTTGAAAAAGGATAATTTGGTTCAATATGTTAGATTTTTACCCATAACGTTAAAGATCAGCTCAATATAAAAAGAAAGTGATCATTGTAAAAGGATTTTGCTATCGCAAAATAATTCAACTTCCGGTTTTACCACATGGCGTCCATAATATTATCACTTTATTACATAGCGTGCATTTGTCAGAAATTATACTAAATGTTAGAAGCGATCTTAAAGTGAAAGTAACGTTTAATAAAAGTATGCGCATTTACTTATTGATTGAAAAATGAATAAAATAATGGACATGTAATTTAAACGTACAATACGACATTTTGTACACTACCTCTCTAAAAAAAAACGCGACTATGACCGACCGATATGTATGTGTAAATTAGGTCATTGTTAGTGATGAAAACGGGTTTTCTTTAAAAGATAACACGCAAACTGTGAAGTTCAAGGCCATAAACGATTTTAGTACGACTTCTTCAAAACAGGTCTGTTTTTCACTCCACCAGTTTCAGTTTTAATAAAATATATGTATAGCTGTCATTTTCAAAAAACCTTATCTGCAATTCACTTAACCAAATACACCATGAACCCAGAAGATATTAGAGTGAGACACTTTACAGTGAAATATGTTATGATTCCCCTTATTTCAAAATATATGCATTTTAATTGGCAGACACGATTCACGTCGTAGGTACGTGTCGTCTGGTGAGGCAACTGTTAGCATTTTTTGTCGTAAGAATTGACATTTTTAAACATAAATCATGGACAAAAAACTAATTCTACAAAAAGTGCAGGTTTTCTTGGTATAGTCAGTTAAAGCATCTTAAAATTCAAGAAATTGTGCAATTACGTGTATGTATTTGAAATGGCAGACAATATTGAATGAAAGTGATTTTTGACTGATTGAAACCCTACCCCCACTAACAAAATGGGCCCTGAGATTAGGGGTGTTAGTTAAAGATGACTGAATAATGGCTATGCTTTTCCCCTAAAGTATTCAAAACCTAAACATATTCATAGGCAAGATGTTTTACATTAACACAATTAACTTTTTAAACATATACATATGCTTAGTACACGATACTTCCGGTTTTTCTACCGGATGACTTATACATTTAGGGGGTAAACACCTTATCGTAGAAAAAGCTTTATTTTCAAAAAGTGCAAGTAATTATTAAAAATCATACATAATATTTATATATAGGAGTTAATTTTCCTTCGAAAGTCATTTGTTTCAAGTGGCAGACAATGTCAGTTGGAGAGTTACATGTACGTAAAGCGTATAACTGTTGTCTGTGATTAGTGCATTGTGGACACATTGGCACCATTTGATCCTAAATGCTAAACGATGTCGTGATCATACCACAGTTTTAGGATAATTTTACATCGCATCGATTACTAAATTGATGGTAGAATTTCACTGATAAATTCTATTTCCGGTAGCGTCAGTGCCGTTATCTTTTTCTTTTTGTAATAAGGTAATAACGAATGAACCACGTGTCACACTCTTATGCTAGTCTTTAAATGACAATTCCAATTCTAGTAAGTTAAAAGGCATGTATTGCGCGTTACATACATTTATACCCCCCCCCCCCCCCCCCAGGATTACAATGCAAGTAAACACATATAAAGAGATAGTAACGTTTTACATGGTTACACGTTCAGTAGTGAACGTAACGTGTGGTTTAACAAAATTACTTGCACATACAATAGTGAAGTCTGTCTGTGTGTCTTTGTTTGTGTGTTTGTCTATGTCTGTCTGTGTGTTCGTATGTTTGTCTCTCCCTCTGTCTGTCTATCAGTCTGTCTATCTCTCTCTTTCTCTCTGTGTCTCTGTCTGTCTGTCTGTCTGTCTGTCTGTCTGTCTGTCTGTCTGTCTGTCTGTCTCTCTCTCTCTCTCTCTCTCTCTCTCTCTCTCTCTCTCTCTGCGAGGTAGGTGCACTTAAAGAGAAAGCAACACAGTAAGAAATGCATTTCTCTACCAGGAATGAAGTTTGTCTGTCTGTGTGTTTGTGTGCGTGTTTTTTTGGTTGCGTAAGTGTTTCTCTATAAGCATATATCTCTACGTCTTTGTTCGCGTACATAAGTGCGTGCGTGCATGTGTGGGTGTTTCTGTGTCGGTTTGTCTCACTGTGTGTATGTCTGTCATTTTGTCGGTATGTTTGTGTATGTGTCTTTGTGTGTGTGTGTGTGTGTGTGCGCGCGTGCGCGCGCGCGCGTGTGTGTGTGTGTGTATGCGTGCGTGCGTGTGTGTGTGCATGTGTGTGTGTGTGTAAGTGTGTGTGTGTGTGTGTGTGTGTGTGTGTGTGTGTGATTGCAATTATTCCTCCTTTTTACATTTAGTCAAGTTTTGACTAAATGTTTTAACGTAGAGGGGGGAATCGAGACGAGGGTCGTGGTGTATGTGCGTGTGTCTGTGTGTCTGTGTGTGTGTGTAGAGCGATTCAGACTAAACTACTTGACCGATCTTTATGAAATTTGACATGAGAGTTCCTGGAAATGATATCCCCAGACATATTTTTCATTTTTTTGATAAATGTATTTGATGACGTCATATCCGGCTTTTCGTGAAAGTTGAGGCGGCACTGTTACGCTCTCATTTTTCAATTAAATTGGTTGAAATTTTGGTCAACTAATCTTCGACAAAGCCCAGACTTCGGTATTGCATTTCAGCTTGGTGGCTTAAAAATTAATCAATGACTTTGGTCATTAATAATCTGAAAATTGTAAAAATATGTTTATTTTTATAAAACGATCCAAATTTACGTTCATCGTATTCTCCATCATTTTCTGATTCCAAAAACATATAAATATGTTATATTTGGATTAAAAACAAGCTTTAAAAATTAAAAATATAAAAATTATTATCAAAATTAAATTTTCGTAATCAATTTTAAAACACTTTCATCTTATTCCTTGTTGGTTCCTGATTCCAAAAACATATAGATATGATATGTTTGGATTAAAAACACGCTCAGAAAGTTAAAACGAAGAGAGGTACACAAAAGCGTGCTATCCTTCTGAGCGCAACTACTACCCCGCTCTTCTTGTCAATTTCACAAAAATAAACAGATAATGACGTCATTTTAAGTGGCACAAACGTGTACATGAATGCCTTCTTTTTCGAATGATTTACAGTTATAGAATTTCTGTCAAGCGGTTTAAGTTTTATGTCCGTTTTATGAACCCAACCCTCAAAACAAGAATAGTAACGCCAAAGAAGGAAAACATACACACAAACCAACGTTTTTCTCACCGGTGGTTTGGAATATTGCCCCAAAACTTTAGATTTAGTGTTGTGGTGTTAAAATCTATCAGAAAAATGTGTTTGCTAACGTGACGCCAAAAAGTAACCAAAACGGTCCTTAGCCGACTGACTAAGACTGAGACTGAGACTGAGACTGTGTGCTTTCGCTCGCAGTTCAATATTGAAAAAAGCAACTCGTTTAATCTGATACGACACAGTAAGCCATATATAGTGTAGTATTCTCTCTGTCAAAACTTGACTGAATTCAAAGAGAAAAAAAAGATGGCTGAAAAGAAGAACTGAGAGAAACCACTCTGATCTTTGGTCAACTCACCTTCTATGACAAACGACCTTGGTCCAGCAGCTAACACAAAGGTTGTGTTGGACGTGACCAGGACGGCATGACCTCTGCAGATATTGTGTTTGAAGGTAAACGACATAGAGTTTTGATGGTTACACATGAGAGCGCAGTTGGGAGCGTTCTTTGCCGCCGACTCAAGTAGGGGAAGGGCCCCTAATATGGACCACTTTTTGTTTATTGCTGATAACTAGCTTGTTTTCTTGCGAAGAAGTTTCATTTTGTGGTTGGTAGTCCTTCTCTCTTAGTTTAACAGTTAGGCCTAATTAGAGTGAAATAGCTTTGATAGACCTTCAGCAAAAATTAAATACAGAAAAAATCACAAATGGTCCATATTAGGAGCCTGGGCTCCCAATATGGACCAGTGAAGCGGCCTTCACGAATCACTGTAAAAAGCCCCCTATACTTCAAAATAACATGATACAACTTAGTGTGCAAGTCAGACTAATTCAAATATGCTTTAGATTGAGCTGTTTTGGGTTGATGAGAGCATTATTTGAAGCACACCAGGAAACTGAAGAAACTTATCAAAAACAGAGTGAAAATAAGTGAAATTATCAACTTCAACAAAAAAAAAGACTATTTGTTATATTTTTTTGAAATCTCTAGGGCTAGTTATAGGTTATTTTCAGCAAGCTTCTTAATGAATTAATTAAAATTGCATTTAGTTTTTATTTTCTTCGATTTGTTGAAGGTGGTCCATATTAGGGGACTCACATATATTTTGAGGTTTTGCTATTATTTCTTGTTTGCAGTAGAAACTCGGGGTACACACTGTTAAAATGTAACAAATACTGTCTTAGCTGTCATTTATAGCCATTTTTGTGTTATGAAAGCTTTGACTGTGGACTGAAACGAGTCACCGGTGCGATGCCGTGTAGCATGTTGCGATCTTTTCGGCGTGGTTATCGACGTAACCCGAGGGATCCACCGCTTTTCAAGGTTCAGGGACTACCCCAGCTAAATTTCCCATCATAACCACGTTCTCTCTGACGATTTCACTGACCGAATCGTCTACTAGTTTAAGAAGTACAACTTTTTTTCATATCTCGCAGCAATCTTGCTTTCTTCGTCGCCTTCATGAAGCGATTTGCCTCGTTGTGAGCCCGTTGCATAGACCAATCTAGAGTGACTTTTCTCTGAGCGGGCTGTTGTGATTCTGAGCAACGCATGGCAGCGTTTGTATAGGCCTACATGTAAGCCTTACAATTGGCTGTGACGGTGACGAGGTCACGACAGTGGAGTGAAACTGACACGCGTGGTAAGTGGTTGCTGGAGTCAATCAAGTCAATCGTGGCTCCGATGTGCAGATTTTCGAAAGAAAAAAAGCATAACATCGATTGGACACTGCATAACATATACACATCGGAGTCAGTTATTCACTACGATTGTTGTTTTAACCTTTCGACCATGTGTTTTCGGTTTGTCTGCGGTTAGTGGGACGCAACTCTTACACGACGCTTGCTAATTCTGACTGTTATTTTCGAAAATCGTTTATTCCAGTCAAAGTGTACTAAAGACGCATACACAGACACACAGAGACACACAGGCACAGACACAAATACAGACACACACACACACACAAAGAAAGTAAGAACACCTAACAACTGGAAAAGTACGTCATATATGTTAGCCTTTGAAGCTGACGTCATATGTATGTGTACCAAATTCGAGCAGACACACAGACAAGGCACACGTACGCACGAACGCAAACGCACACGCACACACACACACAAAGAAAGTAAAAACACCTGACAACTAGGAGGCCGAAGTTGTATCATGCCTGGAAAAGTACGTCATGTATGTTAGGCCTTTGAAGCTGACGTCATATGTGTACCAAATTCGAGCAGACAGACAGACAAGACACACGCACGCAGGTACGCACGAACGCACGCACGCAAACACACACACACACACACACACACACACACACACGCGCGCGCACACACACACTGAAGAAGAAATAAAGAACAGCCGACGAAAATTATCAAGTTTATTTAAAGTCAAAAGTCAGTCTTGGCCACATCCCACCACAAAGGACAAAGACTTAACACCGTTCTAGAAATGAACAGGATGAGAATATAAACCATACAAGAACAGTTTAAAAATCGCAAACACCAGTGTAAACATTTGTTTCATAATTTTCACATATACGTCATGAACATAAAAAAATACGTAATATGAATACCAGTATGCCACACATGACGTCATATGACCTCAGCATATCATGTCAGCCATTGTGTTCACATGCATTTGTTATGTCTCTTTCTCTTATTCTAAACAAGGTTATATGAAAAAAACGAAAATGTGTGCACAAAAATCAGTGTCTTAAATGAAAGTTAGTAAAAGTTGATTTAAACAAATTGACATCTTACGACGCAAAAAATTGTTTTATCTGCTATTAGAAACAAATACGGGCGAAAAAGTATTGCTAAATACTTAAATAACAAACAGCAACTCATTTCTTTATCAGGTCATTTACAAACTGGGAAGAGAAAAAGCAAATTAAAGAACACATGAATGCTACAAAGCTAATCATAATTATCTGTGCAAGAGTCATCTTGTGTTGTTTGCACCATAAAAAGGTAATACGGAAGACTATTATTAACATTATTGTTGGTTATCGAATAGCAAATGTAACAAAACATTAATAACAATAAGTTTCATAAATCAGAAAAGAAAACATTGAATGCATTCAGCGATTAATTGTCTCTTGTATTCAACGCTTTTTGCAGAAGGAACTTTTACTCAAGACCTTATTTTTGTATTTTGCCACAACCATCAATGTAGACTTGAACAGATAAAAAAAATCTTTTTCTATCACATAATTTCTTTCTTAAAAAAAAAATCAGTTTGCAAACTTATTTGGAGAAAAAAACCCAGTTGTAACATTTTTTTTTAAAACAACCCGCACAAATCCAAGAATGCAAAATTCAAAAAGTACATCACTACTACACTTTCAATGAAAGGTTCGGCTAAATATTACCTCACAAAAAGAAAATAATTGACAGACTTAATTATTTTGGAAATGTGATCTTGGTGCAAAGGTGTCAAAAATGGAGACATTGAATGGGAACTTTCCACTAATATTTTCCAAATTGTCCAGGGAAATATGTGACCCTCCACCACGAAATGAGTCGCATGTCACCTAATATAAGTCCGGGGGATGTCTGGTAACAGTGTGAGGGTCACCTTAGTCACAGGCTTATAACTCAAACAGTTTTTGCTCTTTTCTAAAACGGTTTTCATCACTGGATAGAGCATAAACAACTATTTAGGAAAATGTAAAAATATGAAAATCATGCAAAGGTGACATGCGACTCATTCCGTGGTGGAGGGTCACATATAGCCATTTGAAATACCCGAACATCTTTTTCTTCTCGAACAAAAAGAGACACACACGTATAACACACAGTCACATGAATACACACACAGCTACGTGACGCGAGCGAGCGTACGTTCTCATCCACCAACGTGTACAGACATACTCACGTACGAACACTATATATGTGGATTCACGCAAACAAGGGTAAGCTATTCAAGTAAACGCAGAATGTGTTATTAAAATTTGAATACTGCGCTGTGAACTTCAGCTTGGAAACCTTAAAGGCACTGTACGCCTCCCATAAACCATCACCGATACTGTCAGGCTTTTACACACAGTACAAACACCCTTTCATTTACACACTCACCGCTTTTGAACATCCTAGGTGCCCTACGTAAAGAGCGAGCAATTTTCAAAGAATTAATTTTGCGGATTGTCTGATAACAAAATCGGACGGTGCGTTTTGGCGCCAGACCTTACTTTTAAAATCTAAATGATAAATTGACAGCTTGTACAGCTTGTTACACAAACATTCTTAAATAATAAAATAATTCTTTTTTTCATCAAGACAAGATCAGTACAATTCGAAGTTTTGAAAGTTTGAAAAAAGAAAAGCCCGGAAGCAGGGTCACGCAAGGTCGTGGTTCTCGTAGCAGTCAAAAGCCATCGCTAGAGTTCGTGTGAATCACAGCCGTTTGGTGCGTTTAGATTCAGAGGTACATAATAACGTGCTATTGCAGATAAGCTTACAGCGAGTCGCATTGGAAATCACAAACTGACGACTTCATTGTGAAAAAAGGAAACTGGATCACACGGGTTTACGATGGCTCAGGTAAACCACGCAAAAATAAATTCTTTGAAAATTGCTCGCTCTTTACGGAAGGCACCTAAGATGTTATCAAGCGGTGAGTGTTTAAATGAAAGGGTGTTTGTACTGTGTGTAAAAGCCTGACAGTGTCTGTGATGGTTTACGGGAGTCTTACTGTGCCCTTAAGCCATGTAGGGAGTACAGTAAGAGTAACAGGGAAAAAAATGAAGTTGAGAGAGAGAGAGAGAGAGAGAGAGAGAGAGAGAGAGAGAGAGAGAGAGAGAGAGAGAGAGAGAGAGAGAGAGAGAGAGAGAGAGAGAGAGAGAGAGTTTTACTGCAAGACATGTATATATACTTCTGACATCCCTAAAAGTATTGCTGTTTATGAAGCGGGTTCCATGGAATTATTATACTAATATGAAAAAAAGTACAAAATTATAATATCACTGACGATATTGTTTGGTTCATTTTTTCCTGAGTATACGGTGACTAGAACGAAAAACCGACATATACATTATATATCACCTGCTGGTATTTTGTTGTCATTAAGAATTGCTTTAATGCACACACAAAAGAGAAGAATAAAACACGTTCACGATGAAATAATGTACGATGGTAAACAAACAAAGCCTTCTCAAACTTGCCCAACAATGCACTGTACAGTGTTTAACTGAAATGTTTACTGTTGAAAAAACCTCTTGAATTTCTCCCCTTTTAAACAGGCATGCAAATTACGACAGATCCGTCCAGACATGGGATAAGAGCTTATTTCCAGTTGAACACATACCAAAAGTTAACAGCCTGGTTGCCTCGTGTGCATAGTGGGAGTTCATTTGACACAATTATTCTCACAATGACATGTGTGTCAGTGTATGATGACTTTAATCAATTCCACACAAATATTCCACTCCACACAGGAATCACAGGCACACTCCTCATCGTGAGAGCGGTTGGACTCACCATCGCAGATCTGATCAGGCGTTCACATGGGAAAAGACTAGTCTTCCACTTGGTTTGATACCAATAATCAACATCATGGCTAGCCGCTGTGCCTGTGGAAAGTTGGATTTTTCTGAACGAATTTATTTCTTAAAAAGGCCACTGGCGACTATTACAAAATTAATTCGTCAAACTTGTCCAACTATTCACAGAGAGCGCCAAGGCTGTGATTGTTGGTATGTGTCCAAGTGAGAGACTGGTTTTAGTCCACGTCAAATCCCGGCCAGATCTGAGATGATGAGTCGACCTGTTTTTACGAGAGGAAATGTGCCTTTAACCAGGACGTTGGATTTTGGAATTTCTTTCTTTTCTTTATTTGGTGTTTAACGTCGTTTTCAACCACGAAGGTTATATCGCGACGGGGAAAGGGGGGCAGATGGGATAGAGCCACTTGTCAATTGTTTCTTGTTCACAAAAGCACTAATCAAAAATTTGCTCCAGGGCCTTGCAACGTTGTACAATATATTACCTTACTGGGAGAGTGCAAGTTTCCAGTACAAAGGACTTAACATTTCTTACATACTGCTTGACTAAAATCTTTACAAACATTGACTATATTCTATACAAGAAACACTTAACAAGGGTAAAAGGAGAAACAGAATCCGTTAGTCGCCTCTTACGACATGCTGGGGGGCATCGGGTAAATTCTTCCCCCTAACCCGCGGGGGGGGGGGGGGGGGGGGGGGGTGTTTGGAATGCGCTCAAGCTGTGGGATGCTCTCGTCCAAATCCTAGACAGATCTCTAATGATTGACATGGTGAATTAAATGAGAAGAGGGGTGCCTTTAATTAACAATAAATAAACTGTGCTTATATGCGTGGGAAAAGGGTAGACCACAAACGATCAAAATGAAGATAATCAGTGGAAACCCTAAAGAATACAAAAATAAGAGATAATTAGGGTGAAAAAAGCTCGTCAAAGGTAAACATCGAATGAACAATGAAATGAAAACAAAAGCTACGATTTTGATGCAAAATGGTAGTTTTTGAGTCACAAAATGCTGAATTATCAATCATCTTATAAAAGATTTATCGGAATGTATATATAATGACGGTGACTAATACTATCTATGCATTGACAGGAATAAAAAAACCAACAACAACGTGTTTTGATCATATATTAATAGCATACCGCACCAGAATTTTATTTTAATTTTATTTTGAATGCTTTATTGACTCATCACTAAAGAAATTCGGCTCGCTATTCCCCGGTGAAAAGCTATCAGCAACATAGTCGCGCTACTCTGGTGTGGGCGTGTTTGGATGTGTTTTTGGTTGGTTGTGTGTGTGTTTGTGTGTTTGTGTGTGTGTGTGTGCTATTGTTTCTGATAATGATATTGGTGGGATGGGGTTTGGGTGGGGTTGAAAGCTAACACTTATTGCTAAAGGTTACTCTTTCAATAACTCAAAATGTTCATGACATAACTTAAAGCTTTCCCACAGAGGTAGACCAAAAGTCAACAAAGTACGACTATACAGTTATGTAAAAAATGTCCTTTTCTCATTTGCTCCTTATAACTTCCAACTCATCCCATACTAACCCCAGCCCCCCTCTTCTAAACAAAAAAGGTTCGGGCAAATAAATCGTAACAGTAAGCTCTTAATAGTAAGTTGTCTCCCTTATTCAGTTTTTCCGTTGCTGATGTGTTAAGGTTCCATTACCGTTCATTTGGAACGGGCGGGGAATGGCTAACATTTTGAACATGCAGCCCGAACTCAACCGTTCCTACCGTTCAAAGGAGTTCCGTTAACGTCCATTGGCGTTCCGTTAAGGTCCCCTCTCGATCCCTCCCATTCCCGTGCCGTTCCTTGGTTGCTGTGGGAACGGGACCTAGAACGGATGTGTGGAATGGGAGTATAAGGTTTTACATGGGGTCAGCTCATTCCTTCATGTTGACACATAACACAACCGACAGTGTGGCAACATTTGAGCTGAGTGGGATTTTGTTTTGCTGAATTAATTTTGTTACTGACAGGACTCCCCAAAGTGCGCGTCCCTGCGTCCTATACGCACTAGAAGTCGAAATCACGTACTAGAAATTGATGGAGAGGGTCCCGGGACGCACTTTACCTTTAAAGAGCGGGTCCCGGGACGCACTAAATTTACCGTTATTGTGCGTCCCGTAGGTACTCTTTTCAGACTGTAGTCATCAGCTTACATTACAAAAGAAAGATCAGAAAGCAAGCTGAAAGTGTGCCTGTGTGTTGCAGTTAACAAGGTAAACTTGAAGTATCCTCCTCAAATATTCTGGTGATAACAAAACTTTTTCATATCACATTATTCGCGATCACAATGCGTTATATGTGTACAGAGGGGGTTTGGGGATCCGGGACTCTTGGGACCCTCTAAAACTCCGCTTAGGGGGTCCATGGACCCTCTAAACATTAAAAGTGGGGGTCCCGGGACCCTCTAGGACGGCCGTCTATGGGGAGCCCTGACCAAAACCCATGTCAATCCTCACAATTAGTTGAGCGAAATATTCCTACTTCGCTCCTGAAGCTGCCAGCTTCTTTATTGATTTGAATATATTTTAACTTAGGTTAACTTCAAACACTGAGTCTTGATTCCACATTGAACCGAGTGATCGACAAGAAGAAGAAGAAGATTCCACATTGAACCAGAAAAAAACATTATTAAAAGAAAAAAAGATACACGTGCATTATTTGTTCTGACATGTGAGACTGGATATAACAATATTTACACACACCCACATAACAACGTGTCAGTTTCGTTTTATCACACTTATCTGGTGGAAGAAATTGTAGCAAAAGAAAACCCAGTAATTTCTTTACGTCACAGCTTGGCCATGACACTGCCAACGGGAGCTCACATGACGTCATCCTGAGGGGACGTGATACCTCCCTTGACATACAAGCTACTGTGATACTTCAAGACGTTAGTATGAAAAACGAATGATGTTGATAACTTCCATATTGAATAAATGACACGAAATTTGTACAATAACACACACATACATGCACACTTGCTACATGCATTGACGCCCTTCACACACACACACACACACACACACACACACACACACACACACACACACACACATACACACACACACACACTGATTTGTCTTTTGTAAGCCGCCATTGTAAGTGGGTGTCCTTGTACACTGTTAACAAGGGAAAAAAATCGTACACATTTACACACCAAAGAATTACAATCAAACACCAATATACTCAAAATATGCAGAATAAAATATTAACAACAAAGTGATTTCAGACCAGTTTTATCACAACAGTATGGAAAAATTGATCACAAGAACTGAATTCATCGGCAGAATCTGACCTGTGACATGTCGTCGTGACCGAAATCAAATTTATTCATCAATGATGACCGAGCGTCAGATCGCCGATGAATTCAGCTTGTGTCATGTTAGCAGCGAAATTGGATCAAGACGAATATCTCTTCGTAGGGAGATTGCCCATTTATAGAGTCGTCTCGAAATCACAGCGTCTGGTTTAGAACATTCTGGAAATGACTGCAACGAACGAGTGCCATGAGTGTCTTGTTCAGATTTTGCCACAAACAAAGTTTTTTGTTCCTGTTTCAAATTGCACGATGTATGTTTATGCGTGTACGCGAGTTGGTCTTTTTTTTTCTTCTGAATTGTCCATTTTATAAATCCCTTTGATTAATGATGCACAGTAATTGACTGTGAAGCAACATATTCTGGAATGCAAGTGATTTTTGTTTTCTTCAGATTGATTCTCAGAATGGAATGTTCTGATACATTTGTAAAATGTACCTATATCTAATCAGTCAATTAAGTTAATGGAGATTTTCTTCTGTCTCCTAATATTCACATATTGATGGCAAATACTTGTTGAAACAAGATAACCGGGTTTTTTTCCTTAAAATAAGCGGAATTCAATATTTGGAATGGTTTTTTTCTTCTAGAAAAACTGCCGTTAAGATAATTCATTTAAAAGAAAGAGCTATCGTCCGCAGTATGGTTGTTTTGACTTCAGTGAAGCATTCTTTACTGTTTTGTTTCTTCGCTTGACAAGGGCTGAAACGGATATACTTGGGCAGGGGCTCACATCCACGTCGGACATCGGACATACACGAATATTTTTTCCAAATGTCCTACACATTTTTCATGCAGGACATGCCCTATTGTTTTTGTCACAAAGTGGTCACTGTCCGATTATGCTTTTATTTGATCCGGACATTGTCAGTACTTTCCAATTTACAGTAGTTTGATTTGCTATTTTATTGATGTTTTGCGAAGCGATGTGTCTCTCCAAGGAGACGAAACTTGGGGAGACTTTAAAAAAAAAAGAAGTTTTTGTAGAGAAGAGCTTCCAAGAGTCGCAACACTGAATGCTCCGAGCCGGTTGACAGTTGCCTCCCTTTGCGTTTTTTTTCTTCCGAAAAAGCAACATGCCGCCCAACGAAAATTGGTGCAAGAAAAAAAAGTCCTATTGATTTATTTTTGTTCAGGACAAATGTCCTATCACTTTTGCATTGTCCAGGACATTTGTCCTATGCCACCTCTCATGGATGTGAGCCCCTGCTTAGGTAAGGATTACGTCCCGTCAAAACTAACAGTTGGTTCTTATGTGTGTCTGTGTACCTTTAGAAGTGTTTCTAGAGTGCCTTGAAAAATAAGGAACATAATTATATAGTACTTGCAACGATCAGGTTTTTTTGAGGTCGAAATTCGTTTGTTCATGTCAATGCTTTTCAAATGCCTTCATGCTTTGTTCCACATAACTCTCATTTACTGTTTAATTTTTTTAATCTAAGGCGCCTACGTCCCTTTGTTTCTTTGACATACTGCGGTCTAACAGCTCTTCTTTCCACATGGTTGCACAAATCACTGTAATTTAAACGTTCTGCATGATGGTCACGAAGTTTTGATCCAGCACAGAATGAGTCGGATGTCACCTCGCAGGGTTCTGCGCTAGGCCTTATATACGTCCGGGGGGTGTAAGGTATCAGTGTGAGGATCACCTTAGTCACAGACTTATAACTCAACAAGTGTTTGCTCTTTTCTAAAACGGTTTTCACCACTGGATAGAACTTCAAAATCTCTTTAAGAATATGTAAAAATATAAAAATCATGCAAAGGTGACATGCGACTCATTCCGTGGTGGAGGGTCACATATAACCTGAACCATTTTAACAATCCATCGCAACATTCTCGTTATGAGCCGAAACACTGTGGTTGTATCTGATGTTCACTTTGGGGGCTTTCAGTCGAGAAGGCCTTAGACAGATTGTACAATTTGTCAACCGCCCATTAGCAACGTCAAGTACTTTATCGTCGTATTTGGTCAGTAAAAAAAAGCTCCGTGAGTTAACTGCCATTTGTTTGAATTCACCCGTTCAAACTTTTTCTTTTCTTTCTGGTAGGTCACAAGACTGCGTTGAAAAGTTCCCTTCCTGCTTAACCGTTCACATTCCTAACACGCTCAATACATTGATTGACTTATCTGAAACCTAAATGAAAAACCATGAAATCACTTTGTCGGGCTGTTTACTGTCAAGACTTCACCTTCTTCTTCTTCTTCTTCTGCGTTCGTGGGCTGAAACTCCCACGCACACTCGTGTCTTTTGCACGAGTGGAATTTTACGTGTATGATCGTTTTTTTACCCCGCCATTTAGGCAGCCATACGCCGTTTTCGGAGGCAGCATGCTGGGTATTTTCGTGTTTCTATAACCCACCGGACTCTGACATGGATTGCAGGATCTTTTTCGTGCGCACTTGGTCTTGTACCTGCGTGTACACACGGGGGTGTTCGGACACCGAGGAGAGTCTGCACACAAAGTTGACTCTGAGAAATAAATCTCTCGCCGAACGTGGGGACGAACTCACGCTGACAGCTTCACCAATCTGTCCCCAACCATGCGGAAGTTTAAAAGCAGCGGTGTAAGTTGATTCAGCTTTGCACATGTATTACATGTTCCGAAAGTTTTTCCCTACTGCCCCAGTTTGTCTGTGGACCACGAGTGCAGCTTCACTCTGCCATGACAGCACGTGCCTTCTAACACAGATCTTGAGAACACTTTTTCAGTCAAACAGCTTTCAGTTCCAGCCACTGAATATATTTGCACCTCCCCTTGTACCAGGGTTAGAAGTAAAGTACAAATCATATTGGGCTTTTTAAATTTTTTTTATCAGACTCTTGTCTTTTCGGGATCTTAGCAGACGCACACTATAACATCAAAAAGTTGATCTTGTACCGCAGTAAGGACTGTTTGAAACAATGCTGTGCTGTAAGATCTACTGCCATTCTTTCCTGAAACAAACGCAAAGGTAAAGCCATCCTAGTGTGTGCCCTCACCAACGTTTCGCAAGAAACGGTTTTGGTGATATGTTGCTGAAGTTATTTATTTCACTGCACAAACGGAATTCAAATGCACAGACTCAAACCAATGATGTTCTTGCACTCTTTGTTTCAGCTTCAACGAAATTTGCTTGCGGATTTTTCATTATAGGAGATCCACAGGACAAACACAATTCCAGATCCAGATTCCTACGACGAACCAGTGAAATTGGCGAAAAGGCTGGCTGAAACCGGTTGCAGTTCTGCAACCAACACTAGGTCATCAGCGCAACCGGCTTGCCATTGGCGCATACCAGAGGTTCACTGGTCGAGAAACTGATCCAGATGCTGTTTCATATTTGTTTTACCTTTCGTAGCTCCTGAAGGTCTCCACGCATAGAATGCTTTCTTGTCCAGAGTGCGCTGACCCCAAACCCAAATTGCACAGGCTTTTGCCCTGTAAACAACTTCTTCAGAACGCCTCTCTCAACCTGTTCTCAAATATGCACATTTTCGCAACTGGATTTTCACCAGCAGGATATGGAAGTTGATTGGACGATCCAACAAACCAGATCCAGTTTCTCAACACGATGCCTTCTTGTCGACCCAAACTTGGTTGAAGTCGTTTTGTTTTGCACGTTTTGACAACTGGTTTTGCTGATGCTTCATTGTACCAAGAACAGCTGGAAGTTACTTCAAAAGTAGGACCCTTGGTTCATCACAGATGTGAGAAACCATTTCCGTGTTTATATAACCTCACACAAAACAACCGGTCTTTGACAGTAAGTGACAGAAGTTTGTTGAACCTAACACCCAAACATGGTTCAGCTTCTTACATTTCAATGAAGACCCGTTTCCCAAAACCGGTTTCGCCGAACGCTTGCTGTCAGTTCATTGGATCAGACCGACTCCAGTTTTCAGTGGGGCATCGCAACTGGCCGAAGCACAGTATCACAAAACCGGTTCTTGACAACAGATTACTGAGAGTTCACTGAACTCTCAACCTGAAACTAGATCTAATTACCAGTCGTTCGTCTCAAAGCATCGTTTCACAGAACAACCAATTCTGCTAGCCCCAAATCCAAACCCGGTTCACTTCAAGTAGTTCATCACAACTGACTGAAGCACACGTTTCACAAGAACCCGGGTTTTTGCAAAACAGGATACCGTACCGTAAAGTTAGTTGGACCAGACACATCACAACGGAATCCAGTTTCATATGATGGACTCTTTGACTGGACCAGACACATCACAACAGAATCCAGTTTCATATGATGGACTCTTTGATTGGACCAGACACATCACAACGGAATCCAGTTTCATATGATGAACTCTTTGATTGGACCAGACACATCACAACGGAATCCAGTTTCATATGATGGACTCTTTAATTGGACCAGACACATCACAACGGAATCCAGTTTCATATGATGGACTCTTTGTTAACAACGGTGGACAAAGTGGAAGACTGCAGCCTGTCCCCTCCCCCCGGGCGCTCAGCCCCCCCTCCCCCCCGGTCGTCGCTGACGTCCGTGCTGGCGATGCTGTCGCTCTGGCCGAGGTGCATCTCGAGCTCCATGAGGCGGCTCTCCACGTCCCACTGCTGCTGGTTGAGCTTCACCGTCAGGGCCGTGTTCTCGCCTTCCAGCTGGGCCAGCCTCTCTCGTAACCTGTACCAACACAAGTGCTCACGGCTATAGATTGAGTTCATACCCAAGTAACTATCTGATACGTAGATTTTGTTCATACCCAAGTAACTATCTGATACGTAGATTTTGTTCATCCCCAAGTAACTATCTAATACGTAGCTTTTGTTCACACCCAAGTAACTATATGATACGTAGATTTTGTTCATACCAAAGTAACTATTTGATACGTAGATTTTGTTCATACCCAAGTAACTATCTGATACGTAGTGTGGCAGTCAACGGGTTAAGCATGGAGCCTGCCATGTTCACTGAGAAAGGAAACACATTTGCATCTGTCACAATAGCCCTAAAGGTTAAAGGGACGATAACTCACAACCAGCAAACACAGAGCCTAACATCATAGCTACAATGTGTTCTCGCCTTCAAGCTGGGCCAGCTTCTCTCGTAACCTGTACCCATTCAAATTCTCACTGATGAACCTACTACAGCTCAGGCAACATGCATAATCAAAAAGCTGAGGCGGCACAGTACACTCTGTGATACTGTTTCTTTCTGACATAATGTCACAGTGAATATTATTACAAACAAGACCCTATTCACACTCTCAACTAAAGTGTTCCACTTTTGAACACAGTTTCTGTAAAATAATGATTATCATGTGTGCTACTTTTACAAGTAGAACCCTAAAGTATGGCACTCTGTGTTCAAAACTGGTTACAGAAAGTGTCTTCAAAAGTGGAACACTTTAATTACTTCAGAGTGCGAAGACAGCACTAGACAGCCAAGGCAAGGCAAGGCAAGGTAAAAGGCAAAAGTTACTTCAGAAACCCCTTGGGTTACATTCATTTGAAAAAGAAACAAATGGACAGCCATACCTGGTAATTTCTTTGAGCAGAATGTCGGCTTGGTTCTCTCCTCTGATGGGCGATCCCATTCCAAGAGGGGTGACAGGAGGACCGAGGAGAGGCGACACGGGGTGGGGGGAGTGAGTGTGAGGGAGGAGGGAGCCAGTGGGAGTCTGAGCCATGTTGCCCGGGGAGTGCGGGTAGGAGAGGTGGGGGAAGAGGGAGGTTTGGGAGGAAGCGAGATGATTGGCTGCCAGCCCTCCCCCCGGCTGATGCGTGCCTGGTTGGGACACCTGGATCCCTGGCAACAAAACAAACAGTTAATGTTAATGACATACTATGCTGACCAGGGGCGGATCTAGGAGGTGGGGGGGTCGGTCCGGGGTTTCCGGACCCCCCTTAGCCCCCCAAAAAGGAAAACAAATGGAGAGAGAAAAGAATAAATAAATAGATTTGAAAATAAAGAAAAACTGATGGCTCAGATTGCACCAGATTGCTCCGTTTTCCTTGATTTGAAAAAACCAACAACCTCTAATCCGGGGGGGGGGGGGGGGGGAGGCCCCCAGACCCCCCTGCGAGTCGGCCTTTGTCTTCTAAGCACGGTGAAAGAAGTTGGGTAATTTGTTGGCTCACCTGTTACATCAAATCGGTCAATTGTCCTTGTTTTGATCCGAATTTTTCGTCTTAAATTTACTTTTTGGAAGGCGTGTTAGGGGAAGTTTCTCGGATCAGATTGCACCAGATGGCTTCATTTTGCTTGTTTTTATCACCCTTTCCGGGGGGGGGGGGCATGCCCCCGGACCCCCCTAGAAGGTTCGAAGCTTCGCGCCCTCAACTAAACGCTTTGCGTCGTCGAATTGTCCCCAAAAGAAATTTGGAAACCCCCCCCCCCTTGAAAATGATGTGATCCGACTCTGCTGATACATGCACAGCCTGGCGGTGACCTCACGATGTATTGTCAGCTGCTGATATCTTGCTCGCCATTTTGTACAACTAAGCAGAATGTACGGAAGCCAAGGTAAGGCCCCCCCAAAAAATAGGTCTGTTTACGGTAACATAGGCCAAAAAATAGGGTCGGTAGGTCGGGATTTTTTTTCTTCCAAAAAACCCATATTTTTACGTTATTTTGCAAAAAAAAAAAAAAGATTGGTTTTTTTTGTTTTGTTTTTTTTCCAAATGCCAAAAAAAAGTCTAGGGTCGCGCGAAAAAAATAGGGTCGGTCGGGTTACCGTAAACAGACTATTTTTTGGGGGGCCTAAAATAAACGTCAAAGTATCAACAGTAGCAACAGCTAGATGTGGTACTTTTCAGCACGTGTACGGGAACGTGTACGGGTAACACCATCAAATCTTGTTTTTACGTCACGCGTTTGCCAAGATCTGCAGTCTTGGTGGGAGCAAAACAACGTATGATTTGGAATTTTGGAGAAAGAAAGTGAGTCACGGGTGGCGCAATACCTACACGTACGCGTACAGGTCTTTGCTACACGTTCGATCATCTAGAACACTGTAATTCCAAGCGCGAACAACCTTACCAAAGTTACAGCAAATACTGCCCTTCGTTAATTCCTTTAAGCAAGCACGGTGATGACGCTTGCTGCCAGGGAGGCGAGTAGGCGAGGGTCTCTAAGCTACAATGTGATGCTAGCTCGGCAACAAAAGTTAAATATGACCGGTTAAAGAAAGATGACTTTTCAGAATGTTAAATGTGTAATCATAGACAGCACGAAACATTCACTATAGCGTCAACCTATACAGTGGTCATTGAAAAAGACGGAAGACAACTTGGCCTACTTACCCGGGGAGGGAGGGGGAGGGTAAGGCATGGAGGTAGAGTATGGTGCGAGGTACGTCAGCTGGTTCACCTGAGGCCCCCCGCCGTAAGAGAAGTTGGCGGGAGGCTGGTAGGTCTGGTAGGAGATGGGGTGGGATTGGTGTAACGGGGTACCTGTCTGCGGGTCCGTCACCGTTCCTCCTGGACCTAAGTAGAGAAAGAAAGAGAAACAGATGGTTGGTTATGTTACATCAGATTTAAAAGCATTATACTTTCAAGATACAATTTTAAATGACAATACAACTACCGCTTCTGCCAAAGCTCTTTCAATAGCCAAGCAACATTATAGGCACAGTCTTTCGCTTTCGCTTTCGCTCGCAGTTCAATATTTAACAAGTCGCGTAAGGCGAAAATACAACATTTAGTCAAGCTCAGTCGAACTCACAGAATGAAACTGAACGCACTGCATTTTCGTGGCAAAGGCAGTGAAATTGACAATCCAGAAAAGCGCGGTAGCGCTGAGGAGGATAGCACGCTTGTCTATATCTCTATTATTTTTAACTTTCTGAACGTGTTTTTAATACAAATATATCATATCTATATGTTTTTGGAATCAGGAACGGACAAGAAATAAGATGAAATTGTTTTTAAATCGATTTGTAAAAATTAATTTTAATCATAATTTGTATATTTTTAATTTTCAGAGCTTGTTTTTAATCCGAATATAACATATTTATATGTTTTTGGAATCAGAAAATGATGAAGAATAAAATAAACGTAATTTTGGATCGTTTTATAAAAAATTATTTTAATTACAATTTTCAGATTTTTAATGACCAAAGTCATTAATTAATTTTTTAGCCTCCAAGCTGAAATGCAATACCAAAGTCCGACCTTCGTAGAAGATTGTTTAGTCAAAATTTCAATCAATTTGATTGAAAAATGAGGGTGTGACAGTGCCGCCTCAACTTTTACAAAATACTGGATATGACACACACACACACACACACACACACACACACACACACACACACACACACACACACACACACACACACGCACACACACACACACACACACACATACACCACGACCCTCGTCTCGATTCCCCCTCTATGTTAAAACATTTAGTCAAAACTTGACTAAATGTAAACAAGTCGCGTAAGGCGAAATTACTACATTTAGTCAAGCTGTGGAACTCACAGAATGAAACTGAACGTAGTCCGCCGCTAGTGCAAAAGGCAGTGAAAGTGACGAGCCTGTTTGACGCGGTAGCGCTGTGCTTCACAGCACGCTTTACCGTACCTCTCTTCGTTTTAACTTTCTGAGCGTGTTTTTAATCCAAACATATCATATCTATATGTTTTTAGAATCAGGAACGGACAAGGAATAAGATGAAATTGTTTTTAAATCGATTTCGGAAAGTTAATTTTGATGATAATTTTTATATTTTTAATTTTCAGAGCTTGTTTTTAATCCAAATATAACATATTTATATGTTTTTAGAATCAGAACATGATAAAAATAAGATGAACGTAAATTTGGATCGTTTTATAAAGAATTATTTTTTTTTACAATTTTCAGATTTTTAATGACCAAAGTCATTAATTAATTTTTAAGCCACCAAACTGAAATGCAATACCGAAGTCCGGCCTTCGTCGAAGATTGCTTGGCCAAAATTTCAATCAATTTGATTGAAAAATGAGGGTGTGACAGTGCCGCCTCAACTTTTACAAAAAGCCGGATATGACGTCATCAAAGACATTTATCGAAAAAAAGAACAAGTCGCGTAAGGCGAAAATACAACATTTAGTCAAGTAGCTGTCGAACTCACAGAATGAAACTGAACGCAATGCAACGCAGCAAGACCGTATACTCGTAGTCCACCGCTCACGGCATAGGCAGTGAAATTGACAAGAAGAGCGGGGTAGTAGTTGCGCTGGGAAGGATAGCACGCTTTTCTGTACCTCTCTTCGTTTTAACTTTCTGAGCGTGTTTTTAATCCAAACATATCATATCTATATGTTTTTGGAATCAGGAACCGACAAGGAATAAGATGAAAGTGTTTTTAAATTGATTTCGAAAATTCAATTTTGATAATAATTTTTATATATTTAATTTTCAGAGCTTGTTTTTAATCCGAATATAACATATTGATATGTTTTTGGAATCAGCAAATGATGGAGAATAAGATAAACGTAAATTTGGATCGTTTTATAAAATTTTTTTTTTTTACAATTTTCAGATTTTTAATGACCAAAGTCATTAATTAATTTTTAAGCCACCACGCTGAAATGCAATACCGAAGTCCGGGCTTCGTCGAACATTACCCGACCAAAATTTCAACAAGTTTGGTTGAAAAATTAGGGCGTGACAGTGCCGCCTCAACTTTCACGAAAAGCCGGATATGACGTCATCAAAGACATTTATCAAAAATATGAAAATCAGGAACCGACAAGGAATAAGATGAAAGTGTTTTTAAATTGATTTCGACAATTTAATTTTGATAATAATTTTTATATATTTAATTTTCAGAGCTTGTTTTTAATCCAAATATAACATATTTATATGTTTTTGGAACCAGCAAATGATGGAGAATAAGATGAACGTAAATTTGGATCGTTTTATAAAAGAAATATTTTTTTTACAATTTTCAGATTTTTAATGACCAAAGTCATTAATTAATTTTTAAGCCACCACGCTGAAATGCAATACCGAAGTCCAGACTTTGTCGAACAATACTTGACCAAAATTTCAACCAATTTGGTTGAAAAATGAGGGCGTGACAGTGCCGCCTCAACTTTCACGAAAAGCCGGATATGACGTCATCAAAGACATTTATCAAAAAAATGAAAAAAACGTATGGGGATATCATACCCAGGAACTCTCATGTCAAATTTCATAAAGATCGGTCCAGTAGTTTGGTCTGAATCGCTCTACACGCACGCACACACACACACACACACACACACACATACACACACACACATACACACACACATACACACACACATACACCACGACCCTCGTCTCGATTCCCCCTTCGATGTTAAAACATTTAGTCATAACTTGACTAAATGTAAAAAAACGTCCGGGGATATCATTCCCAGGAACTCTCATGTCAAATTTCATAAAGATCGGTCCAGCAGTTTAGTCTGAATCGCTCTACACACACCCACACACACACACACACACACACACGCACACACACACACAGACACACACACACACACACGCACACACACACACACACACACACACACACCACGACCCTCGTTTCGATTCCCCCTCGATGTTAAAATATTTAGTCAAAACTTGACTAAATATAAAAAGTAACTAGTGTAAATCAGGTACGACACAGCAAGCCATGTCGTATTGTCTATCTCTCTCTCCCCGATCTTACCCGAAACGGTGGAGATGTAAGGTCCAGGGTACCCGTGCGGCTGGTGAAGCGTGTGGGGATGCTGAACCATTCCGGAGGGGGCCGCTTGCTGACCCTCCCGCTTGGGGGACACGGGGGGCGTGAAGGGGGACTTGGTGACGTCAGCAGTGGTGGGGGAGCGGAGCTGGGGGGTACCGTTGTAGGAGGTGAGGGTGGAGGTGGTCTGGTTGCACACCCCCTCGTGGTGAGAGTCAGACGACATCCGCCTTTCCTCCACGCACCTGCCGGTGTAACACGAGAAAATTACTCCCACGAAATTTTTACTCCGGAGTAAACATTTCGTACGAAAAAGTTACTCCCTTTACGAAGAAAGCACTCCCCCATTGCACGAGAAAATTACTCCCCAAGACAGGTGAGTTCCGAGTAAACATTTCGTACAAAAATGTTACTCCCCTGACGAATAAACAACGAATAAATTACTTCACTCCAAAACGAGCAATTTAACTTCCCATGCCAGGTGTACGAAATTTTTACTCCCTTGTCCCAATAATAATCTGTTCCCTTACCTTCGTATTCATACTATCCTAGCTCTGTGCTGAAATTGAAGAATATGATCCTCGTGCCTTGTTATCAATTGCAATTTCATCATCGCTTTGTATTGACATTAAAGAATCTATTCCCATTACATTGTTTAAACAAATTATATTTGCTCAGTGTTGGAATAAAGAATCTGTCCCCATTACCTCGTTATCAAATCGTCTTCGATCTGTGTTAAAATTAAAGAATGTATTTCCCTTACCTTGTTATCAAAACTATCTTTGCTCTGTGCTGACATTGAAGAATCTGTTCTCAATAACTTGTCAGTACAAAGATCTGTGCCGCTTTCCTTGTAATCAAATTATCCTCGCTCTTTGTTGAATTTAAAGAAGGCATTCTTCTTACCTTGTTATCATCGACCCCCCGCGGGTTAGGGGGAAGAATTTACCCGATGCTCCCCAGCATGTCGTAAGAGGCAACTAACGGATTCTGTTTCTCCTTTTACCCTTGTTAAGTGTTTCTTGTATAGAATATAGTCAATGTTTGTAAAGATTTTAGTCAAGCAGTATGTAAGAAATGTTAAGTCCTTTGTACTGGAAACTTGCATTCTCCCAGAAAGGTAATATATTGTACTACGATGCAAGCCCCTGGAGCACATTTTTGATTAGTGCTTTTGTGAACAAGAAACAATTGACAAGTGGCTCTATCCCATATCTTTCCCCGTCGCGATATAACCTTCGTGGTTGAAAACGACGTTAAACACCAAATAAAGAAAGAACCTTGGTATCAAAATATCTTCGCTCTGTGCTGAAATTGAAGAATCTGTTCCCAGTACCTTGTCAGTACAAATATCTGTGCCGCTTTTCTTGCAATCAAATTATCCTCGCTCTTCGTTGAATTTAAAGAAGGTATTCTCCTTACCTTGTTATCAAGTTGTCTTCGCTCTGTGTTGACTCTAACTTCCTCAGCCGCTCTTGGTCGGCCTCTTCGCCCCTGTCGGCACTGTGACCGGTACCAGAAACCATGTTGCCCGGAAGTGTGTGATGACGATGTACCAACATGGCGTCCAGAGGAACCTTGCCGGCCGATTCTACCAGCCCCGGTGTGCTGCGACTGCGTTCTAAAGCTGGAAATGAAACGCGAGGTGTTCATTAGTAAATTAATTAACAATAAAAATAAAAACATAACTCAAATTTTGAGTGGAACGTAGCGGAAATTAAAGCGAGGTATTAATCAATAAATGAATTAACAATAAAATAAAAACATAACACACATTTTGAGTGGAACGTATCGGAAAAGGGAGGGCCCGGAAGCCAGGTGATAACCAGGTCCTAAGGAGGATGTGGCAAGGATGAATCAAGGGGAGGGGGAGGTGTGGAGGGGGAGGGGGATCCTGAGTTCCGGAATCCCTTAGGCCAACAAAAATATAGTCTGTTTACGGTAACATAGGCCAAAAAAATAGGGTCGGTAGGTCGGGATTTTTAAAATATTTTTTTAATTTGTTCTCTCTTCAAAAAAACATATTTTTAAGTTATTTTGCCAAAAAACAAAGATTTTTTTTAATTTAAAACAAAAATTATCATTTTTTAAAACATTTTCCCCAAAGGCCAAAAAAAAAAATATAGGGTCGCGCGAAAAAATAGGGTCGGTCGGGATACCGTAAACAGACTTTTTTGTGTGTGTGCCTTACCCAGCAAATGTATACATTTTTGTGTGTGGTTATAATAATAATAATAATAATAATAATAATAATAATAATAATAATAATAATAATAATAATAATAATAATAATAATAATAATAATAATAATAAGGGTATTTATAGGGCGAAAATCCTAAAATAGTTCTAAGCGCCTTGCAATCTTAAATATAACCATCTTAATAACGGCAACAACACAGACAACAAAACAACATAAGCGCCTTTTATCAAGGAGATACACAAAAAATCCCCTTTCAAATTATTAATTTCCAGAGCGTGCTAAATTGTTCCTGCCTGGCTAGTCCCTGTACCCTACCTCAGCTAAGAAGTCTCTCCGTCTCATACTCTAGGTCTTTCCCTGAGTTGGGCTGGATTGGACACAGACTCAGGAAGCCTGGCAACACCCGCCAGGCTCTGATTCTGAACTTGCAGGTGGAAAATAAAGAGGGAACGTCACAGAAACCGCTGGAAACGAGACACTATAAAGTCTGATATATATTAATTGGGCGAAGTCGACCTGGCGAAGTCGAGTTCACTTCTTCTTCTTCTTCGTTCATGGGCTTAGACTCCCACGTTCACTCATGTTTCTAGCACCGGTGGATTTTTACGTGTATGACCGTTTTTACCCCGCCATTCAGGCAGCATACGCCGATTTCGGGGGAGGCATGCTGGGTATTTTCGTGTTTCTATAACCCACCGAACTCTGACATGGATTACAGGATCTTTTCCGTGCGCACTTGGTCTTGTGCTTGCGTGTACACACGAAGGGGGTTTAGTCACTAGCAGGTCTGCACAAAAGTTGACCTGGGAGATCGGAACAATCTCCACTCTTAACCCGTCGAGTTCAAGAATCTCGCTGCACGAAGCTTTGACGCAGATGACGAGGGTTTGTGCTTCCCTGGGGACGAGGGGCCTAAATAGACGTAGTAAGAAGTGTCGCATCGGACAATTCCGTGATGACGAGGGCTTGTTCACATTGGAGCACTTCTAATTTAGAGTGCAATGACAGATTCTTTTTGCCTAAGACACAAGTCTTTCTGGCTTTTGGGTTTTTGGCGCTTGTCGACGAACAGCAATCACATCTTTGACCTACTACCTAATACTACCTACTACCTAATAAAACTTTTTACATGTAAAATGTTAAATTTTAATGTCTAATGTAAAGCGCCAAGAGACTGCCATTTGGCGGTGAACAGCGCTATAACAGAATGTTTTATTGTTATTATTTCAACATTGTGCTCACAGCCTCTATAAACCTTAAAAGGACATCTCTTTTTTGGTGTAAAGTTTTGCCCTTTCGGGCAGCGAGAAATGCCAGCACTTTCCCAAAAAAGGCTGTGGACCTTACACCTTTCTGAAATTAGCCTCATGTTTACAACAACAGCTACAACGACTCACAAGAGCTTGCCATTCTCCACCCATCCCGCCATAATTATTGGATCAAGTCTTTCCCCTCCCCCTCTCCAATTTTGCCCGGCAGCAAAAGCAACAGGCCTGGTCGTACGCGCCATAACATCTTTAAGCCGCTCACATCCGGACATCAAAGCCTGCAAAGTGCCTCAGAAGCGTGGGTGATGGCAGGATAAAGCAGAGAAGACACTCAGTTTGCACGCTGAAATAGCAGCGATGATTTTTTTCCCCACCTCTCTTGTCAAACTTTGGTCATTGTCTGAGAGGATCATAGCCAAAAGGTCATTGCTTGAATAAGTCCCCTGACAAAACAACCCCATTTCCTGCTTTGTGGCGGCGGTTGTATCGTCCTTAGTGTTCCAGAAAGGAAACAAAGTTACTTGCATTGGTCTTGGATAGCCATAATTGTATGGGTTGAAGAGACGTGAAATAAACAAGATTGCTTGCTTGTTTGTTTGCTTAACGCCCAGCCGACCACGAAGGGCCATATCAGGGCGGTGCTGCTTTGACATATAACGTACGCCACACACAAGACAGAAGTCGCAGCACAGGCTTCATGTCTCACCCAGTCACATTATTCTGACACCGGACCAACCAGTCCTAGCACTAACCCCATAATGCCAGACGCCAGGCGGAGCAGCCACTAGATTGCCAATTTTAAAGTCTTAGGTATGACCCGGCCGGGTTCGAACCCACGACCTCCCGATCACGGGGTGGACGCCTTACCACTAGGCCACCGTGCCGGTAATAAACAAGATCCATCCAACCATCCCTAGATAGTGTTCAGGTATTGCAAGCGGTCCATCCCGTCCCTCCCACCTACGCAAACAAGTTGATTCCTAGTTTTGGTTTCTTCTACCTCTCCCTCACCCCTACACCTAACCATTCTAATGTGTTGATTGTTGATTGGTGGATTATAATTACCGCCGAACTGACCTCATTATGACGTCTAAAATGCAATAATTACCGTGAAGCAGTTTTGAAGACTTATATTTATAACATGCTATTACTTAATCAGTGCCTTTACAAACATTTTGTTACGTCTGGACGAGACAGCGCAGAGCAAAATAATTCGACTTCCATTTTACTTGTAGATTCTATAGTTCCTCCGCTGTTCATACTGCAATTTTGAGTTTCGTTGTGTTGCCCAAGCGAATGTAGGTCACTGTAGTTACCTGTCCTACTGTACCTGAGCAAAGCATGTTGTGGCTGTTGTAAACATTCTATTAAATCCAACAAGGACTCTATCGTGCCCAAACACAAGCACTCAGTTTGCCTCGAATGAATTGTCGTAAACTTGAATTGCAAAAAACAACGACAACAACAACAACAACAACACCAAACAAAACAAAGCAACAAACAAACAAACAAACAAACAAACAAACAAACAAAAACATTATGGCTACTGCCCACCTTTGAAAGAAAACAAACCCCACGAAAAAACAACAACAAAACCGAATCTACAATATACAACATCTCCACAATTTTCCATTCTTTCATTTCAGGAACAAAGCACCAACATAGACAGAACACAAACTTTCTTTTAGCAACGAGGGAAAACTTAACGTAGATAAAACAAAAAGATCAGACACTTTTCAGCGAACTTCCGGTACTGAAACTGAAGAGCCAATACCTGAAATAAGGTAATGGATTCAGGATTTCCCATTGCTTTGTGACCTAGTAAAAGCTCGGTTTATTGTCAATGACATGCGGACTTGGAAAGTTTGTATTGGTGCTGTAAACCCATCTAATTGCGGCACCCAGACGTACAATAACAGAAGCAAAGTTTGTAGCATTCCTTAACACTTTTTCCAAGTGGGAAGAACATTTAATGTTAAAAACAAAGCCACCTCAATATTCAGCAAAGAAATTGTTTTATTCACTCTCATAAAAGGGTGGGACATATATATATATATATACACTACGGGAAGACAATAACACGACAGTGAAGACAAACCTTTACGATGTCTGTATGCAAGGGAAAGTTTGCCTTCATATATATCAAGGGAGATGTTGATCTGATCATCCAGGACCCATTTTGTACGTCTGACATGAAAACGTATTCGTATGCATTTTATTGACTTTGGCAGCTTTTGTTCTGTTATTTGTTTTGGTTTTTGAATAATCTTTTTTTTATCTCTCAAAAGGAAATGCTATCTTCCTTTTGTTTTTGGTTTTATCTCTCTCGTTGTCTTCCTCCAATAAAAAAAATAACTTCCCTTCCTAACCCATATACGTATACTCTGCCCCCCGCCCACTTCCTAGCAATTTACTACTTTCGACAGAGGGATTTTTGTGTAGTTGGAATATAAGGACAAAGCATTTTGGGGGAAAATAATCGGTACTTTGGTATGTTCAATGTGAATTCTCGAAGTCTGGTTAGGTGCGTTGGAAATACCGATGTGAGTTTCTTTTTATATTAAGTCAAGTATTTTAATTTTAACTATTGCATTTACAAGTCGGTAAAAGCATCTACTCTCTTCCTTCCAGCCTCCGTCATTTTGCATCATTGCTTCTTCTTCTTCAGCGTTCGATGACGGTTAATTGTGTCTATATCCGTTGGCCCGTGATGTTCACAAAGTGGGCTGTCAGTTTGAGGTCCTTGATGCTGCCCCACAGCTTGGTGTCCATTAGCAACGGGGGCTGTGGCGGGGTGGTAAGACGTTGGCCTCTTAATCGGAAGGTCGAGGGTTCGAATCCCGGCCGCGGCCGCCTGGTGGGTTAAGTGTGGAGATTTTTCCGATCTCCCAAGTCAACTTATGTGCAGACCTACTAGTGGCTTATCCCCCTTCGTGTGCACACGCAAGCACAAGACCAAGTGCGCACGGAAAAGATCCTGTAATCCATGTCAGAGTTCGGTGGGTTATAGAAACACGAAAATACCCAGCATGCTTCATCCGAAAGCGGCGTATGGCTGCCTTAATGGCGGGGTAAAAACGGTCATACACGTAAAATTCCACTCGTGCAAAAACACGAGTGTACGTGAGAGTTTCAGCCCACGAACGCAGAAGAAGAAGAAGAAGGTGTCCATTAGCATCTTAACGTTTCTTAAAGCTGATCTAGTTCTAGGTATACACAATTCAGGTAAATTCCAGCAAAGAGCAGGGGTAAGATTTAGCCAGAGCTTTCATTTCCGTCGATATTGTGCCACTGTTTAACTAGCTACTATAATTAGTATGATAGCAATGTTGTTTCCTCTTTGTTCCCTCTTTCCGTTTTTATGACTGTCTAATTCCCATTGATGACCCGAAAATGCGAAATGCTGATTGTTTCTGTTCAAGGATCGAACATGGGAGATAATTCGCCGCGAATTCGTTGCAAGTCCGCCGATATCAAGATTAGTCTCCCTTGGATCGTGAATACCTGATTCGAAACTGCCATTTTTAACAGTTCCATCATATATATCACACACACACAAACACTCACACACACACAAACACTCACACACACACAAACACACACACATACACATAATATATACACACACACACTCACACACAAACAAACACATACGCACGCACGCACTAACGTTAGCACGCACTAACATTAGCACGCACACACACACACAACCAGCCCCCCCCTCCACCACGCACACACACATAAACCTAATGTCACTCCTTCCTCACCCCCCCCCCCCCCCGAAACACCACCCTCACCACACCCACCTTTCTCTAAAGGCTGCTTCTTGTACTTGGCGAGACGCTTGACCGCAATGGCTTCTAGCTTGACCCTGGCCGCAGGGTACTCTTTGAGCACGTCCCACAGGTCCTTCTTGGACAGGCAGAACAGGTCCGAGTACCCCACTGACCGCACACTGGCCGTTCGCCGGTTGCCCGCCGTCCCCATGTTCAAAATGCTGATCTCACCGAAATAACTGCCTGCAAACGTGCAGTAACAACTGTATTCGAGGTATCTATTGTTGAAACAGACAGAAATAGCACTAAAACACACACAAACATTCACAAGCACGCACGCACACACGCACGCACGCACGCACGCAAGGACACACACACACACAAACACAAAAACGATCGCACGTACACACACATTTACGTACGCACGCACGCACGCACGCACACGCACACATACACGTACACACACACACACACACACACACACACACACACACACACATATATTAGAATCGAAAAAATTCTTGTTCTTTTTCCTCATTTTTGCCCCTTCTTCATGTTGAGGCCTCTAACTACATTTTCATGTTCGTTTAATATCTGCTAATTTTATTTGCAATGACTCTTACCTGGTTTTAAAGTGGCCAGAACAGTCTTGCCGTTGTCAGCTACCACATGAAGTCTGCCCCTGTTGACAATGTACATCTCTTTGCCCACCTCCCCTGCAACAAGAAAGAACGGGTCCATTAATCAAAATGTCAACAACAACAAAATACGTCAAAGTCAAAAACAGTAGGTACCACAGGTTAACACATAGGAACAAACTAAAAACAACAACAACAACAACAACAACAACAACAACAACAACAACAACAACAACAACAACACCATCACCATCATGACCTAGCTGAAGGCCTCACGCTTTGTTTGGGGACCTTGAACTTCCGGTTAGAAAACTCGTGGAAACTTTACTTTACACCATAGATTTCTTTGACAGACTGATCAGCACACACCTGAGCGCAGTAACCCAGCTGTAGAGAGAGAGAGAGAGAGAGAGAGAGAGAGAGAGAGAGAGACAGAGAGAGACAGAGAGAGAGACAGAGAGAGAGAGAGAGACAGAGAGAGACAGAGAGAGACAGAGAGAGACAGAGAGAGACACAGACACAGACAGAGACACAGAGGCACAAAGACAGAGACACAGAGACAGACAGACAGACAGACAGACAGACAGACAGACTTATGTGTCATGAAGATTTGTTAAGTAGTTTCTGGGAATCGCTCAACCAACAAACACACACAAAATTAATGTGCAAACAAATGAATAAAAAACAACAACAAAGAAACAAACATATATACAACTCTGACAAAGAGGTGCTTGACGGAAGATCGAGGATAAAAAAGAAAGAATGATAAAAAGCCAGACAGTGAGAAAGAAAGAAATATACGAAACGCTATACTTGTCTTTTGTTGAATACAAATTACCGAAAACGACACACAAACTAGGCCTTCTCAAGCACACAGTCACCATGTTATGTGCGTTGCGTATTCAGTTACAACATCTATCCATGTCATTTCCATTTTCTTGGTCTAAGTGCCTTTTCTGAAGCGTGCAGTTGCACTTAACATCACAGTTGGCCTTTTTTGTACAAAACAACAGAGAGGGAGAGAGAGAGAGAGAGAGAGAGAGAGAGAGAGAGAGAGAGAGAGAGAGAGAGAGAGAGAGAGAGAGAGAGCGAGAGAGAGAGCGAGCGAGAGAGAGAGCGAGACAGACAGACAGACAGACAAAGAGGAGAGAGAGAGAGAGAGAGAGAGAGAGAGAGAGAGAGAGAGAGAGAGAGAGAGAGAGAGAGAGAGAGACACACACACACACTCACACACACAGGCAGACACACAGACAGACACGCACACAGACAGAGACCGATAGACAAACAGACACAGACAGAAACAGAGACAGAGACTGACTGACAGACAGACAGACAAAAACACAGACAAACTGAGAGATTGACAGACAGACAGACAGACGTATCAAGCCAGACAGAGACAGACAAATCCGCAAGTCAACGACAGGAAGGTATAGCAAGTACATGTACAGGTTTTATTCCACCACCAAGCAGCTAACGAACCCGGCAAGCGAGGCAAATCCCACCGGGCTTTATCTTGTCGGGGAGAATGGTCTCCCTTGGATAATTAGCCAGCCGGGATGACGTATGCAGAGTATTTCTGCATGCAAATGAGGGCCGGTCTCAGCGCCACCAAGGGACGAGGAGGAGGTAATATCATAGCATCTTGTGGGCAAGGCAAGGCCGTGCATGGCATAGCCAATAATGGCCGACTCGCGTGAGAGAGAGGGGTGGACACAACAAAAACTAGGGGAGAGGTCTAGAGATTGCAATTATGACAGGCTGTTTCTTCCGTCTTCCACCTCCTCCCCCCCTCTTTCTGTTTGCGTCATATTGAGCGCTATAAATATTCAACACACCCTTTGTTTTCATAGCCCTCGTGTCCCAGATCCACGACATTGTTAACCGTCTCCATGGTTCCACCGGTTTAACAAAATCTGTTATACAGAACCAGTAGAACCTCCTTTTTAAGACCTCAAAAAATCTGAGAAAATCAGGTCTTAAAAAGGAGGAAGTCTTAACATTGGGGTACATTTACAGAGTTTATGAACAGAATGTACGAGAAAACCGGGTTTAAAAGGAGGGTTCCACTCTATATGTAATACCATGGTTAACAGTATCCGCAACCCAACCTCAGACGCTCTTTCCTCTCCTTAGTTTTTCTTTTGACGTCACTTTTGCTCGTCCCAGCAACAATTATTCAAAAATCCCGTTTTCGTAGTTCGAATACATTGTCAACCGTCTGCACAATTTAACCAGTTCAGCAGAAACTTCCATGCTCGCTTCTGAATTTGTGACGCAACAGCTAGCAGTCTGTACGGTGCAATCATCTTAGCATAAAAACTCTTACGCTTTTTACTTTGCAATGCGACTGCTGACAATCTACAAGATCGAAGTCGCTCAGAAAAAAATGTCATGCTCGCTCCTGAATCTGTATGGCGAGAACGAAACATTTCATGCGGTCCATAATGCAACAGACAGGAGATCGTAATAGTCATGCTCGCTCCTGAATCTGTATGGCGAGAACGAAACATTTCATGCGGTCCAAGAGACAGGAGATCGTAATAGTCATGCTCGCTCCTGAATCTGTATTGCGAGTACTAACCAGCACATGCGGTCCATTTCTTTCTTTATTTGGTGTTTAACGTCGTTTTCAACCATTCAAGGTTATATCGCGACGGGGAAAGGGGGGAGATGGGAAAGGGGAAAGGGGGGAGATGGGATAGAGCCACTTGTTAATTGTTTCTTGTTCACAAAAGCACTAATCAAAAAATTGCTCCAGGGGCTTGCAACATAGTACAATATATGACCTTACTGGGAGAATGCAAGTTTCCAGTACAAAGGACTTAACATTTCTTACATACTGCTTGACTAAAATCTTTACAAACATTGACTATATTCTATACAAGAAACACTTAACAAGGGTAAAAGGAGAAACAGAACCGTTAGTCGCCTCTTACGACATGCTGGGTAGCATCGGGTAAATTCTTTCTCGTCCCAACCAATATGGGACTCCCCCTAACCCGCGGGGGGTACATGCGGTCCAACAGACAGGAGATCGTAATTAGTCATGCTCGTCTCTGAATCTGTACTTGGACTGCGCTGCCACAGCTATAATGGGCAGAATATACCTGCGCAGTTTCAGCGGCACAGACGACGCACTGCATATTATTCATGCGGCGATAGGGATTACGACGAGTACTTGGCCTGTTTTCCTTTCATGCAACGTGTAGCGCAGCGGGCTGGGATAATCTGCAGTGTGTCGTCGGTCCTGCTGAAGTTACATATGTGGGCGGAGCGGCCGAACCGACTCAGGAAAAAACATGTTGTATGCTAGATTCTGAATCTGCACTACGGCCTCTATCTGTCTGTGCAATGCAACACACACAGGGGACAAAACCCAGTCATGCTCGCGTCTTACTATTGGAAGAAAAAAACACTTAAACTTAAAAAGTTGTTTGCTACTAAGAAAAAGAAATTGCTAAAGAATATTTTGGTCTTTATTAATAGAATTTGTAACAGTTTTTCATAATTTTTTAATTTTTTTAATTTACTATATTAGCATATATCATGATTGTATTGATACCCAATATTGACGGACTGTGTGATGATATCTTCTGCTATGGTCTGTTGAGACAGTGATATCAAAATCGAGACCGGAGGTCGAGATTTTGATATCACTGTCGAAACAGACCAATAGCAGAAGATATCATCACACAGTCAGTCAATGTTAGATATATTGCTAATTCTTTGGACATTTTGTATTTACTGTAAAGAAATTACAAAAGTATTTGTCTCAGTTTTGGCTGTTCCATATCCCTCCCTCTGATTATTATTTCTTTTTGTTCACTCTTTTCTTGTACTTTTCAGTATTTCAAAATGTCTTTTCTTTCAAAAAGTCTTTAGTCACTTGCTCAACTAAATTCTAGGATCATTACATTTTCATATATATTTGTTTGTTTTTAAATTTAGGTGTTTTTGTTTTTGAAGTGGGGAAGCAATAAAGAGGTCGTCGATATCAAAACTGATATCGACGGAAATGTCGTCGATATCACTTTTGCACTGAGCTCAGTTTTGCCCAATTGACCAATGGAAATCCACGTAACATATGAAATAGCAATATTTGTATTTATTGTTCAAAAGGCCCCCATGGGTTATGGACTAATAAAACTTGAACTTGACAGGTAATAAACTCTGTAAAAAGAGTATTATACCCATTTTTGTTCCCCAACTAAAGCATTCATTCCCGTGTCATTTTATTGAAACTTTCTGTGCAATTAAAGGTCCTCCAGTTGGCTATCTGGCACACTTTTCGGATACAAGATTTCTTTTACAGGGGACACGTGACCGCTGCCCAAATAAGGGTACCCCCAAAACAGACCCGAAAAAAAAGGTTAGGTACCAATCAAAAATCGACGAAAATTCAGAATAGGCACAACTTGACAAGTTTTACATACGAGAAAAAAGCCAAATCAAATATCTATGAAGAACAGTGTGATTTGTTTCGCTATCTTGCGTATTTCTTGCGTACGAAAATGGGAGCAATATTTTGTTGCCGAGTTTGTGAATGTTAGCCCAACCGGATTAAGAAAAAATTGCTCGCTTTGAACCTGTAATTTGACAGGTCGAGGGGTAAAATTGCTCACGTTTCTTCATTAGCCGAGTTCACGGCATTAACGATCCAACAGGTTTCGAAAGCATGGCAAAATTAAGGTGGATTTCCAGAGCAGATGATACCCTTGGAGTCAGTGACTGTCGTTATTTAGCGGGCTGCAGTCAGTGACAGAGAGCTCCGAATTGGTCCAATTTGTAAGTCTGGACTTCAGTACAGTAACTATGGGATCAATGGTAAAGGGGGACAGAGAGAGAGAGAGAGAGAGAGAGAGAGAGAGAGAGAGAGAGAGAGAGAGAGAGAGAGAGAGAGAGAGAGAGAGACAGAGAGAGACAGAGAGAGAGAGAGACAGACATACCCTGACAGAAAGAGAGAGAGAGAGAGAGAGAGAGAGAGAGAGAGAGAGAGAGAGAGAGAGAGAGAGAGAGAGAGAGAGAGAGAGAGACAGAGACAGACAGAGAGAGACAGAAACAGACACAGAGAGAGACAGAGACAGACAGAGAAAGAGAGAGACAGAGACAGACAGAGAGAGACAGACAGAGAGACAGAGAGAGAGAGAAACAGACAGAGAGAGAGAGAGACAGACAGACAGACAGACAGAGAGAGAGAGAGACAGACAGACAGAGAGAAAGAGAGAGAGACAGAGAGAGAGAGAGAGAGAGAGAGAGAGAGAGAGAGAGAGAGAGAGAGAGAGAGAGAGAGAGAGAGAGAGAGAGAGAGAGAGAGAGAGAGAGAGAGAGAGAGAGAGAGATTGGATTGGATTGTTTACTCATTTAGGCCATAGCCCCTTATGAGGGGGGTGAACATATATACAATGACATAATGACATTTGCACACAAATCAAATGAAATAAATCATACACGAACTAAGACATTACATTTCAAATAAAATATATCGTAGGCT
>NC_090257.1:21325716-21358216 GCF_037325665.1 Littorina saxatilis
CCTCAACCCCCGTTTTCAGCACCATCAAAACGGCCCATCTCCACCGGGAAAATCTTTTCAAGCACGTGCTCCTCGCCCTCGCCAAGTGTCTGATCTGACAGTGCCAAGGTGTCCCAGTTTTGCCCTTGCCGTTGAGGGCCCTAACTCTACCCTGTCAGATGCACAGAGATCGATTTCCCTTTTTGTCCAACCTACCACCCTTCCCTCCTTCTTGCCACCCCTTCCTCTCCTCACTTCTGCGTTCCCTATCTTTACAAAGCCAGCACCGACGCCCGTCCCTTTTGACCAACCCTAGGCCCCCTCCCGCATTGCTGCCTTCCCTATCTCCCCCCTTGACCAAGCAGGCAATAACGCTCTTTCTCTTTTGTCCAACCGCTCAGCCCCCTTGCCCCCTTAGCCCCTCCCCCGCTTAGCCCCTTGCCCCCCTCCCTCCACACACTTCTGCCTTTTGTCCACCCTCCCTCTCGCCCCCTTAGCCCCTCACCCCCTCCCTCCACACACTTCTGCCTTTTGTCCACCCTCCCTCTCGCCCCCTTAGCCCCTCACCCCCTCTACCCTCTCGCTCCCCTCCCTCCACACACTTCTGCCTTCCCTATCTCCCTCCTTTACAAAGCAGGCACTAACGCCCTTTCCCATTTGGCCGTCCTATCTCCCCCCTCAACCGCCTCTCCCCCTTGGCCCATCGCCCCCCCCTCCCCACACTCTTACCTGCCCTATCTCCCTCCTTTACCAAGCATTCACTAACCTCTTTTCCCCCTTGCACCCTTAGCCCCTCATCCCCTCTCCCCCCTTAGCCCCTCTACCCCCTTCTACCCCCGTTAGCCCCTCATCCCCTCTCCCCCCTTAGCCCCTCTACCCCCTTAGCCCCTCATCCCCTCTATCCCCCTTAGCCCCTCGTCCCCTCTCCCCCTTAGCCCCTTATCCCCTCTCCCCCCTTAGCCCCTCTACCCCCTTAGCCCCTCAACCCCTCTCCCCCCTTAGCCCCTCATCCCCTCACCCCCCCCACCCTCAACATACTTATGCCTTCCCCATCTCCCTCCTTTACCAAGCAGGCACAGAGCCCTTCACTGACACCCGGAGCCGCCGTGAGGAGCTATGCATCATAATTATTTCCCTGTTAACGCGAGATGTGACGTGGTGACGTTAGATCAAAACGAGAAGGGCGTCGAAAGGCCGTGGCGGTGGTTCCGGCTTCCTGTCAACCCGTCATGTCTTTTATGCTGGTGTCCTTTCTGTTCTGGTCTTTTTCTTGTCGTCCGTTTCGCTTGCTTCTTTGTAATTACACACTTGCGGCTTTAATCCCCCCCCCCTTCCCTCGTTCCCCTCTGCCCGTGCACGCACACACCAACACGCGTTTACACACGCACATTAGTATATACACGCAACGGCAGTCTATGTCCTGTAGTATTCACATTTTTTCATTTCTTTTCATAAGTCACATCAATAACTACCCAGAAAACTAAGTTATTCCATGTATTCTCCAAGTTTAATTTTGGTGATTTTAGTGCCTCACATCGCCTTAACGCCACTTCTCGCTCGTAGAACAATAAACAGCGAGAAGTATATATTTATTAGAATACAAAAACAAGAATTGTAGGTTATAGATCAAGTTCTTATAACCTACAATTCTTGTTTTTTTTTAAATTTATTTTATATTTCGGAACGTTGGCAGTCTATCTATATATTTTGGAATTTTATACATCAATTTTTCTTTTGCTTTTTATGAAGCGTGAATATTTTTTTTTGAAGACCGTTTTAATTCATTGAACGACACTCAGCGCATAGAACGACAGCTGCTACAGTGAAACACACCCCTTGTACGACCTCACAAAATCTGAGTGAATTAGCGTCATGTTCTATTCAGTCTTTGAGACCCCCCGACCCCCCCCCCCCCCCCCCCCCCCCCCCGCAACCACTTCCTCCATCGCTAATCCTCTCGTGTGCGTTACTCCGCCCTCCCCAACGCACTTGTTCACCCCCCCCTCTACGCCCACTTACACACGCTTACATCCCCCTTGTCTTCAAAACACCCGTCAGCTTGTTCACAGAAAAATCAAAGCTTTTCAACAGCTAGCAGTAGAGTATCTTTGATGAAATGTCTTTTGAAGTCCTTGCGGTCGTACAGCATGTTCTCTTTGAAGACATGCTACTAGCCTCTGGATCTATATACTCCCCCTCTCTCTTTCTCTCCCTCATTCGATCTCTCTCTCTCTCTCTCTCTCTCTCTCTCTCTCTCTCTCTCTCTCTCTCTCTCTCTCTCTCTCTCTCTCTCTCTCTCTCTCTCTCTCTCTCTCTCTCTCTCTCTCTCTCTCTCTCTCTCTCTCTCTCTCTCTCTCTTTTTACTTTGACGAAAGGAAAATACTTTTCTCTGATCTGACCTGCATCGTGACCTAATTATGCCGCTGGGTGATTCTACATCTGGCCTTCGTATAGGACACCTTAACGTTGATCATTTGTTTAACAACGTTCCTGATGTGAGCCTAATGTTAAACCGACCCAACAAGCCAATTCATTTGTTTGGCCTAAGCGAAACTCGCCTTGATTCCAGGATCGACGACACCTTTATTGAAATTACTAACTATACAATTTTAAGACGCGACAGCAACCAGTCTAGTCATACTGGACTTGTGCTTTATGTCAATGATAGCATCCGAAAGATCACAAGAAGGAGAACTGATTTAGAGTCAGAGAATGTTGAGTGCATCTGGACCGAGATAAAACACTCAAAATCTCCTTCTGTGTTAGTGGGGTATGCATGGATTGATTATTTTGTGCGCATGATGGACAAAGTTAACAATTGTAATTCTAACATTCTCCTCTTATGTGATCTTAATTATGATTTAAATAAACCGCAACATGCATGGTCTTCTACCACATCTCTGTTTGGTCTTAAGCAATTAATACAAAATCCAACAAGAGTAACCAATACTACTGCAACGTTAATTGATCATATTTACACAAACAATGTGTGTAATGTTTCCAAAGTGTTTGTTTCCAATGAAAGTATAAGTGACCACAGTCCTATTTTTTGCACTTGGTCTTTTAAATTACCAAAACGTCCGCCTAAGGGCCATACAACAATTAAGTACAGATCCTTTAAAAACTTCAATGAGACGGATTTTTTGCGAGACATAGCTTCTGTGCCCTTTCATCTTATTTGTAATCATACTTGTCCAAATAGTGCCTTTTCTGCTTTGTATGAGGCATTTTTTCCAATTATTGATAAGCACGCACCGTTGCGCAAAAAGAGGGTTAAACACCCCACACTTCCCCCGTGGTTAAATGAAGACATTATTAACGCTATGGCTCTTCGCGATTTCTACAAAGAGAACAAACTAAAAGCTGATTACAAGAAACAAAGAAATAAGGCATTATTTTAATAAACTTGTTTCTGAGAAGAAGTTTATTTTCATTTTATTGTCTCTTTTTTTTTCATTTAGTCAAGTTTTGACTAAATTTTTTAACATGGAGGGGGAATCGAGACGAGGGTCGTGGTGTATGTGTGTGTGTGTGTGTGTGTGTGTGTGTGTGTGTGTGTGTGTGTGTGTGTGTGTGTGTGTGTGTGTGTGTGTGTGTGTGTGTGTGTGTGTGTATGTGTGTGTGTGTGTCTGTCTGTCTGTGCGTGTGTGTGTGTAGAGCGATTCAGAGTAAACTACTGGACCGATCTTTATGAAATTTTACATGAGAGTTCCTGGGTATGATATCCCCAGACGTTTGTTCTTTTTTTTCGATAAATGTCTTTTATGACGTCATATCCGGCTTTTTGTAAAAGTTGAGGCGGCACTGTCACACCTTTATTTTTCAATCAAATTGATTGAAATTTTGGCCAAGCAATCTTCGACGAAGGCCGGACTTCGGTATTGCATTTCAGCATGAAGGTTTAAAAATTAATTCATGACTTTGGTCATTAAAAATCTGAAATTTGTAATTAAAATTATTTTTTTATAAAACGATCCAAAATTACTTTTATTTTATTCTTGATCATGTTCTGATTCCAAAAACATATAGATATGTTATATTCGAATTAAAAACAAGCTCTGAAAATTAAAAATATAAAAATTATGATTAAAATTAAATTTCCGAAATCGTTTTAAAAACAATTTCATCTTATTCCTTGTCGGTTCCTGATTCCAAAAACATATAGATATGATATGTCTGGATTAAAAACACGCTCAGAAAGTTAAAACGAAGAGAGGTACAGTAAAACATGCTATGCAGCGCAGCGCAACCGCTACAGCGCTGAACAGGCTCGTCACTTTCACTGCCTTTTGCACTAGCGGCGGACTATGGTCATTGTGAAAAAATGCAGTACGTTCAGTTTCATTCTGTGAGTTCCACAGCTTGACTAAATGTAGTAATTTCGCCTTGTTATGTCTTAGTTTAGCAGGGACAGATTGTAAGACTAGGCGTCAGCCTAAAATCTCCATCCTTCGTTCGTTCGTTCGTTCGTTCGCTCTCTCTCTCTCTCTCTCTCTCTCTCTCTCTCTCTCTCTCTTTTTCTCTCTTTTTCTCCCCCCTCTCTCTCAGTCTCTCTCTCTCTCTCTTTCTCTCCCTCATTCGATCTCTCTCTCATTCCATCTCTCTCTCTCTCTCTTTCTTTCTTTCTCTCTCTTTCTTTCTCTCTCTCTCTTTCTCTCTCTTTCTCTCTCTCTCGTTTTCTCTCTTTTTCTCCCCCTTCTCTCTCAGTCTCTCTCTCTCTGTCGCCCTGCCCCCCCCCCCCTCGCCTCTTCTCTCTCTTGTACTCTGTTATGTCATTTTCAACTCTGTCTTTGATATTTTCACATCCGGAAGTGGTTGAGATATTTTTGATCATGAAAGAATCTGACATGTACCATAAAAGAAAAGTTTTTGTTTTGAACACAGAAGCGCGTGGCAGCTCCGATGCCGCGAAGGTATATTTTGCAAAGGTTTCATCTTCTTCGTATTTTTTCTTCTGGTGGAAAGAAAGACAATACGTTTCGCAGAAAGCAGCACACCACAAAATGACTGTCTTTCTTTCCTTCGCACAACACGGTATTTGCTGTCGCTATTTTCATCTTTTGAGAATTCCGCTTGCCCCCCCAAATAATAATATCCTTGTTACTATTTCTGCAAGGTGTGCCGTTTTTGCCTTCCAAAAAAGTTTTCTTTTCGTTCTATACAAAACTCTGACCTTTCCCGCAACACTTCTTTTTGACCTTTCTATAACATTCCGGTTTGTCACACATTCTTTGCCAAAAATAACTAGTTAAATATCAATGAACCCATGTTCTGAATAAACATATTTTGGGTTAATGATAGGTCAAGGTACTGAAAAAGATCAGGTACATTATTATCTTTCTATCTTGGAATTTGCCAAGGCACACACAGTGAGCACACACCCCTCCGATTACGAATAGAGTGTATTCTCTCGAGTTCTGTCATTTCGAGTTAATTATTGATGCGACCATTGAAAACTAACAACTTTAAACAATTTTGTATACTGTTTTGCACAGACATTCACGTCCGATGTTATTGGAGTAATTTACTTTGAAATGCTGTATTTTATATCACTGTACTGAAAGTAGATAAGGGCCAAGTCATACCTGCGCAGACTCAGCGACACAGACGACGCACTGCAGATTATTGATGCCGCATTGGGAATATGACGAGTACTTGGCCTGTTTTCTTTTCATGCAGCGTGTATTAGCGGGCTGTAATAATCTGCAGTGCGTCGTCTGTCCTGCTGAAATTACAGAGGTGAGCGCCGGGCCTAAACACCTCTGTGCAGCTACTCCGAATTCTTGTTCTCCGCAGGACAGGGGCATGTGTGGAAAAGGCATTTAATAGGAAATCTATTTCTATGTGGTAAAATGATCTGAATTAGAAAAAGAGAAAGATATCCCTCGCGTGCCATAATGACCGCTGCTGTTCCTTATGCTAAGAACTAGCTCTGTTATATCCATTTTTAACACTCGATCTTCCAAACGCTCTTTATCTTCATGCATGTTGCTCTCTCTCTCTCTCGCTCTTTCTCTCTCTCTCTCTCTCTCTCTCTCTCTCTCTCGCACACACACACACACACACACACACACACATACACACACACACACACGTACCCCCCCACACACACACACTTTCAGTACTCTCTTTGAAGAACAAGGCATCTGCCTGTGGGATCGTGGAGAGAGACTGTTCTCCCAATCCTGTGTTCCTGAAATCGTGACGCTTCAAGATTGTTACGCACAAGATAACGACCCCAACACACGTCATACTAAATCAGAAGCGGATGCAATGATGAGGGACTGTTCATGTTTTTGTTGTATAAACTAGGTCGACTTTGGCGCTGATGTTTTAGGATTAGGTGAAATGGTGTTTCTATCCCTTTCTGGTCAATACTAAAGGCGAAATCAGAACGGTGATAGTCAGCGATATCCAGCGGTAATAATGTTTACCTCTGCAGCACGAGGCTTTGCACGAATACACTGCAGGGGTAAGATTCAAATGGAACTGCCTGTCTGTCTGTCTGTCTGTCTGTCTGTCTATCTCTGTATTTCTGTCTGTCTGTTTCTCTCTCTGTCCGTCCCCCTCTCATTCTAACTCTCTCTGTCACGCTCTCTCTCTCTCTCTCTACCTATCTCTCTCTCTCTTTCTCTCTCTCTTTCTCTCTCTCTCTCACTCTCTCTTTCTCTCTCTCTCTCACACTCTCTTTCTCTCTCTCTCTCACTCTCTCTCTCTCTCTCACTCTCTCTCTCTCTTTCCCCTTCTCTCTCCCCCCCTCTCTCTCTCTCTCTCTGTCTCTCTCTCTCTTTCTCTCTCTCTCTCCTCCCCCTCTCTCTCTCTCTCTCTCCTCCCTCTCTCTCTCTCTCTCTATTTCTCCCCCCCTCTCTTTCTCTCCCCCTCTCTCTGTCTTTCTCTCCCCCCCTCTCTCTCTCTCTCTTTCTCTCCCTCTCTCTCCCTCTCTTTCTCTCTCCCCCCCTCTCTCTCAAACAGAACTTTAATGATACTGCCAAGGGGTACATTATTTTGCCGTCGTTAAGGCAAGGACTGTGTATGATTTTCTTCCAAAAAACAAAAAACTTGTAAGTTATTGGAACGTTTAACTATTGGCAAAATAAGACTACACTGGGTCGACGTACTGTAAATGTAACGTGTAACTATTGGCAAAATAAGACTACACTGGGTCGACGTACTGTAAATGTAACGTGTAACTATTGGCAAAATAAGACTACACTGGGTCGACGTACTGTAAATGTAACGTGTAACTATTGGCAAAATAAGACTACACTGGGTCGACGTACTGTAAATGTAACGTGTAACTATTGGCAAAATAAGACTACACTGGGTCGAAGTACTGTAAATGTAACGTGTAACTATTGGCAAAATAAGACCACACTGGGTCGACGTACTGTAAATGTAACGTGTAACTATTGGCAAAATAAGACTACACTGGGTCGACGTACTGTAAATGTAACGTGTAACTATTGGCAAAATAAGACTACACTGGGTCGACGTACTGTAAATGTAACGTGTAACTATTGGCAAAATAAGACTACACTGGGTCGACGTACTGTAAATGTAACGTGTAACTATTGGCAAAATAAGACTACACTGGGTCGACGTACTGTAAATGTAGCGTGTAACTATTGGCAAAATAAGACTACACTGGGTCGACGTACTGTGAATGTAACGTGCGCCTTGATATTTTATTTGTGTTCTTACGGTTTATTTTTTATTTTTTATGATGCTGTATACACACCACGCCTGAGTTTCTCCTCGTCAAGATAATAAAGTGTTCTATGTCTATGTCTATGTCTATGTCTATGTCTATGCATACAGACCTCTCATTATCTGTGTTAAACGAAGTGTACAAAGAGCTATTGTGTTTTGTACGCAGCAATAGGGCCCAATATTTTGACGAGACACGTATAATGCCAAAGCGTCGAAGACAAGCCCCCCAACGTGTCTATGAAAATAGTAATATAGACACAAAATGGCGTGTATTGTTCTGGGACATAACGGACTAGAACCAAACAGGGACTATTTCCAGTGGCGGAGTAATCCCCACAGACGGTGTCGTCAGACAAGTTTGTCCCGCATGGCTAGCTACAGCCGCACCAATCTCCTCTCTGATTGCCTTGGGAGTTACCTCCCGTGCCACCATCACACCTTTTTCCCGCCACAAATGGGATGATGACGATCGGGGTGTGTGTGTGTGTGTGTGTGTGTGTGTGTGTGTGTGTGTGTGTGTGTGTGTGTGTGTGTGTGTGTGTGTGTGTGTGTGTGTGAGAGAGAGAGAGAGAGAGAGAGAGAGAGAGAGAGAGAGAGAGAGAGAGAGAGAGAGAGAGAGAGAGAGAGAGAGAGAGAGAGAGAGAGAGAGAGAGAGAGAGAGAGAGAGAGAGGGGGTAGATGAACATGAGGAGATGGATTAATTATGTGCCAGAAAATAACAACAACAGATGGTGGGGATCCAGGAAGAGGGCTGGTGGAGACTGAAGGGGGTGGGGGGGGGGGGTATTGGAGGTGGAAAAGGGCGAATGTCTTAGGTACATAGCAAGAAAAAAACAAGAGACGGTACACGACAAAAATTGAATGACTAAGGTCGGTATAGCGGGACGAAAAGAAATAAGGGGGGTTAGGGGGGGGGGGGGGGGCGGGGGTGCGTTGTTGGCGGGTTGGAAAATAAATAGGAGAATGATTTGATGGCCGGACGGTGTCCGCAGAAACCCAAATCAGGTGCAGTATGTCAAAAAGTCAAGCAACAACAGAACAAACCCCCCTCCAACATTGTGAAAAAGAAAAAGAAATAAAAGACATGCACGGTTGAGGTAATATGCTGGGAACACAATCATGTAAGTTGCTTAAAGCGTCATTAAAACATACAGTCAAACTTTCTGTCTTTATGGTTGGCAAATAAATTGGAAGAGTGAGTGGGGGCATAACAGGGCGAGGAAAAGATGCTGGGACAAGATCAAAGTTGCTTAATCAATAATTTTATGAGGTTTATATCGCGCGTATTCCGTGGGTACAGTTCTAAGCGCGGGGATTTAATTTTTTATTTTTTTAAAATGTTTTTATTTTATGCAATTTATATCGCGCACATATTCAAGGCGCAGGGATTTATTTATGCTTAATGCGTTATTAAAACATTCAGTCAAAACCGTCTGCCTAAAAGGACGAAGCTGAACAGTCTGTCAACCGATGAAGTGAGTGTGCGAACGAAGACGTGAAGTCACGAGAAGGAAGTCACACTTACAGAAAAAATGGAGAGAGAGAGAGGGGGGGGGGGGAGAGAGAGAAAGAGAGGGAGAGAGAGGGAGAGAAAGAGAGAGAGAGAGAGGGGGGAGAGAAAGACAGAGAGAGGTGGAGAGAAAGAGAGGGGGAGAGAAATAGAGAGAGAGAGAGAGAGAGAGGGGGAGGAGAGAGAGAGAGAGAGAGAGAGAGAGAGAGAGAGAGAGAGAGAGAGAGAGAGACAGAGAGAGAGAGACAGAGAGAGAGGGGAGAGAGAGAGAAGGGGAAAGAGAGAGAGAGAGTGAGAGAGAGAGTGAGAGAGAGAGAAAGAGAGAGAGAGTGAGAGAGAGAGAAAGAGAGAAAGAGTGGGATAAATAAAGAGAGAGAGAGGGAGAGAAAGAGAGAGAGAGAGAGTGGGATAGATAGATAAAGAGAGGAAGAGAGAGAAAGAGAGAGAGAGAGATAGAGAGGGAGATAGAGAGAGGGAGAGAGAGAGAGAGAGAGAGAGAGAGAGAGAGAGAGAGAGAGAGAGAGAGAGAGAGAGAGAGAGCGTGACAGAGAGAGTTAGAAAGAGAGGGGGACGGACAGAGAGAGAAACAGACAGACAGAAATACAGAGATAGACAGACAGACAGACAGACAGACAGGCAGACAGGCAGAAAGACAGACAGACAGACAGAAACACTAAGGGAGACACACAGACAAAAAAAGACACAGAGACAGACAGGGGGGGGGAGCTATATGCACTCAGGCCCAGAGGGAGGACATGGACGGTGGATCTGGTCTGAGAGGGGGGGGGGGGGGGAGACGGGAACAGGACAATTATACTAGAATGTGTAACGTTCCTTTGATGAGAAAATTGAATCCGTCGCTACAGTTGCCCTCACATATTGTACTCACTTCCCTCGCTCAAATCGCATTGCGGGCCATCCCTGGTCCCACAGCGGCCCTTGAGCCATCCATCTGCTTCTATTTTCGTTGCATTAGTAAATTGACTGGAATAAGCACGTTTCTACCGCCAACTAAAATGCGGTAGTTAACTTGTGTAGTCCGTAACGATTGATGTAATTAGACAAGTCTATGATATAGTAATTAGTATTTTCGTTGCATTAGTAAATTGACTGGAAAAATCACGTTTATACTGCCAACTAGAATGCGGTAGTTAAGTTATGTAGTCAGTAACGATTGATGTAATTAGACAAGTCTATGATATAGTAATTAGTATTTTTGCTGCATTAGTAAATTGACTATAATAATAGAATAAGCTCATTTCTCGTGCTATAACCTTGAACGGTTGAAAACGACGTTAAACACCAAATAAAGAAAGAAAGAAAGATTTCTCGTGCTAACTATACTACGCGTCATAAAAAAAAACCCTAGGCAGATGCCTTTGAGTGCATATCTTTGTGATGAGGCTGTTTATATATAACCAGTTGAGGTATTTAGACAATTGAGGCATTTAGACAAGTCTATCACGAAAGTGTGTAAGTTATATAGTAATGAGTATTTTCGCTGCATTCGTAAATTGACTGGAATACACACATTTCTACTGCCAACGTATAGACTGCGATAGTGAAGTCGTATAGTCAGTAACGATCGATGTATTCAGACAAGTCTATCAAGAATGTGTGTAACTAAGTTATATAATCATTCGTATTTTCGTTGCATTAGTAATTTGACTGGGTTAAACACATTTCTAGAGCCAACTTGATTGCGTTAGTGAAGCTGCATAGTCCTGAACCGTTGAGGTATTTAGACAAGTTTATTACGATTGTGTGTAAGTTATCTAGTAATTCGTATTTTCGTTGCATTAGTAATCTGACTGGGTTAAACATATTTCTAGAGCCAACTTGATTGTGTTAGTGAAGCTGTATAGTCCGTAACGGTTGAGGTATTTATACATGTCTATCACGAATGTGTTTGAGTTCTATAGTTATTAGTCATTCTAGCTTGTCATTGTCTTGCCATCACTGCGACCATCTTGGGTACATTCTAAGACAAGCAAGAGCATATATATTCATTTTTGTATTCTATGACTCTTGTTCAACCACTCTATCTGTCTGCCTTGCGAAATGTATCGTTTTCTTCACGTGTAATTCACTACAGTGTCATTTTTCTATACATTTTCTGTCTGTCTGTCTGTCTGTCTGTCTGTCTCTCTCTCTCTCTTTCGGACACTCTCTCTCTTTCACTCTCTCACTCTCTCTCTCTCTCTTTCGGACTCTCTCTCTCTCTCTCTCTCTTTCGGACACTCTCTCTCTTTCACTCTCTCACTCTCTTTTAGACACACTCTCTTTCACTCTCTCTCTCTCTCTCTCTCTCTCTCTCTCTCTCTCTCTCTCTCTCTCCAACTCCATCTCATTCTTGTGTTGTATAACCTTATCTAATTCTCAAGCAGAGGACACATAACTGATCAAAGACGCGCTGTGGTCAGTGGTGTTAACGACACACGGTGACCACAGAGTGTCCGTGTCGAGCTTAACAAGAGCCCAAGTCCGTGCGTGTCGTACTGGTCAAGGCATTAACTGGCACCTCAGCCTGCTTAACAGATAGTCTACCAGAGACTGAAGACACAAGACTGATAAAACAAACACACCGGCCACTGTTGAGATGAGAGTGACCCGGCCACCGGATTAGGGCTACGATGTGGCGCAATGGGTAGGAGTTGAGCAGACATGTACACGTACTTGCGCTTCAGGGCTGGTTCGTGGCGCGATGGTCAAATTGAGTCGCCTTGTGGTGAGATATGTGCGCGTTATAAATTCTCGAATTATTATTTTTATTATTAACAAGAAAGCTACACTGACCATCTGTTTACGGCTGGTACTTGTTGTACGTTGCAATAAACAAGAAAGTTACATTGACCACCGGTCCAAGTCTGGTGCGTGGCGTAATGGTCAAATGTTAACAAGAAAGTTACACTGACCACTTGTTTACATGCAGTTAGTGCTTGGCGCTACGGTCAAGGTGTTAACTGGAAATCTACACGGGTCACTTGCTCGTAGTTGGTGCTGGAAGCACTGGTCAAAGGGTTAACCATAAAGCCACACTGACCATTGTTTACGGCTGGTGCTTGTTGCAAAGATCAAGAGTTAGTGTCAACAAAAAAGTTACACCGATCACCGGTTTAAGTCTGGTGCCCGGCGCAAAGGTCAAGTAGTTAACCAAAAAGCGAACGCTACACTGACCGAAGAGCCAAATCAAACAACTTGCAGGAGGATTTCAAAGAGGAAAAAGTCTAGCAAAAACAGCAATAAGCCTGTGAAACCAAAGATAGACGACCTATCTCCTTCGCATCACTACGACACGTCCGTTCCTGTCTTTGGCGGTCGGGGTCCCTGTAGGTGACTCCGGTCGGCATTAAAAGCAGTCTACTGTGAGAATCAATTCAATTCGATTCAATTCAATTCAATGCAACTTGACTATCTGAATGTGAGACAAACATTTTTTTCTTTGGGCTCGTATTCACAAATAACATCACATAAAATCACACTCCGGAAACACATAACATTTACACATCAATACAAACATACCCAAAACACACACATTGATCCATACACCCAAACACGTCACTGTGAGGGGCCTCGTTGGTGACTACGGTCGGCATTTTAAGCAGCCTACTGTCAGAATCCAGGATCGTGTGACGCGCACAGGCCAGGGCATCAGTGACGGTGGCTGCGACAACTTGTAGCGCTTTTCATGTCAGTGTCCGACGAACAACGATCGCGCACGCAGGGAAATCTGTAGAACCTAGCATATTCACTACTTTTGGTGTGCCTACCATCTATAGCAAAGTAATATCCCCATTCCACACATCCGATCTAGCTTCCGTTCACAGCCGTCCTGAGGACGGCATCCACAACAATGAGACGCTGCGCAAACGGCCGTTTTTGGCATCTTTGAGCAGCGTCTGACCATAATGGTAGCCGTCTTCAGGACGGCTGGGATCGGAAGCTAGAACGGATGTGTGGAATGCGGGTATGACAACTCAGTGTGTGAGAGCGCTAGCGTTGCGTTACCATTGCGTTAAGTTCCATTAACGATCCACGAGTTCCGTTGCCGACGTGTTAAGGTTCCATTACCGTTCATTTGGAACGGGCGGGGAATGGCTAACATTTTGAACATGCAGCCCGAACTCACCCGTCCCAACCGTTCCTACCGTTCAAAGGAGTTCCATTAACGTCCATTGGTGTTCCATTAAGGTCCCCTCCCGATCCCTCCCATTCCCGTGCCGTTCCTTGGTCGCTACGGGAACGGGACCTAGAACGGATGTGTGGAATGGGGGTATTAGCTAATGCAACACTATTGTTTGCAGAATGTTCTCCTCTTTTGTGTGTGTGTGTGTGTGTGTGTGTGTGTGTGTGTGTGTGTGTGTGTGTGTGTGTGTGTGTGTGTGTGTTTTATTTGTTTGTTCGGTAGGGGGCCTCGTTTGGGGGATAGCAGTTTTACGCCCTCACCGCAAAGCCATTTTGGGGCATGTTCCCGGGTTTTACCCCGACTTTAGATGAGATACACAAGTGCCTCGTTGGCGACTATTGTCGGCATTTAAAGCAGCCTACTGTCAGAATCCCGGATCATGTGACGTGCAAAGGCCAAGGGATAAGTGATGGTCCGCGCGAGATGTCCACACACTATCCGCTGTCAGTGTCCACGCGATCAATGGTCAGTGCTTCAGTGGGATAATGTCCAGCCGTTAGCCCCGGACGGACCACCTCGTGGTTAATGGTCAAGTTGGTATTTAATCGCAGTGAGTGGTTTGTTGTTTGGTTGGGACCTCCGCCTCATTATGATTTTCTCATACTGACCACAAATTTATGTCTCTCGCATTCTTCTTTGACCCACCCATACAATTCTAAATTTAATGTTGCATTATTCTGTACGTAATGTATTGCATTGCATTGCATTGCATTGCATTGTATTGCATTGTATTGTATTGTGTCGTATTGTGTCGTGTCGTATTGTATTTTTATCCTACATATGTGAGAGAGACACCCGTGAGATAATAATCGTTCAAATCACACGTGTGTATATCATGTAAATGAGGTCATGTCAAGCAAGTCTGGCAGGGACCTGTTTTTCCATTGCTTATGATGCCAAAGTCACCGAGACAAACGTCATTATAGAAACAAAAATTGCGCTCGCTAATTACCCTCGATGAATCTTTAGAACTAACACGTCACGCCACACTTTCAGAGTGACGTTTCTTTGCTTTGACGTAATAGATTGCACGAGGCTTTAGAAGAGATCGAGGTTCCAAAACAAGCGTCTTTAATTTAGCTGCCTCGTCTGCAAGACATTTTCAGTAAAATACACGTAAGTACAGTATGTAGGATAAACAGAATACTACATGGCTTGCTGTGTCGTACCAGATTTACACTCGTTGCTTTTTCAAATAGTGAACAGCTTGCTTTCGCTCGCAGTTCAATATTTAAAAAACCAACTCGTGTAAATCTGGTACGACACAGCAAGCCATGTAGTATTCTCTATGTATTGTATTTGTATTTGTATTTGTATTTGTATTTGTATTGTATTGTATTGTATTGTATTGTATTGTATTGTATTGTATTGTATTGTATTGTATTGTATTGTATTGTATTGTATTGTATTGCATTGCATTGCATTGTATTGTATTGAAATGCATTGTATTGTCGAACATTATTTATAAGTCTGGGTGCTTTTAAAGGCGAAAGACAACGTCGGTACTTGTATTTAAACGTACACCTTTCTGTATCGACCACGTTTCGTCGGTCCCTTTGCGGGTCGTGCTAGACAGGTCCGACTGTACCGTAACACTCTCTGAGTGATTGTTGTTTGCGTACATCAGCTACTGACACAGTGTCAGGCCAACCATCTCCGAAGGAACGACCCCCTCCTGTCTACAGGCGTTGTTATTCATTTAAGCTTACTTGGGACGGTCGTAGATACAGATGGCAAGTTATCTGCAGTTCACAGACTGTCACCTCATGGCTAAAGACATCAGGCGGGGGGATTCTAAGCTCATTGAGTGAATTGTTGTTTGCTCAGACCAATCGAAGACACAGTCGGGTAATGGTAGAAAATCCGCAACGAAAACATACCACCATCTGGCCAAGTTAAAGGCCGCCGTCCCCCTGAAGGTCTTAACGCTGATTGGTAAAGAACATCATGTGTTTGAGATATTCATCGTTTAACACTACTTAATTATCTGAAACGCATAAATCAGCGCACTATCTTATTATCTGTGTGTAGTTTTTTTCTTCTTTAATTCAGAACAAGTCGCGTAAGGCGAAAATACAATATTTAGTCAAGTAGCTGTCGAACTCACAGAATGAAACTGAACGCAACGCAACGCAGCAAGACCGTATACTCGTAGCATCGTCACTCCACCGCCCGTGGCAAAGGCAGTGCCCGTGGAATTGACAAGAAGAGCGGGATATTCGTTGCGCTGAGAAGGATAGCACGCTTTTCTGTACCTCTCTTCGTTTTAACTTTCTGAGCGTGTTTTTAATCCAGACATATCATATCTATATATTTTTGGAATCAGGAACCGACAAGGAATAAGATGAAAGTGTTTTTAAATTGATTTCGAAAAAAAATTTTGATAATAATTTTTATATATTTAATTTTCAGAGCTTGTTTTTAATCCGAATATAACATATTTATATGTTTTGGGAATCAGCAAATAATGGAGAATAAGATAAACGTAAATTTGGATCGTTTTATAAATTTTTATTTTTTTTTTACAATTTTCAGATTTTTAATGACCAAAGTCATTAATTAATTTTTAAGCCACCAAGCTGAAATGCAATACCGAAGTCCGGGCTTCGTCGAAGATTACTTGACCAAAATTTCAACCAATTTGGTTGAAAAATGAGGGCGTGACAGTGCCGCCTCAACTTTCACGAAAAGCCGGATATGACGTCATCAAAGACATTAATCAAAAAAATGAAAAAAACATTCGGGGATATCATACCCAGGAACTATCATGTCAAATTTCATAAAGATCGGTCCAGTAGTTTGGTCTGAATCGCTCTACACGCACGCACACACGCACGCACGCACATACGCACGCACAGACACCACGACCCTCGTTTCGATTCCCCCTCGATGTTAAAATATTTAGTCAAAACTTGACTAAATATATAAAAAGATACAGCGTTTGCGAGACTTCAAACGGCTTAAGTAACAGTATTGTAGAGGCAATGCGCAACAGTGACCAACTAAATATGTTTTCCCCACGTCATTAACAAGCAAAATCCAACAAACCTTTCTGCGTTTGTTTATTTTTAGTCAGGTGTCAAAGCAGCCTAGTGTAATAATTTACAATGTCCCACCTGCGTCGACCAAAAACGTACATACCCGGTCAGGTACTGTCAAGCATCCTGGGGCCGGATTTAGCCCGAGACCTCACACTGTCTGGTCACTGAGAGCGCGGACAACATTGGCCGAATGGGGGATTTATGGGCTGTTTGGACCGCAAGGTCACACATCCAGTGAGAGAGTTGTCGCTGATGGTCTGAATAATGACCACTGGTGGCTGCAGAACACCGTCATAAGCTTCAGCCGTGTGGAGATGAATGTGTTGGCTCGCTTTGATCGATGGTCTAGCACGCTGTCCGATAATGGACAATGATCCACCCGTTTAAAGGCACTGACCTCCCCGCGTACATGGTAAGATACGACACCCCCCGCGGGTTAGGGGGAGTCCCATATTGGTTGGGACGAGAAAGAATTTACCCAATGCTAACCAGCATGTCGTAAGAGGCGACTAACAGGTTCTGTTTCTCCTTTTACCCTTGTTAAGTGTTTCTTGTATAGAATATAGTCAATGTTTGTAAAGATTTTAGTCAAGCAGTATGTAAGAAATGTTACGTCCTTTGTACTGGAAACTTGCATTCTCCCAGTAAGGTCACATATTGGACTACGTTTCAAGCCCCTGGAGCAATTTTTTGATTAGTGCTTTTGTGAACAAGAAACAATTAACAAGTGGCTCTATCCCATCTCCCCCCTTTCCCCTATCTCATATCCCCCCTTCCCCCGTCGCGATATAACCTTGAATGGTTGAAAACGACGTTAAACACCAAATAAAGAAAAAAAGATACGACTACGCGTATCATACTTGTTCTCGTCAGAATATCGAGCCCTATCGCTACGCTACGCGTTTTTGGAGAACAACGGCTGCGTCGACTTGTGTAAAATGTTATGTTTTGGTCCAAACTCCAAACAACGGTTATTTTCTTCCAAAAGGACACTGGTCATCAGAAAAGTCATTACTTATTGAACTGGAAAACCCCCGTCAGTGTTGCATGAAAGGTACCGTCCGTCTCGTGCAAAAGACTCGGCTTACTATCTGATTTCACGTGTGATAATTTAAGACAATCTCTTCACTTGGACACATAACACAAATCAACATCGTGACTGCTTTCTCCGCAGAGTGAGACATTTCGGACGAATGACACTTTTTCTGACGAATTTACTTCTTAGCTAACACAAGCGTCGATGTGCAAAATCAATTAAAAGAACAACAATGGTTGATGTTATTTGATGTTGCTGTCTGATGTTGATGTCGTGTATCAAAAAGAATTAAAAACGTATAAAAAAAATATAAAAAAAAAATATTGAAATTTTTTTACAAAAACAACAACCCCCCCCCCAAAAAAAAAGAAGAAACAATAGTCTACACTGCACGCACACAAAGCAGTCAGACGGTTAATATTTGGTATGTATCCAAGTCGAGGGAAGGACCGATCCTTTGTAAAAGGCCACATCTAAGATAATGAGCAGAGCTTTTCTTTTTGACGAGACGGACTGTGCCTTTGCAGATAAGGTCGTCATCTCCTGCGAGAAACACTGTCATGCTAGGAATGGCTCGTTATAAGGGAGTTCATCACGACAGGAAATGGTACCACGTTTCAGCGGTTTAATGGTCGGTTTGTTTTCTGTGTAATAAAACAAACTGTTTCACCGACTTATGGTTACTATGGCAGCCACGAGATAACCAAATTGCTGAATGAAGGCGCTCTTCGTACAAAAAGTCGATAACAATCGTCAGAAAAATGGGCCTCGGTGGCTCAGCGGTACGGCCAGATTCGAGCAACATTGATAAAGTGTTAACATGATGGCTGGGAGAATCTGTCACAGTTTGGAAACTCCACAAGCACTGTCATTGGACACTGTTCGGAAATAACTCGATTAACCGTTTTATGGGTTGTGGAAGCATTGTTTTACTTTTTCACCCGTAGAAACGCTACGGCAAGCCTACAATGTTACGTGTAGCTTGCCTCAGCGTTTCTACGGAAAAACAAGGGAAAACAAGGGAAAGCCAGTCTTTTAGAACACTCAAAAACCCGATCGAGTTATTTTTGGAATTCGTTCATTCCGAGCTGGGATTAACAGTTTAGGATTTAAGCGTAGGATTCCTTGTCAATATATTGAATGAAAAAAATCAACTTTGCTCTTTCAAAAATTACTTTTTAAGAAAGTGCGAACTGTGCAGTAAGTGATTTTACTTAAAATAAATATAGAGCAGAGGGATTTGTCATAAATACTGACGAACGATATAGTGCAAACTGTGCGTGTGTGTGTGTGTGTGTGTGTGTGTGTGTGTGTGTGTGTGTGTGTGTGTGTGTGTTGTGTGTGTGTGTGTGTGTGAGTGTGTGTGTGAGTGTGTGTGTGTGTGTGTGTGTGTGTGAGTGTGTGTGTGAGTGTGTGTGTGTGTGTGTGTGTGTGTGAGTGTGTGTGTGAGTGTGTGTTGTGTGTGTGTGTGTGTGTGTGTGTGTGTGTGTGTGTGTGTGTGTGTGTGCGTGTGAGTGCATTTGTTTGTGTGTGTGATCGAATGCTTCTGTGTTTGCTTACTTTTTATGATTGCATACAGTGGACCCCCCCCTCCCACCTTCATAATAAATCCCACTCTTCTATCATCATATACTACGAGCCAAGAAGGTCTTACAAAGAAGGGCGACTTAAAATGGTGGCAAATCTACAGAGGTTATGTACATATCATACGGAAAAGAAAGGTCCTAACAAGGAGGTCTTAAATCGGAGAGTCTTAAAAGGATGGGGGGGGGGGGGGGGGGGGGGGCAGGGCTCCCCATACTGCGCGTCCCTGCGTCCTATACGCACTTGAAGCCGAAACCACGTACTAGAAATTCATGGAGGGGGTCTTGGGACGCATTAAATTTCCGTTGTCGTGCGTCCCGTATACTCTTTTCAGACTGTAGTCGTCAGCTAAGTCAAAGTTTAAGCACACATTACACCAGTTTCATGCGGGAACAAAGTGTGCGTGTGTTGCATTTGACAAGGTTTAGTTGAAGTGTCCTCCTCGATATTATTCTTGTGATAAAAAACAACAACTTCATATCACATTATTCGCGATCACAATGCGTTTTATATATATATGTACACAGGGGTTATGGGGACCCGGGTCTCTTGGGACCCTCTAAAACTCCGCTTAGGGGGTCCATGGACCCTCTAAACATCAAAAGTGGGGGTCCCGGTGTAACACGAAAATTTTACTCCACGAAAAATTTACTCCGGAGTAAGTATTTCTCGCACGAGAAAAGAACTCCCCAAGGCACGACAAAATTACTCCCTCCACGTAATTTTTACTCCCCATTATTTTACTTCTAGTAAAAATCTCGTAGGCAAAAATGGGATGCGGGCGAAGGGATAATGCCAATAAGTGATCTCAGTCGCGCACACGAATGTCGCGCTACCCTCCTTCCACCCCTTCCACCACCAAGACTAACAGGGGACAAGGGAGTAAAAATTTCGTACACCTGGCATGGGAAGTTGAATAGCTTGTGTTTGGGTGAAGTAATTTATTCGTTATTTATTCGTCATGGGAGTAACATTTTTGTACAAAATGTTTACTCGGAACTCACCTGTCTTGGGGAGTGCTTTTCTCGTGAAATGGGGGAGTGCTTTTTTCGTAAAGGGAGTAACTTTTTCGTACGAAATGTTTACTCCGGAGTAAAAATCTCGTGGGAGTAATTTTCTCGTGTTACACCGGGACCCTCTACGACGGGCGTTCGCGGGGAGCCCTGGGCGGGGGTCCACTGTACCGGTTAAATATGTTGCAAAAACTGTCTTGCATTCTCGCCGTTTACCTCCCCGTGAGTGCACTCTGCTGTAACTTCTGCAAAATTAACGCACTTACATAACTAAACATAGCACTGTATATTACACCTTTGCACCGAAGACAACATACTGGAAGTTCAATAAGACAATATAATAAACACGAAGTTTCACACCTTTGTTCACTATGTATAACATTCAATTCAATTCAATTCAGTTCAATTCGATTCAATTCAATTCAATTCAATTCAATACGACTTTATTATCTGAATGTAAGACAAACTGACATTTTTCTGCTGGCTCATACCCTGTGTCAAAATCCTTTCCATTTTCTCATCTAAGCTCCCGGCCTCGCCGTTCGCTCAGATACATTTTGTTTCCAAGCACCTGCCAAGTAACAGCTGACAGCATAGAAGCAACGTCAATTCTTATTAAGACTAGCTGACCTGAAACTGTCAGAGTCTGTATTAACCATATTAAATGTATGTCAATGACCTTCCGGCAAGTTTGAGGAAAATAGGATTGTCAACTTTTTGTGTGCAAGAAAAAGTTGGATGAGAGAGAGAGAGAGAGAGAGAGAGAGAGAGAGAGAGAGAGAGAGAGAGAGAGAGAGAGAGAGAGAGAGAGAGAGAGAGAGAGAGAGAGAGAGAGAGAGAGAGAGAGAGAGAGAAGATGTATGGATGTGTAGATAAATATAGGGATTGACAGCAGAATATTTTGGTCAAGGCATAACGGATGTAAAGGTAACGCATTGACCTCCTCCTCCTCCGATAGAGAGAGAGAGAGAGAGAGAGAGAGAGAGAGAGAGAGAGAGAGAGAGAGAGAGAGAGAGAGAGAGAGAGAGAGAGAGAGAGAGAGAGAGAGAGAGATGGAATGAGAGAGAGATCGAATGAGGGAGAGGAAGAGAGAGGGGGAGTACATAGATCCAGAGGCTAGTCGCATGGCTTCAAAGAGAACATGCTGTACGACCGCAAGGACTTCAAAAGACATTTTTCCAAAGATACTCTACTGCTAGCTGTTGAAAAGCTTTGATTTTTCTGTGAACAAGCTGTCGAGTGTTTTGAAGACAAGGGGGATGTAAGCATGTGTAAGTGGGCGGAGAAACGCACAAGAGCGGATTGGCGATGGAGGAAGTGGTTGGTGGGAGCGGGGGCGTCTCAAAGAATGAATAGAACATGACGCACTTCTTCTGATAGGAGGCATGTATATGTGTACCTTGGATAGGAGTTTGTGCTTGAAAAATGTAATGAGTAATACAATGGAGAGAGAGAGAGAGAGAGAGAGAGAGAGAGAGAGAGAGAGAGAGAGAGAGAGAGAGTCAGGGGGAGACACAGAGAGAAAGAGAGAGAGAGAGAGACAGAGAGGGAGAGAGAGAGAGAGAGAGAGACAGACAGAGAGAGACAGAGAGAGAGAGAGAGAGAGAGGGTGATAGAGAGAGAGAGAGAGAGAGACAGAGAGAGAGGGAGCGAGAGAGGGTGATAGAGAGAGAGAGAGAGAGAGAGGGAGAGAGGGTGATAGAGAGAGAGAGTGAGAGAGAGAGAGACAGAGAGAGAGGGAGAGAGAGAGAGAGGGTGATAGAGAGAGAGAGAGAGAGAGAGGGAGAGAGAGAGGGTGATAGAGAGAGAGAGAGAGTGAGAGAGAGAGAGAGAGAGGGAGAGAGAGAGAGAGGGTGATAGAGAGAGAGAGAGATAGAGAGAGAGAGAGAGAGGGAGAGAGCGAGAAAGGGTGATAGAGAGAGAGAGAGAGGGTGATAGAGAGAGAGAGTGAGAGAAAGAGAGTGAGATAAAGTGAGAGAGAAAGAGAGGGTGATAGAGAGAGAGAGAGTGAGAGAGAGAGTGAGAGAAAGGGCGAGAGAGAGAGAGAGAGAGGGTGATAGAGAGAGTGAGAGAGAGAGAGAGGGTGATAGAGAGAGAGAGAGAGAGAGAGAGAGAGGGAGAGAGAGAGAGAGAGAGAAAGAGAGAGAGATAGAAAGAGAATGACAGAAAGACAGGAACACAGACAGAGAGCACCTACCCACCCACCCACCCACCCACACCCACCCACACACACACACACACACACACACATACGCACGCACGCACACACACAGACACACACAGACACACAGACAGACACAGACACAGACACACACAAAGACACACACACACAGACACACACACAGACACAGACACACACACACACACACACACACACACACACACACACACACACACACACACACACACACACACAACCCCATTATTCTTGTGAACGCGTCAAATCGAAAAAAAAGAAACAAATCGATGAGCTTTCGTGAAGCTAAATGATATATGACATCCCATTAAAGACCTGAGGAGGGTGGGTACGAGGGTAGTTTCCGCCACAAGAGAAAAACACTCTTACTTTGATTTAAGGTTCATACACCGTTCTAATTCACGAATACTTTGTTAATGCTTAAATTCATTTGCAAAATGGTTTTTGATTAGATTGCCGAGTTGCTTTAAATTGAAGTTTGGTTAAATGATTTAAAGAGTTCACGGACGCACAACCCACAAAACGAAGTGTTTAGATAAATATTAACGAGAAAGCGTAAAACCACACCCGTAAAACCACACCCGTAAAACGGTTAAGATGCATTTTGATACACTAAATATAATATGTAAATGACTTGCTCGATTTAAAAAAAACCAAAAACAAATAAACATAAAAAACAAATAGACTGTGGTGAGATGGACAAAGTTACTGTATCGGTGAGTACAGATATATTTTGTTTTTTTAACCCAAATAAACTACAAGCCAATACACACAGACTCACACGCACAGACAGGCATATACAAACGAACCGATGGACAGACGGACAGACAGACAGACAGACAGACAGACATTAACAAAAACGCTCACACACACAGACACAGACACATCAGACAGAGACAGAGACAGACACACAGACAGACACACAGACACACAGACAGACACACAGAAAAACACACACACACACACACTCACACACACACACACACACACACACACACACACACACACACACACACACACACAGCTAGGCCGATGCATTGTAATCAAATAATTATGTTCTATTCAAATTGAAAAAGATCGAACATTTCCTCGGGGCAATAAATCCTTCCCTAATACTTTAAGAAATTGCCCTTTCCAGAACGGAATGGTTTAATGCATTAACCTCATTGGAAAAAAAAGATAGCGTATCGGGAGATGATGCACTCAAAATTGGTTGTTGGAATTTTCTAACGGGTAGTAAATTACAATACGGACAGATAAAGACAAAAATGAAGGAAGAGAAAAAAAGAAAAAAAAGAAAAAAGAGAGAAAAAAAAAAAAAAAAGAAACACCGAATGAATGAATGAACGAATGCATACATGCGTGAAGGAATGGATAGGAAAGAAGGAAGGAAGGAAGGAAGGAAGCCTTAGGAAGGAAGGAAGGAAGGAAGGGAGGAAGGAATGGATAGGAAGGAAGGAAGGAAGGAAGGAAGGCAGGGAGGAAGGAATGGATAGGAAGGAAGGAAGGAAGGAAGGAAGGAAGGAAGGAAGGAAGGAAGGAAGGAAGGAAGGAAGGAAGGAAGGAAGGAAGGCAGGGCGGTCGAAATCGATCAATCAAATACGCATCCAAGCAAACGATTAATTATTGCAATGACAAATTAATTTTGTGATCAATCAATTGATGGTGAATCAGGCATTTTCCTTCACATTCGATGCTTTAAACATTCAGAGTAATTGAAGCATGTTTTCCAGGAGTTTATTAAGTGTCCCTTATTACGAAGTACACACACACAGCCACAGCCACACACACTCACACATACACACACACACACACACACACACACACACACACACACACACACACACACACACACACAAACACACACACACACTTACACACAATCACTAACACACACACACATTCACACACACACACACACACACACACACACACACACACACACACACACACACACACACAATTAAACAATAAGTCATGCTCCCTAGGTCTACATTGCCAATAGTAATCCACTTTCTTCTCAGTGACTGAAGCCTAAAATTTCATTGGCTGTTAAGAGTAACGGCCGCCATGAGGGTCAGTGGGGCGTAGATGATTGGCTGGAAGGCTAAATGATTTGCATGGCGCGTGGTAATAACTATTGACTAAAAAAGGTCAAACCGTACGCGCTGAGAATTGTGGTACCATGGTCCAATCCATTCGGTGACTGAGGGATTGATGAAGCGTATAACGTTATGGTTATTCGCTCCTTGACTTTGCGATGCTTTGTATATACCACCCTCCTGAATGTATTTCTCAAAGCCGGGGAGTACAGACCATTTATCAAAGAGGCAAGCATTATAAAGTAAATAGTTTCTTCCTTCTGATCAATCCGTCCTTTCCATAGTGCTGTCAAAAACAATATATAGGGATTATATCCATTGCGTTCGAGAAGACGTCATAGTGCGAATGACGCGAATAATGACGTCACGAAAACCGTATGTGGCTTATCTTACACGTCACTCTAAAAGCAAGAGACAATTGCTCGTAAGGTCACCGCTAGACTGTGCATGCATCGGTATTGTATGTCATTAACATTGGAGTCCAGCTCCTGAGATGTACTGGACGTTGTCTGTACGCCCTCCATGGGTCCCTACAGCTTTAATTGGAGTGGGACTGGATATCGCCACATCTTGTCCCGAGGCGAGCGGAATTGTCTGCGATCCTGGAGCACATGATCTGCACCCTATAACAGATATAGTTACTATTCTTGAACTTAATATCGCCCATGGGGACAGTTACACGCACATTGAATCTATTGCAAAGATTAAACCATAGTAGGATGGCACGCACGGTTCGCATGAATAATAAATGCTGTACCGGTGTAGCAGCCTATTTTGACACAGCCCAGAATGACCTCCCGGTCATTCTAGGCTGGCCTATTTTGACCGGGAGGTCATTCTGGGCTAGTCAGTTTTGACCCCCCCCTACTCAATTTTGACCCCCCTTCAAACTTTAAGAATGAGTACATTAAGACCTTTACAAACAATATTTATGCATATATGTATACAACTACGTATCTAAGGTTTGGGGAGATGTGTCATTCTGGGCCCCCCGGTCAAAACTGACTAGGCCAGTCAGTTTTGACCCCCCCTTCAAACTTCAAGAATGAGTACTTTAAGACATTTTAAAACGAATTGAATGTAAATGTGGACAATATTTGTTTTAAAATGATATTGCAAAAAATAAAAAAATAAAAAATAAATAAATCGAAAAAAAACTTTAATTTTTTTTTCTACAAAAAACAAAAGTTTCGACGTTTCCCTTCCAACTTCAAGAATAAGTACATTAGGATTTCACATGACGAAATGCATGCATATATGTATGCATCTATGTATCTCAACAGGTTTGGGTGGATGTGTCATTTTATTTGGATTAAAAACAAGCTCTGAAAATTAAAAATAAAAAAATTATGATCAAAATTAAATTTCCGAAATCGATTTAAAAACAATTTCATCTTATTTCTTGTCGATTCCTGATTCCAAAAACATATAGATATGATATGTTTGGATTAAAAACACGCTCAGAAAGTTAAAACGAAGAGAGGTACAGAAAAGCGTGCTATGCAGCACAGCGAAACCACTACCGCGCTGAACAGGCTCGTCAGTTTCATTCCGTTTTGCACAAGCGGCGGACTACTGTCATTGTGAAAAAATGCAGTGCGTTCAGTTTCATTCTGTGAGTTCCACAGCTTGACTATATGTAGTAATTTCGCCTTACGCGACTTGTTTTTTGTTGCAATATCATTTTGCAACAAATATTGTCCACATTTACATTCAATTCGTTTAAAAAGGTCTTAAAGTATTCATTCTTGAAGTTTGAAGGGGGGGGGGGGGTGGGGGGGGGTCAAAACTGACTGGCCTAGTCAGTTTTGACCGGGGGGTCATTCTGGGCTAGCTGATTTTGACCGGGAGGTCATTCTGAATGACACATCCCCCTAAACCTGTCGTCATCTGAAGTCCTAATGTACTTATTCTTGAAGTCTGAAGGAAAGCGTCGAAAGTTTTTAGTTTTTTTTAGAAAATAAAGTTAGGTTTTTTTTCGATTTTTATTTTTATTTTTTGCAATATCATTTTGCAACAAATATTGTCCACATTCACATTTAATTCGTCTTAAAATGTCTTAAAGTACTTATTCTTGAAGTTTGAAGGGGGGGGGGGGTCAAAACTGACTGGCCAGGTCAGTTTTGACCGGGGGGTCATTCTAGGCTAGCTGATTTTGACCGGGAGGTCATTCTGGGCTAGCCCAGAATGACTCCCCCCAAAAAACTTGTGGAGATGTATAGATTCATTCATTTATGCGTACATTTCGTTTTAACAGGTCCTAGTGTGCTTATTCTTGAAGTTTCAAAGGAAGCGGCACAATTTTTAAATTTGTTTTAGAATTTTTTTTTTTAGAATTTTTTTTTAGATCATTTTTCCAACACATATTGTGCACATATACATATATTTCGTTTTAAAAGGTCCTAACGTACTTATTCTTGAAGTTTGAAGGGGATGTCAAAACTGACTGGGAGGGGGGGAGCGGTCAAAATTGGCTAGCCCAGAATGACCTCCCGGTCAAAATCAGCTAGCCCAGAATGACCTCCCGGTCAAAACTGACTATGTGTCAAACTGAATGGCCTGTTACACCGGTCAGGGTTAGGGTTAGGGTCAGCACGGTGTGTATGAACGTATCGGGGTCGTGTCTCCTTCAAAACCTGGTTTGCTGCAAGGCTTACGGTGTGTATGAACGTATCGGGGTCGTGTCTTCTTGAAAACCTGGTTTGCTGCAAGGCTGTGTGGCACAGACACAACGTAGTGTGAGCACTCTTACGTAAAGATGCGCGCGATAGGGAGGGAGTTTTTCTGAGAAAACAATCTTTAAAATGTATATAACATTTATGCAAGCAGAAGAAAGAAGGAAGAAGAAGAAGAAGAAGAAGAAGAAGAAGAAGAAGAAGAAGAAGAAGAAGAAGAAGAAGAAGAAGAAGAAGAAGAAGAAGAAGAAGAAGAAGAAGAAGAAGAAGAAGAAGAAGAAGAAGAAGACGACGAAAATGATGATGATGATGACGATAATAATGACGATGACGACGACTGCGACGATTGTGACCATGATGATGATGATGACGATGATGATGATGACAATGATGATGATGACGATGACGACAACGACGATGATGATGATGATGCTGCTGCTGCATCTGACAATGATGATGACGACGACGACGATGATGACGACAAAAATGACGATGACGATGATGATGATGACCGGGTGGAAGAGGATGCTGCTGATGATGATAATGACGACGATGGGTAGTACATACATTAATACACAACAACAACAACAACAACAACAACAACAACAACAACAACAACAACAACAACAACAACAACAACAACAAACACCCAAAACAGCCGTTAGATGTTAGATTCTTGAAATGTGACCAAGTGGAAGGATGCTCTTGTGTCATTCCAAAGCATGGACAGCTCTGCAGGGATTCACACGATGGTGTGAAAGGAAAGACGGGTCCCTTCTCCGTACACATTCTCTTCACAGCGGGCATGCAATCATCCAACAATTTGTCGATGTGAATCTAGAGCGAACGTAAATTACGGCATCTTTTGTGCGAAAAGTTCAAATGAGGATCCTGAGATGCACGCATTGCAGCGCCATTACAGCCAATTCACAAACATTTTTTTCCAGCGTGCACTATAAACAGAACGTCCTAAAATTGGTTTATTTTGGGACTACTTTCAGAAGCGATGTAACACAACCAAACGCTCAGCTCCCGAACAAGGCCTTCGTTTTGTTGGACGAACTACAATAGACCAAGTCCGGAAATGACTCTGTCGTGTTTTGTATCGGATGTGCAAGAATAAAGTGTTCTTGCTTTTAGTGAGGCAATCTTTTAACACATGTTCTTTGTCTACGTTTTTCAGACACACCACTGGCCTGTAATGTTACGTTGGAAAGTTTGACTCAATAAAAGCAAGAGTATTCACTCATTAACAACACATAAAACCCGACATATTTATTTCCGAATATCGTCTATTGCGTGGAAACACAACCAAAAAGCTCACGAGTGCTGATTGGCTGAAAATGTAAAGGGCTAGAGGTTTTCTGGTACGATATTAAAAAACCCACCGAGTTTAAAGTAGACTTCTTTTCACAAGTATCTCCTTCTTCTGTGCCAAAGAGATCGAGGGAATGGAAATTACGCCTAGCGGCTTGATTCTCTGCGCTAGAGAGACGAAGAAGAAACGGGGAGAAAATGCTAACAAGTCGCGTAAGGCGAAATTACTACATTTAGTCAAGCTGTCGAACTCACGGAATGAAATTGAACGCACTGTATTTTTTTCACCAAGACAGTACAGCTTCGTCAATCCCCGCGAGAAGGAAATCGCTTACCTCCCACGTGCAAAACGCAGTGATATGCACACGCCAGAATAGCGCGGTAGCGTATTGTGCTAAGCAGGAAAGCGCGCTTTTCTGTATTCGTGTTAACTTTCTGAGCTTGTTTTGAATACAACCTATCATATCTATATGTTTTTGGAATCAGGAAACGATAAAGAATAAGATGAAATCATTTTTGGATCGATTTCTTACATTTTAATCGTAAGACTAATTAATCTATTTTTGTTAATTGTGATCACATTTTAAGAGTAAACATGACATATGTATATATTTTTAGATTCAGAATGTCATGAAGAATACGATGCAATCAATTTTAAATCTGTTTGCAAAAAATCGATTTTAATGACAACTTTAATGAGCAAACTCATTAATTAATTTGTAAGCCTCCAAGCTGAAATGCAATACCACAGTCCGGGCGTAGTCGAAAATTACTTGACCAAAATTTCAACCAATTTGGTTTAAAGATGAGAGCGGGACAGTGCCGCCTCAACTTTCACGGAAAGCCGGATATGACGTCATCAAAGACATTTATCAAAAAAATGAAAAAAAGTCTGGGGATATCATACCCAGGAACTCCCATGTAAAATGTCATGAAGATCGGTCTAGTAGTTTTCTCTAAATCGCTCTACACACACACACACACACACACACACACACACACACACACACACACACACACACACACACACACACACATACACCTCGTACACCCTCGTCTATGTTAGAACATTTAGTCAAAACTTGACTAAATGTAACAAGTCGCGTAAGGCGAAAATACAATATTTAGTCAAGTAGCTGTCGAACTCACAGAATGAAACTGAACGCAATGCAATTTTTCAGCAAGACCGTATACTCATAGCATCGTCAGTCCACCGTTCAGGCAGTGAAATTGACAAGAAGAGCGGTTTAGTAGTTGCGCTGAGAAGGATAGCACGCTTTTCTATACCTCTCTTCGTTTTAACTTTCTGAGCGTGTTTTTAATCCAAACATATCATATCTATATGTTTTTGGAACCAGGAACCGACAAGGAATAAGATGAAAGTGTTTTTAAATTGATTTGGAAAATTTAATTTTGATAATAATTTTTATATTTTTAATTTTCAGAGCTTGTTTTTAATTCAAATATAACATATTTATATGTTTTTGGAATCAGAAAATAATGGAGAATAAGATAAACGTAAATTTGGATCGTTTTATAATTTTTTATTTTTTTTTACAATTTTCAGATTTTTAATGACCAAAGTCATCAATTAATTTTTAAGCCATCACGCTGAAATGCAATACCGAAGTCCGGGCTTTGTCGAAGACTACTTGACCAAAATTTCAACCAATTTGGTTGAAAAATGAGAGCGTGACAGTGCCGCCTCAACTTTCACGAAAAGCCGGATATGACGTCATCAAAGACATTTATCGAAAAAAGGAGAAAAACGTTCGGGGATTTCATACCCAGGAACTCTCATGTAAAATTTCATAAAGATCGGCCCAGTAGTTTGGTCTGAATCGCTCTACACGCACGCACGCACGCACACACACACATACACACACATACACCACGTACACCCTCGTCTACGTTAAAACATTTAGTCAAAACTTGACTAAATGTAATAAAAAGGAGAGTAGGTAAAAAAGGCGTGAGAATTAGACTGGACTTTTTCTCCTTGACTGCTCGGAAATTGAATTACTGCTCGCCCCTGATGAGAAACAAAGGCCTTGGATTTTTTGTACGCCGCCCTCTTGTTGCCCTGTGAGGGGCGACTTGCTCGGGGTTTGGTGAATGATATTCACATTTTCTCTCCGGGGATATAGTACGTTGTCCCCCCAAAAAATTAAAAGAAAACTTGGACAAGTGCATGCAAACCAAAGCCTTTTGCGCAGGAGTTAAATGTGTGTGTGTGTGTGTGTGTGTGTGTGTGTGTGTGTGTGTGTGTGTGTGTGTGTTTGTGTTCGCGCGCGCGTGCGCGTACGTGTGTGTTTGGGTGTGTTTGGGAATGTTTCTGCGTGTGTGCGTTTAATTCCCGTAAGAACTACGGACTAAATTTTGGAACATATTGCGGTGTGGACTTTGATTTCACTGTGGTTCACAGAAGCCGTTTATACTCTTGTTTTAAAGCTGCGGTCTATTCATGACTTTCCGGGGCAACAAGGTTGAAAAATAGGGACAAAATCATGTACAGATTTCTGTACAGCAAACACTACCCGAAACCCCACCTATACGGCGTGTATGACCGTGAGAGCTTCAGTCAACGCTTGAATTTTGCAGTGGTAACATCCGGTTTGCTCTCGCAGAGCTGAGCATAATTGTCAAGAAGGATCGAGCAGAAAAAAATAAACGACTTGGCAGGGATTCGAACTCAAGGCCTCGGGGCCTCGAAATGTCGGGGCCGATGTCTTAACCGCTAGGCCACTTCACCAGTGTTGTCAAAGATAAAAAAATTGATAATTTTATATCATTCTACGCTTGAATTACCATTCATGCGTTCAAAAAAAACGTAAAAATTGACATTAAAAATTGCCTTTATTTGCAAACATGTTTCACGGAATCGCAGTACATGTTTACACCGTCATGCTACACGACATTCGCGCCATGCAAATAGCTGCGATATCTCTATTTACAACATGCAAGAAAATGACAAGAACAGTAATTGAATCTCTCCAAAGCTCTGTGCAGTTGAAACCAGACATCTATCTTAGATGTATTCACTTCTGAACAATGGGCGGATAGAGATATAAATCATGCTGCTTCAAGAATAACATAACATGAATTCATATCAATGTTTTTCCTTCTTTTTCTCAATTGGCGCAGTAGCCTAGTGGTTAGGACATGAGACACGAAGTCTCGAGGTCGAGAGGTCGAGAGTTCGAATCTTCGCCGGGGCGTTTATTTTTTCCCCTTGATCTCTCTTGAAGAGAAAATATGATCAGTCTTGAGAGAGCAAACCGGATGTTATCCCTGCAAAATTCAAGCGTTGACTGAAGCTCTCAAGGTCATACACGCCGTATAGGTGGGGTTTCGGGTAGCGTTTGCTGTACAGAATTCTGTACATGATCGTATCCATATTTTTCAACCTCGTGGCCCCGGAAAGTCATAAATAGACCACAGCTTTAACATGAAAGTTGTACATTGAAGAATGTAAAGCCACTATTGCCAACAGATCTTTATTGCGCACCACTTGTACCTTTCGCAAGATTGTTCACTGCACTTATTTCTCCCTATCTTTTGAAGGGATTCCTGTACATGTAGTTACAGATTGATATAATGCCTGGACTTCCAAGACCAAGAATAAGAGAAAGCAGTAGAACACGAAGAACAAGAGGAAGAAGATTTTTGTTGTTTGTTTGTTTGCTTAACGCCCAGCCGACCACGAAGTGCCATAATTATCAGGGCGGTGCTGCTTTGACATATAACGTGCGCCACACACAAGACAGAAGTCGCAGCACAGGCTTCATGTCTCACCCAGTCACATTATTGTGACACCGGACCAACCAGTCCTAGCACTAACCCCATAATGCCAGACGCCAGGCGGAGCAGCCACTAGATTGCCAATTTTAAAGTCTTAGGTATGACCCGGCCGGGGTTCGAACCCACGACCTCCCGACCACGGGGCGGACGCCTTACCACTAGGCCAACCGTGCCGGTGAGGAAGAAGATATTGAGTGATATTGTTACAGTATGCATCACGCTGTGGTACCGAAATCAATTTCTTTAATTCATATAACCTTACACTGATTCAATGAACATATTTGCTTTCACATACGATTGGTTAATGCTTTAAATATGTCTGTTCTTGGCGACAGCTCAAAGTGAAAAT
>NC_090257.1:21363216-21378216 GCF_037325665.1 Littorina saxatilis
ATACACACACACACACACACACACACACACACACACATTAATAGATCATTCGTACTTCTTAAAGACAGTGGATTGATAAGAAACGCTTCCAACATGGCGTCAGTCGCACGCTTCCAACATGGCGTGAGTCGCACACTTCCAACATGGCGTTAGTCGCACGCTTCCAACATGGCGTCAGTCGCACGCTTCCAATATGGCGTCAGTCGCACGCTTCCAACATGGCGTTAGTCGCACACTTCCATCATGGCGTCAGTCGCACGCTTCCAACATGGCGTGAGTCGCACACTTCCAACATGGCGTCAGTCGCACGCTTCCAACATGGCGTCAGTCGCACGCTTCCAACATGGCGTCAGTCGCACATTTCCAACATGGCGTCAGTCGCACGCTTCCAACATGGCGTCAGTCGCGCTATCAGAGGTGTCCGCGCGCAGCTACGATAAATCGACACATCGTGACGCCTTATAAACATTTGAGTCGCATGTTCCTCCGAGGGGATATTGCATCCCTCTTATTTATATTCCCAGTGACTCCACACTGCTTTCGCCTTGGCCTCGTAAATACAGGGAAATATTGGATTGTTTTGTTAAAATTGTGGCAAAAACGAGGGGCAAAATCTTTCACCACGATCGATTTTTCACACTGCCGTCAGAGAATTGTGTCCCTTTATCATGGCGTGTCTCTGTCCCGGATGTGTCTTTTTGGGGCTTGCGCAAAACCTACGCATGGATGGTCCCAAAACCCTGTGATTCATTGTCTGTTGGCTTGATTTTAATATTGCCCGATTGTCTGAATGTCAGCTTTTGAAGATCCTATCTTTCCGGTTGAAGCGATCATGATAACATCCACACATTCTGAACTGAAATGCTCTAACTATACTAGCAAAAGTAGCACACATGGTAAACACTAGTTTTTACCATGTGTGCTACGTTTTATTCTACTTTTGCAAGTAGAACTATGCCACATTATGTTCAAAGTGGTTACAGAGAGGGTGTTCAAAAGTGGTTACAGAAAGGGTGTTCAAAAGTGGTAACAGAGAGGGTGTTCAAAAGTGGTGACAGAGAGGGTGTTCAAAAGTGGTTACAGAAAGGGTGTTCAAAAGTGGTTACAGAAAGGGTGTTCAAAAGTGGTTACAGAAAGGGTGTTCAAAAGTGGTTACAGAAAGGGTGTTCAAAAGTGGTTACAGAAAGGGTGTTCAAAAGTGGTTACAGAAAGGGTGTTCAAAAGTGGTTACAGAAAGGGTGTTCAAAAGTGGTTACAGAAAGGGTGTTCAAAAGTGGTTACAGAAAGGGTGTTCAAAAGTGGTTACAGAAAGGGTGTTCAAAAATGGAACACTTCAATTTAGAGTACATGTCTTATCAAGCTGTTTAATGGAATAACAGCTTTTTCACATTGAGTCACGTGCCAACATCGACATCAAGCCTGGCTGCTTTCTGTGGAGAGTGGGTATTCATTGTTGCTGAATTACTTTCTCATGTTGCATTGGCACCAGTGTCATTTACAGAAGTATTTCATAAAAAAATGCCCACTCTTCACAGAAACCAGCTACGGTGTAGTGTTTTGATTACACCTTGACAGATCTTTGCTGATGCAAATGATCGAACCAGAAGGATGTGGTAGAGCTGTTTTAAGAAAACCAGACCTTCTTGAGTCAGATTGTGCACTCGTAAGAATACTTCTCGTCGTTTTCTTTCTTTGTTGTTAGAGGTCAACTACAGCTCGCTACTTAGGTATTGAAATACATCATACTACAGAATTAAAGAGAGTGAAAGCTTTCTTGGAGTACGTAAACCTGTTGTAACAATAGCACCATTTGCATGGGTGGGGCTGACAAATGCCATGAATCCTGAAGAATTTTAAGGGGGGGGGGGGTCTGGGGGTCCCAAGACGCTGAAGGATTTGTATAATTAACAACCAAAAACAGCGTCACCACAGACATTACGAATCCGGACTTCCGGAATATACCGGAAGAATCCCACCCATGCATTTGTCTGACAGAAAAAAAGCTTACACAGGACCTTTTGTGTTAGCGTCCAATGATGGCTGTATTGAAGACACATCATCGGTGGCAGGTAGCAACTATGTATGTGGCAAACTCGTATTCTGAAACTATTTCCAACTCTAAACCCCCACAGTCATGTTCATGGAAATGAAATGCCACATCTTTACACCCCGCAAGGGTTCTCATGAAGAGAAAAGCTCAGATATATCGTGATATACACCCTCCCTCCCACAAACACATCTGGTTTTAAAAGGAAATCTGTCATCATATAACCTATATTCACAAAAAGGAAGTCAAGAAGACGCACACATACCATTATTGCCTCCCCAGGGCCACTATCAGACGGCGTCACATGAATAAAACAGAGACACCACAGACATTGCAATTACATAACCGGATACACGAGCCTCGGGCAAACACTGTTGCATTGCGGGAGATCTGCTCTGGTCCAAATCAATGACATCGAAAATAGACCTGTCGACTGGTCGCCTGCCCCATTTTCGTGAACCACGTGACCCAGTTTACTTTGAAGTTGCTGAATATTTAAAAGTCTATGAGATGAAACACGTTTTGTCACTTTTTCGTGTGGTGTCATTTGAGCGATAACATCATTTTGTCACCTTCTTGTGCAATATTCTACATCCCTGGCTGGCTTTGATTTAAACAAGACTTTATTTAAGTTTAATATCGTGACAAATGTAGGCCCTACATTATAAAGACTCAAGACTCAAGACTCAAAAGTTTACTGTCCTGATCAAAACATGCCAAAATGTTATTTGTTACTGAGGAACCGCACTCAAACGTAATGCTTATATTATCAAATCCTTAGCTGGCTTTTGCAGAAGGAAATCACGAAAACCGTCCAGGTTATGTGAAACAGGACTGGCCTTGTGCCATGCTGGTGCCAGACTGTCTGCCAGGTATACACATTATCAATACCTATGATGTAAGGTGGGTGAATGGCTGTTACCTGGTCAGGGGAAGTTGCTTGATTGGAGCTTTGTATTTGAGTGGATACGCTCTTTCACACAAGGCTATATGCCGTCCACAGAGCCCGCAGTGGACTTTGCGAAGTGTTTTTACCGAAAACTCAGTGACAAAGCTCTGTTCAGCGAGCTTCGAGGTGTAGACTTCGCGAAGTCGACTTTGCCCAATTGATAAAGAGCTTACATTGGATAAGTTTGAACACTTTGAGTTTTCATCATGAACTAGATTTGCATGCTATTCTACTTCTTAATGAGCTACACCGATTCAAAAAAATAGTCCCTTCCAGAACACCATGCACGTCTGATTCCCTAGCTGATCCTGGCATCTTTGTAAATAATTCTGATGCTCTCTTCGTAATGCTGACACTTGCTGAACAGCAATCAATCATATCGGGCAGTAGCGAACGGAAGAGATTATTTTCTGAAAAAAAGTTATATCTTGAATGGCCTCTATAGTCTAGAATAAAGTGTAAAAAAAAAACCCAAAAAAACCCCAAAGGCAAAACAACTCAGGGTTGAAGCAGCCTGTGGAGTATTCCTGTGGTGCCAACATCGCAGATAGATTCACCCAGCACTTTGTTTGTTTGTTTGTTTGCTTAACGCCCAGCCGACCACGAAGGGCCATATCAGGGCGGTGCTGCTTTGACATATCACGTGCGCCACACACAAGACAGAAGTCGCAGCACAGGCTTCATGTCTCACCCAGTCACATTACTCCGACACCGGACCAACCAATCCTAGCACTAACCCCATCATGCCAGACGCCAGGCGGAGCAGCCACTAGGTTGCCAATTTTAAAGTCTTAGGTATGACCCGGCCGGGGTTCGAACCCACGACCTCCCGATCACGGGGCGGACGCCTTACCACTAGGCCAACCGTGCCTGTCTCACCCAGCACTATTGAACATGTCCACTCGTGAGGCTCATGCAACATTCCTAGATCAAACAGTACTAATTACAACTTCGCTCTTATTGTATGCCAAGTGACGAAACGCCCCACACTTCACATCGAACCGACAGACCAACTCCTAATCATACACATATTTCAAATGACTTTGCTCCAATGTTTGCCATATTTAGCACCCAGTCGTTTTGACCCAGCCGAACGTCCTGTACCCAGCACCCAGTCGTTTTGACCCAGCCGAACGTCCTGTACCAAATAAAGCATCCCAGAATCATACAAGACTGGTATCTGTGTGTTCGGAATGCTTTTAAAAGCGGCGACAAGTCACAGTGAAGCCGCCATCCAAACCAACCTAACCCACAATCTTCACTAGATTAACCCAAACAGTTTACACGATGGATAAATTGTCCGTTCTTAGGGGCCAAAGGATGGTTTGAACAATTTATTCAGATAATTACAGATAACAATCCGCAATCAATTTAATAAATATAGCACAACAAGCAAATCTTATTCACGTGCTATTAAAAAGCAATTTAATGTCTGATTTGGCGGACGAATGCTGGCAATTTATGTCCAAACGATAAGGGGATTTGCTGAAGGTTCCAGTCAAACCGACCCTACCACGCTACCGTCCGTACCATTGCAGAACTCAGAGAAATTGGATGGCCCGGTTTGCTCTTCGTAGCTGGCATCTTTCTTTTTATGTATATGTTATTTCCATGGAGATTGATTCCGACTCTGTTCTGTACATTATCTGAATGTCTTCTTCTTCTTCTTCTTCTTCAGCGTTCCAGAATTGTCGTGTTACGTGTGAGCTCGTTTGCTCATTTCGGTTCCCCAAACTATACTCTGAGAGCATAGTCAGCTTCACCCCGCTTTCGTTAAGTAGGCATGCTGGGTATTTTCGTGTTTTCATAACCCACCGAACTCCGACATGGATTACAGGATCTTTTTCGTGCGCACTTGGTCTTGTGCTTGCGTGTACACACTAGCAGGTCTGCACATAAGTTGACCTGGGAGATCGGAAAAATCTCCACTCTTAACCCACCAGGCGGCAGCGACCGGGATTCGAACTGAGTGTCGAAAGGTTTCATATCTTAAGCACACACAGTCAACCCGAAAAAAGGAAAGAAAGAGAGAATGCTTACTTTCCTACAGGCTAAATATTTCGTCTCGTAAGGACATGATATGGGTTATATGATAATTTGAGTGTTTACGCCCTCACGGCTTTTGATGAGATACACAAATGTATGCGTGTTTAGTTGGTATCAGCCATCTGTACTTATGGTAGAATGGCCGAGGTGTTTTACGTGCCATTGTGGTGACACAGGGGTGGGATATGGCTTCCGGCTCTGGGTCTTCACATAAAGTCCCGACCTAACTAAGCTACTTTTAGTACAGTACTGTTCTAGAAATAATATAAGACGGATGTCCTGATTTGCTGTAGCTGACATGATGTATTTAGATTCTATTTCTACCAAGATATGTGACCCTCCACCACGGAATGAATCGCATGTCACCTTTGCATGATTTTCATATTTTTACATTTTGCTGAAGAGTTTTTTATGCTCTATCCAGTGGTGAAACCCGTTTTAGAAAAGAACGAAAACTGTTTGAGTTATAAGCCTGTGACTGAGGTGACCCTCACACTGTTATCAAACACTCCCCGGACTTACATTAAGCCTAGCGCAGAACCGCGCGAGGTGACATGTGACTCATTTCGTGGTGGAGGGTCACATATTACTAACCGTTCCTGTTCTTAATGGCAAAAGGAAGCTCCCCATTTAGCACTCAATCAAACCAAGCTACTGTTAATACGACTTCTACATATATCCTCTTCTTAATGGCAAAAGGAAGCTCCCCATTTAGCACCCAGTCAAACCAAGCTACTGTTAATAAGACTTCTACATATATCCTCTCCTTAACGGTCAAAGGAAGTTCCCCATTTAGCACCAAGTCAAACCAAGCTACTGTTAATAAGACTTCTACAAAACCCATCCTTGCGCTCAAATATCCTTCTGTACAGTCCAAATTTGGCACACAGTCGAACCAACCCACCCCAAAGCTACTGCTGGTAGCCTACCATTCCAGAAATCAAACAGGACTCATCATGCTGCTCAAATATCCTACTGTACAGTTCACATTTATCACCCAGCCAAACCCACCCAAGCAGTGACAATGACAATGAGAATGACATTTTTTTTTTAAGAGGGTAATGATAGAAGCACAAAGTAGTTGCTGTTTTACTACCAGCCCTCGCCATAAAAATTAGGGATTAAACTAATAATTAACGCTAAATAAGTAAAATATTACATTAAAAAAGTATGGCGATAATTGTGTTCTAAGCAAGCTACAGTTAGAACAGTTAGTACCACTCAGTGCAGAAATCGACCAAATCATCCTTTCGCGAAAGTATCCTTCTGTACAGTCTACATTTAGCACACAGTCGAACCGACCCAACCAAGCTACTGTGTATTTTCCCCTGACACTTGTTCCCTGTCCCGGTGTGCTCTCACTCCGCCTCGTCCCATCATCCAACCAAGCTACTGCTAGTACCATTCACGAAATCCTACAAGACCTATGTCCCAGCTTGCTCTATGCGGCATCTTTCTAGGCATATTGACCACGTGATCCAACTTCAAGAACAAGTGAGAACCACCAGGCAGAAACTGAAACCAAGCTGGAACTATAAGAAAGCCAGATGGAACGATTTTGAACGAAAACTGGATGAGAACTGCAGGAAACTAGATCTCCAAGACGAAAACCTGAACGACCAAGCGGAACACTTCACAGCAGCTGTCCTGAAAGCAGCAAAAAAGACCATACCTAGGGGACGACGCCGCGACTACAAGCCTGGATGGAATGACCATCTTCAACAACTTCATGATGCTGTCTGCACAGCCAGAGAAGCCATGGAGGAAAACCCAACTGATGAACTTGTGACAGCCCACAACAAAGCCAAAGCCGAATTCACCAAGGTGAAACTACAGCAACTCAGAAACAGCTGGCATGAGAAAACACAGTCCCTTAGCATGGATAAAGACACCTTCAAACTGTGGCAGCTCACCAAAACTCTGAACAACGACCGACCAGAGAAGAGACAGACAGTCTTAGAAGCCAACGGAGAGTTTCAGACGGGCAAAATAGCAGCCAACACCCTTGCCAGGATGTACCAACAAGACAGCACAGTAACTTTGCCCAGAGAACGAACCAGAGCAGTACGAGAGCAGCTTCAACAGACTCTCATTCACGACAAGGCCAACAGTTGCATGTCTTCTGCACTCCGTATGGATGAGCTCGAGGAAGCCATCAGAGCCTTGAAATGCAAGAAAGCTCCGGGTCCAGACGGCATCAGCAACGACATGATAAAGCACTTTGGAAACAACGCCAAGCACGCCCTGCTGAAACTCTTCAACCACTCTTGGAGATCTGGTGCAGTTCCTTCATCATGGAAAAGGGCACACGTCATTCCAATCCTCAAGAAAGGAAAAGACCGAAAGAGCCCAGCAAGCTACAGACCCATCAGCCTACTTAGCTGCCTAGGAAAGCTGATGGAGAGGATCCTGAACCGCAGACTCATATGGCATCTGGAGTCCAACAACATCCTTGCCGCCACTCAGACAGGCTACAGAGGCCAAAGAAACACCGAGGACCAGCTGACGCTCCTGGCGCAAGACATAGAAGATGCGTTTCAGCAGAAGCACAAAGTGGTCGGCGTCTTCTTCGATCTCTCGAAAGCCTTCGACAGAGTGTGGAGGGAAGCCCTGCTCCTGAAAGTGCGCCAGAGCGGCGTCACAGGGAGGATGTACACATGGGTCAAATCCTTCCTTCACGAAAGGTCGGCAAGAGTTGTCCTGGATGGCTACCACAGTGTGAGCGTCAAGATGAGGGAAGGTGTGCCTCAAGGCGGAGTAATTTCACCCACGCTCTTCCTCATCTACATAAATGACATCACCAGCGCCATCCCTCGCCATGTCTCCAACACGCTTCACGCAGACGATCTAGCCATCTGGAGCAGCGCTGAACACACCACCTCAGCCGCTCACCGAATCCAGGACGGTGTGAAGCGCATCCACCAGTGGACCGAAGACTGGGGACTACAGCTCAACAGAGTCAAGTCCGTTGCGACCGTCTTCTCCCTGTCCACATCCAAAGAAAAGGTCAACCTCAAGTTGGGAGAGTCGGCTCTACCACAGGTCGAAACGCCTACCTTTCTCGGCGTCAAGCTGGACTCCCGCCTCACCTGGAAACCACACCTTGAGGAGATCGAGGCGAGAGGCATACGACGACTCGCAATCATGAGAAAGCTCTCAGGAACAACATGGGGCGCCAACTCCCAAATCCTGAAGACAGTGTACACTGGGGCGGTGAGGCCTGTGTTGGAGTATGCATCAAGCTCCTGGAACACAGCAGCCAGGACCAACAAGGCACGACTGGACCGAGTCCAAAACCTCGGCTTGAGGACTGTCCTTGGAGCGATGAAAACCACTCCCATCTCTGAGATGCAGAAGGTGGCCAACATCGAACCGTTGGAAGACAGACGACAGGCAAAGCTTCTGATACAAGGAGAGAAGCACAAGAGACTCGAGAGCCATCCGCTCCACAACAAGTTCCAAGCTCTCACCAAGAACCGCTTGAAGCGCCAGAGCCCCAACCATCAGCTGAAAGCACAGCAGAGGGAGAATGCTGACATCCTTCAACCCAGCCCTGACCAGTGCGAGAGGCTCAATCCAAAGCCGTGGTCTCCCCAGAGTCAGAGATTCCATGTAAGGATGTCCATTCCTGGCATCTCTGGAAAACAGCAACAGAGTGATGCAGCCCTCCGCTCCCTTGCCCTGGAAGAAATACACAGGAGGTACCCAGCCAGCAAGTGGACCCACGCTTATACAGATGGTTCGGCAGAGTGCGCAACCAAGAACGGAGGAAGTGGCGTCTTCATTCAAATTCCAGGAAGACCCCCAGAGACACTGACCACACCATGCGGTGTTCTCTGCTCCAACTTCAAAGCAGAAGTTGTTGCCCTCCATACAGCTGCAGACTTCCTCACCTCTCTTGAGGAAACCCCACCCAAGGTTGTCTTCCTCTCTGACTGCCTGTCCGCACTACAAGTCCTCACAGCCCCTGCAGAACACCTCGTGGAAGAGCTGAAGAAGTCCCTGAACGACTTGTCCCAGAAAGCCTCCGTAGTTCTGCAGTGGATTCCAGCGCACTGCGGCATCGCTGGAAATGAGAAGGCGGATGGTCTGGCCAAAGATGCAGGAAGACAGGAACAACCAGAAACCAGCCTGTCCTTCCGAGAGACCAAAACCCTCATCAAGCATCGCTGGAAGACAGCATTCAAAGAAAGAAACGGAGGCTACAAGCCAGACCAAGACCCCATCCACCGCCTCAGCCGTGCAGAGCAGACTGCCATCTTCCGGCTGCGTACAGGGCACTGCGGCTTTAAAGCGCACCTGAAAAGGATCGGCGTAGCAGAGTCGGCATTGTGCGATTGTGGGGCGGCCGACCAGACAGTAGAACATGTATTGAATACATGCACAAACTTCACTCTGCTGCGGAACCAGATCTGGCCAGAAGGAGCTACACTGGAGACCAAGCTCTGGGGAACGTCAGAAGACCTGAAAGCGACGTTCCAGTTCACGACAGCAGCGGAACTACGACCCTAGACACAACCGTCGAACGCAGAAGAAGAAGAAGACCACGTGACCCTATAGTTCTTGCCCCAGTTGTGTCTAGGGTTTCAAAAACAAGAATTGTAGATTATTGGAACGTTTAATTATTGACGAAACAAAACGTTACATTTACAGTACGTCAACTCAGTGGTCTTTTAAGTAAACAGAAAGAGAGACAGACAAACACTCATAGTACAAATCCTTACATATGTACACTATTTGGTACTGAGGATCCGTACTCGTGCATAATGCCCCAGCTTGCTATATGCGGCATCTTTCTATGCATGGTGTGACCACGTGACCCTATAGTTCTTGCCCCAATGGTGGACGGGGTTATCGCCTCGTCTCTGTAGATTGGCAGATGTCTGACTCCTTTGTACGCCTCATAAATCGTGCTGGGGTAAAAAGGCGGGTGACACGTGGTGCGCCCTTTTCAAGGGAGACTGGACTACCACAATGGCGCCGACTATGCAGACTCGCTCACCCTATAGAAATGGCAGTCAAACTGTGCTAGGTCTGGAAGATTGGATTTTGTGTTTAGAGTGGTTCGGGGTGCGCTTGGCTTAATTTGGTTCGTGTGTGCGCTATGATGTACGTAGATGCTAAAAATACGTCTCTATTTACTGTTATTCTTTTTCTTTTGTATTCATGGGCTGAAACTCCCACTCCCACTCGTGTTTTGCGCGAGTAGGTTTTTACGTGCATGACCGTGTTTACACTACCATTAAGGGAGCCACACGCCAATTTCGGGGGATGCATGCTTGATATTTTCGTGTTTTTATAACCCACCGACTTCTGGCGTGAATGACAGGATTTTCTTCGTGATTATTTGGTCTTGTGCTTGCGAGTAAACACGAAAGGGGGTAAAACACTAGCAGGTCTGCATAAAGTTGACTGGAAAGAAGGGACACATCTCCCCCGTAACACACCAATCGTGGCCGGGATTCGAACACACACAACCTTCCGTGTGGGAGGCCGGCGTCTTATCCAATTGGTTTTTGTTCCCGTCAATAAAGTGTATTGTCAATAGGCATTACGAGAAGTTCAGAAGGTGTTCGTAAATTTCCTTACTGTATATATATATATTTCAAACGAAATCTATTAAATGTATTAGTGAGAAGCAGAGACACACGTTGTGTTTTGGACTCAAGCGAGACAGATCAGACTGTTTGTGTCTGAAAGTACTTAAGGTGCCAAACAACGGGAGAAGGAGAAAACAACATGCAAACAACACAGTCCTGAATGAAATTTATAACTACTGGTGACCAGGTAGGACAAAATTTAAAAAAAAGTGAAAATAAACATGAAGAATCAAGCCAACAATCTGTCGTTATAACGCAGCTTTCGCCTGGCCATCAACCATCTGGGGAGACACCATGCACACGCTTTCATCACATCAGCTCAACCACTATTTTGCCGCAGTATTATATCACACGACAACAATTACACGAATCAAGAGAAAAAATAACCGTTAACTATTCAATCCGAAATAACACGAATCATGCGAACAAACGATAACAAAACATTTGACCTCCATGAAATGTACATTGACAGATAAAAATAAACACACATAGAGACAAACAGAGAGACATACAAAAAGACATACAGACAGACATGTATACAGACAGACAGACAGACAGACAGACAGACAGACAGACAGAAAGACAGACAGACAGACAGAAAGACAGACAGACAGACATGTATACATACATACATACAGACAGACAGACAGACAGACAGACAGACAGACAGACAGACAGACAGACAGACAGACAGACAGACAGACAGGCAGACAGACAGACGCATGCAAACAGCAACACAACACAACACAATACAGCCAAACACAACACCGCCTCCCCCCACCCCCCGCCCACAACACCCCCCACTCCACACACACACAAAACAACAAAACCACTACTCACCATTTCGACATATATAATCCCCAGGCGAGAACAGCACAGGACGCAGACGAAGCACAAGTTCACACAGAAAGCCCGCCTCCGTGCTCTGAAAGATCTCCACGCGTTTCAGCGTGTCCAGATGCACGTGAATGGCGATCTCTGCCTTCAGTTTGTCCGGCAGCAGGCTGAGAGCCTTCTCATCGTCACTCGACTTGTTACACATCCACAGGTAGTCGAACCATTTGATGACCCGGTCCTGCAGCTTTAGAGGGACCCTCCGTAAGTTCATGTACGTCTTCACGCCATCTAGCTTGGCTGAAAGAGAGCGAGAGAGAGAGTGAGTTTTAGTTGAAGGTACGAGTGAGGTGAGAATAGGAAATTATAATTATGTGGACATGTTTTGATGTGCATTCTCATTTCTGTAATTTTTTTAATTCAGCGTAATAATCATCATGATCATGATCATGTAGATTATGATCATGATCTTCGTCGTCGACTTCATCGTCGTCGACTTCATCGTCGTCGTCGTCGTCGTCATCGTCATCATCATCATGGTCATCATCATCATCATCCATCATCCTCCATCATCCTCCATCATCACCATCACCATCATCATCGTATTATTTTGACACTTGATGCATTGTGTGCTCTGCGGTTGGTATTTCTAATTGTGGGGCGCTGGCGGAGGGTGGGGTTGTTGGTCATGAACGGCTAGATAATAATTGATCGGCGTCCATACAAAAAACAAAAACACCCTTACAACGTTTCTCCGACGTAACGTTTGCAGTCCCCCGCCTGTTACGGCTCTCGATGCTTTGTGGTCTCTTTTGACGGATTTTACGAAGAAAAAGAAACCCATAAGAAAACAACCTATCAGCCTGATGATCTCTTTTGCCGGATTTTTGAAAGAAAAAAGAAAACCCCAGAGAAAACAGCCCAATTAACTAAAAACGGAGATAAACATTGCGGCAGTAAGGGAATCTGTCAAAACAGGCCCCGACGGCGTGTAAACAAAGAAAGGGCACGGTTCCGCAAAATGAACACAAACTTTTATCCCCAATATGTTACTCGCCATTTTGCAAATCACTAGCAAATTCACTCTTATTCCGAAACAGAAGGCCCTGAAGCGAAGTTTACACTAATTCTGGCTCGTAACAATGTAGCGTCCTGAATTGATTATTGTGTGTATTTTTACTGTCTTGTTTGCCTGCATGAAAGAGTTCTTATGTTTAAAGAGAGAGACATACTGTCATAGTCCAACACAAGTTTCGCGCAAGTATCCTTCATCTTACGAGTTAACACACTTTTCATCAATTATTTTTAAGATTTCATACATTTAAAAAAAATCATATGCGTTGCATTGTCAGACACAACGAGAGGTACTACACACACACACACACACACACACACACACACACACACACACGCCCACACACACACACACACACACACACACACACACGCCCACACACACACACACACACACACACAATGGACACAAACTCTCACTCTCTCTGTGTGTGTCTCTCTCTCCCTTTGTCTCTCTCTCTCTCTCTCTCCCTTTCTCTATCTCTCTCTCTCTCTCTCTCTCTCTCTCTCTCTCTTCCTCTCTCTCTCAAGCTCAATCTGTTGTTTTATAAAGTGGAATGTATTCATGGCGGCTCCTATGGCAAGAGGGCGTTGTGCAAATTAAAGGATTTGCGCGAGTATTTTGAAATGAGCATCTTGCACAAATGTTAACCATTCCACTGAAATCTAGAAATGCAATAACATTGTCAGGTTGATTGTCAGGAGAACGGTTCCGTACTCATTGAGGCATTGTGCAAATTAAACAAGCTTAAGTATAATTAAAACAAAACAAAACACAGTGACACAAAATAGGAAGACAAAACAACAACCACAATGAAAATAAAATTAAGAAATGTATAAAAAAAACACCTGCACAGAACAGAACTGTGATTTCAAAATCAATACCATTCGTTACGTTTGATAAGAGTATAGTGTGGCATCTGATGTCAGAATTGCATCAATTATTAATTATTTCACTACACATGCTCACTGAATGCAAGGCTACGCGCTCAGTAGCTTTCTATGGCAACAATGACTATACCAACAACGAAAAAAGGAAAAACAAAAACGAAACGAAAAAAAAGCAAAACAAAAAATTACCCCTAAAGATATCTCACCGTATTTTTATGCTTAATTCATGTATAACCAGCATTGTCCTCTGCTCGCAAACGTCATCCAAATTGCGACTTCCTCCCATGAGCGAGATAACTCTAGCACTATACAAAAGATTACCTCCCCTGTGTTCACAACCGGTACTGAATAAATCATTACTCTCGTAAAAGCAGAGGAATGAAATGTGTTTTAAATGGGTATAGGAAAGCATTACTTCGACAATTTCCTCCCGGACGGCATACTCATTGTCTGCATATTAAGTTTAATGTTTGGTATTGGTTTTTGCTGTTATTTCATTCTGATTAAATAGTCTTGCTGACGGGCGCAGTGGTCTGACGTCAGCCTCCTAATCGGGAGGTCGTGAGTTCGAATCCCGGTCCCTGTAACCCATGTCAGAGTTTGGTGGGTTATAGAAACACGAAAATACCCAGCATGCCTCCCCCGAAATAGGCGTATGCTGCCTAAATGGCGGGGTAAAAACGGTTATACACGTAGAAATCCACTCGTGCTAAAAACATGAGTGAACGTGGGAGTCTAAGCCCATGAACGAAGAAGAAGAAGAATAGTCTTTCTAAAAAAAAAAGGAGAACAACGCTTTCTTTGCAGTGATCATAGACGATGTTCGGAACAAAACATGTTTTTACATTAATTTAGTCAAGTTTTGACTAAATGTTTTAACATAGAGGGGGAATCGAGACGGGGGTCGTGGTGTATGTGTATGTGTCTGTCTGTCTGTCTGTGCGTGTGTGTGTGTAGAGCGATTCAGACCAAACTACTGGACCGATCTTTATGAAATTTGACATGAGAGTTCCTGGGAATGATATCCCCGGACTTTTTTTCTCATTTTTTCGATAAATACCTTTGATGACATCATACCCGGCTTTTTGTAAAAGTTGAGGCGGCACTGTCACACCCTCATTTTTCAATCAAATTGATTGACATTTTTGTAAAGCAATCTTCGACAAAGGTCGGACTTCGGTATTGCATTTCAGCTTCGTGGCTTAAAAATTAATTAATGACTTTGGTCATTAACCTCTTCACTGCCACAGTATAACAGCATTTTGGTATTGCTGTGTGCCAGGGCAAAATTTCGCTTTCTTCGGTAGGTTCACTAATCTGTTCACTGCTCGATCATTTATTGAGATATCTCTTAGATCTTTGGCATGTGGTTTGCTTATACCCTTGGCTATTATAGGATGACATGATCATTGGACTTTGTTTGTGATTGTTATAGTAAAAATTGATATAATGACCATTTTCGTCAAAAATTACAGTTTCCGGACTTACACACACACAGTGACACACATTGCAGCACGTAAAACCACACAAAACACTGCTAAAACTGGTGTCAAACATCA
>NC_090257.1:21383216-21385716 GCF_037325665.1 Littorina saxatilis
ATCGTTTGTGAACAAGCAAGAAAGAAATTAACCGTCCATCAGAAATTAAAAAAAACCTGCTGATCCATCCATTCCCATTTCCCCAAACACCTTCCCATAAACACACACACACGCACGCACACACACACACACACACACACACACACACACAAACACACACACACACACACACACGCACACACACACACACATACTCACACACACACACACACACACACACACACACACACTCTCTCTCTCTCCTTGTCTCTCTGCATGCCTGTCTCTGGTTTTTTTTTGCTGACTCTGCTTGTTGGTCTGTCTGTCTATGTGTCTGTCTGTCTGTCTATCTGTCTGTCTGTCTGTCCGTCTCTCTTTCTCTCCCCCTCTCTCTTGATCAAGTTTGTGTCTTCTCTCTCTCTCTCTCTCTCTCTCTCTCTCTCTCTCTTTTGTTCCTTCCCATATTGTTATGTCTTTTCTTTTCACGCGGGACAGTGATTGAGGACCGGTCGTGGCGAGGATTCAATTTAATCGAAACAAAAATTGAAGAGGATGTAGCATCTTTCAGAATGGTTGTGAAGAAATCTTGCAATGCCCTCAATCACAAAAGAAGCAACAAGTCGCGTAAAGCGAAATTACTACATTTAGTCAAGCTGTGGAACTCACAGAATGAAAGTGAACGCACTGCATTTTTTTCACAATGACCGTAGTCTGCCGCTAGTGCAAAAGGCAGTGAAATTGACGAGCCTGTTCAGCGCGGTAGCGGTTGCGCTGTGCTGCATAGCACGCTTTACTGTACCTCTCTTCGTTTTAACTTTCTGAGCGTGTTTTTAATCCAAACATATCATATCTATATGTTTTTGGAATCAGGAACCGACAAGGAATAAGATGAAATTGTTTTTAAAACGATTTCGGAAATTTGATTTTAATTATAATTTTTATATTTTTAATTTTTAGAGCTTGTTTTTAATGTCATAATGTATGTCATTATGGAACAACGGAGATATGAATAAAGTTTTGAAATTATTGTTGTATGCTGATGATGTTACATTGTTTTTGCAAGATGAACATGACATGTTCCAAGCCCTGGCTTTGATTGGTAAATTTTCAGAAATATCAGGTTTGAACATAAATCACCAAAAATCCAAACTAATGTGGTTTGGGTCGCGGAAGAATTGTAGGAATGAGTGTTGCGGTTTTGCATGTACAGACAAAATGAAAATTCTAGGTGTGTATTTCTCTAATTATATGCGTGCGTCAAAAGTGAAAGAGAATTGGGAAGAGAGAGTGAATGTTGCAAAAAGGCTCATCTGCGTGTGGGAGAAAAGGAATTTGAGCATTATTGGTAAAGTCTGTGTATTCAAAACGTTTATTCTGCCACATTTTGTCTATATAATGCAGGCGCTGATTGTACCAGACGACGTTCTAACTGAAATTAATAGGTTAATGTTTCGCTTCGTGTGGCGCAAAAAAGACTGCAACAGAAAAGCATTTGAAAAGGTGAAAAGAACTGTTTTATGTAACGAAGTAAAGCAAGGTGGATTAAATATGATTGATTTGCGTCAGATGCAGTGTTCCTTTTTGTTAAGCTGGGTTGTGAACCTAACTCTGTCTAATGAAGACCAGAAATGGTCATGGCTCCCAAAAGCACTGTTTTTTCCGTTTTGGGAGTCGCTTTGAGTGTTTTTTTGCGAACATTAATAGCAAACCATTTAAAGGATTGGACAGTATTAAATCGGAATTTTGGTCCGCTGTGTTGAAGGCATGGCTTGATAACAATCAAGTCGATAATAATGGTAATTCTGTTTCCGGTTTGTTGTGGAACAACAAAGATATAATTTGTCAAGGAAACCCACTCTTTTTTGCGGATTGGATTAAAAGTGGTATAATGTATGTGAGCGATGTGTGTGAGAATGGACGTTTTTCTACCTATGAAGAAGTGTGTGAAAGAACTGGCTACACTGCAAATAGATTGCTTGAGTACAATGTTGTTCGAATAGCTGTACATCTCCTTTTAAGAAATGTCGATATAAACGATGTAAATTGTTCAGTCTGTGACATTCCGACCTTCTGTGAGAAAAAAGTTAAATCAGTAAAAGAAATTCGAAAGATTCTGGTAGGAAAACAATACAGCCAACCCTGTTCAGAAGGATTTTGGAGAAGAAAATTAGGATTTGAAATTGACGAAAAGAATTGGAACTTAGCAGCCACTGTCACTAGTGAAGTTCGATTACGTGTACTGCATTGGAAAATATTGCAAAACATTTATCCAACTAATATTTTATTGTGTAAAATGAAAGTGAAGGCTGATAAAAACTGTACATATTGTAAGGATGAACTTGATGTATTGGAGCATTTTTTCTTTGAGTGCCCAACAGTGCTCAGGTTTTGGAAATATATTGAAATGTACATTTTAGTAAACATTGGTGAAAGAATTAGGTTGAATGTTACAGATGTGCTTTTTGGTATAAAAAGTAACAGCAAAAATATGAAGAAGATTAATCACATTATTTTAATCGCA
>NC_090257.1:21388216-21395716 GCF_037325665.1 Littorina saxatilis
AAATGTAAAAAAGAAAACATAAAATTAAAAAATGTCAGCAATAGTTCGACAGCAAAGAAGCTCACAGTGAGCAGCCTAGAAAAGCCGTTGAGAAAACAGTGTCGATCCAGCGCAGACGGTTAAATTTGACGGCAAACATTTGGTCATTCAAGGCGCGTCCGCCATTTGCACAGCTTGGCGACTGCCGTGTTTACGGAACTAAATTGCCGCCTGCGCCTATTCCTTGTTGGAAGAGCGTCAGGACTTTCGGAATTGGTTAGATGCTGTTTGGGAATTCCGCGAGCAAGTGACCAGACAAAGCACATTGTGAAAGGCGGAGGACAAAACAAAGAAAGAAGAAAAACAAGTCGCGTAAGGCGAAATTACTACATTTAGTCAAGCTGTGGAACTCACAGAATGAAAGTGAACGCACTGCATTTTTTTCACAATGAACGTAGTCCGCCGCTAGTGCAAAAGTCAGTGAAATTGACGAGCCTGTTTAACGCGGTAGCGGTTGCGCTGCGCTGCATAGCACGCTTTACTGTACCTCTCTTCGTTTTAACTTTCTGAGCGTATTTTTAATCCAAACATATCATATCTATATGTTTTTGGAATCAGGAACCGACAAGCAATAAGATGAAGCTGTTTTTAAAACGATTTCGGAAATTTAATTTTAATCATAACTTTTATATTTTTAATTTTCAGAGCTTGTTTTTAATCCGAATATAACATATTTATATGTTTTTGAAATCAGAACATGATAAAGAATAAAATAAAAGTAATTTTGGATAGTTTTATAAAAAAATTATTTTAATTACAATTTTCAGATTTTTAATGACAAAGTCATTAATCAATTTTTGAGCCTCCAAGCTGAAATGCAATACCAAAGTCCGGCCTTCGTCGAAGATTGCTTGGCCATAATTTCAATCAATTTGATTGAAAAATGAAGGTGTGACAGTGCCGCCTCAACTTTTACAAAACGCCGGATATGACGTCATAAAAGACATTTATAAAAAAATCAAAAAAATCTGGGGATATCATACCCAGGAACTCTCATGTAAAATTTCATAAAGATCGGTCCAGTAGTTTACTCTGAATCGCTCTACACACACACACACACGCACAGACAGACAGACAGACAGACACACACACACACACACACACACACACACACACACACACACACACACACCACGACCCTCGTCTCGATTCCCCCTCTATGTTAAAACATTTAGTCAAAACTTGACTAAATTCAATGAGGTCAGTGAATCAAGGGGAGGAGAGAGAGAGAGAGAGAGAGAGAGAGAGAGAGAGAGAGAGAGAGAGAGAGAGAGAGAGAGAGAGAGAGAGAGAGAGAAAGAGAGAGAGAGAGAGAGAGAGAGAGAGAGAGAGAGAGAGAGAGAGAGAGAGAGAGAGAGAGAGAGAGAGAGAGAGAGAGAGAGAGAGAGAGAGAGAGAGAGAGAGAACTCAGAACTCAGAACTCAGAAAATTTAATCGCTAAAACTTGAAAGTTCATTGCGACGTGGAGGTTTGGAGCGAGGGAGACAATTTCGAAATCAAGTGTCAAGATCTAGTGACATGGATCGAGAAAGTGTTACTCTGTCGGGTGCCTTTCTCGAATTGCGACAGAAAGCGCCTGTTTTCTGTCAACGGCTGGGGTTTTTAGCTGACAGAGCATAGCGAACACGGGTATTTCGTGTTGCACGGATTTCACGTGGGTGATTTCTGCTGTCAGGGCAAAACTGGCGATAGCTGAACTTGGAACGTGACAAGGTGAGTCACGTGATTTTGTCAAGGTTGTCTGTGTGAGACATGTTAACGACACACTCGAAACTCAGCGGCTAGAGAGAACGGTCGGTGTCTTATTTTCCTACAAGTTTGATGGTCTTCAACGCGTTGACTGCTGCACTGTATTTCAACGTGCCGTTCTGCTTGCACAGTAGGGCTTAAAGGAATTTCAATTAGATACTACTTTCTCTTTGTTTACATGCTGGCTGACAGTCGGGGCGTCAAAGTTTCTTCGCTGTGCGGGGAAGGTTTTCCACCGCATAAGGATTCAGCGCAAGAGGGAGGATGGCGGTTTTTCCGTTGACCAACGGGTGTCATTCAAAGGGGAGCGGATTCGCTTAAAAGAGAGAGCTACCTACATTAGGCTGTTGAGGTAATAAATCATTATTTAACGCTGTTGACGAGTCTGTGTTTGTGGAATGAAATACTCTCTGTTGTTCTTTCCAGGTAGCGCATAATTTGCTCTTTGTGACGCTAAAAAACTAATCTGTATACGGTTTTTGCAGATATGGAGAGAAGGAAGGAAAATAGCTGATTTGTTGTTGTAAAAGTTCGTTTGTGCAGGCCCACGTGCTCGATGAGATATGTAAAGGTGACATGTTTAAAGGTGGTGTGTGAGGGGTAGCGTGGAATGTTTAGTGCACCGATGCTTTTTGTTGCAGCCTTCTTTTGCTGGCTGTTTTTCGACTGCCTACGTATATCTACTACGTGCTATGCTGAGCGGGATGCTGTAACCAGGGCTCGTATTCTTGAAACAGCTGCAACTCATATACCGGCCTGTAAAACCACTTCCGCTCGATAAGTCCGCTAAGTGTTATTCATGAAACTCCGGGAAAGAGTTACATGGGTGTCGCCGAGCTGAAAAGTTGGAGGACCCATCCCCCTCCTCTAAAACCGTCAATTTTGAATAAATCTTGTTAAAATATTGTTTGTAGATTTATGTCCCTCATGGACACACATTGGTGTCATTTAAGCACCAATGCTTTGCGGACAAATACGAGATACCGCTCGCGAAAGATTTCAACCGATGCTCGATCATACCGGCTTGTGGTGAAAGCGTGCTAGCGTCTTCTTTAATGCACTACAGTGTCCGATTATTTTCAACTGATTCCGTGGTCCAACGGTTCTCTCGTTCGCCTGATGCGTGATTGAGTCGAGTTCAAATCTCCATCTGCCCGTAATTTTTTTTTTATTCTTTGGCATTTGTTTATTTTTGTTTATTTTCTTCATGTGCAAAAGAGTACGTTATAATAGCAAAATTGATTTAAAAAAAATGTTTTAGGCTGCAATGGTTTTTTTTAAAAATCTTTGGTTAAGATGATATTAGTTTATTGATAAAGTTTGTTAACTTAAACATGTAATAATTTGATTAAAAAAATTAAATAAATAACCATGAAGAAGGATGCTTCCCGCTTAAAAAAACAAAGGTGAGAGAGAAAAAAACCCACCTAAAATGCGGTAGCAGCCACCTGCATGCAACTGAGATTAGAAACAAAAAAATAAAAAATAAATAAAAAGGGTCTCCCTGTGTTTTTATTTCATTCAGTTTGTTTGGGTAGTTGCTATTGACTTTGAAACTGACACGCTGGCTAAAAAGCTGCAACATTGTGTCCTTCAAAGTCAAACTGTCGTTTAACTACCGCCCGGTATTTATTTTTACTGCCCAGTAATTATTTATTTTTCCCCGGTATTCATGTGTGTCTATCGGAAGGTCGGCAGCTACCAGTTGGTTATTTTTAGAATTGAAGATTCCCGATGCTTGCTCTTCTCTGCGCACGCGTTACCGGCGTTTTCGCCGGCGTGTCAGTTTCAAAGTCAATAGCAACAACCCAAACAAACTGAATAAAAAAAAAACAAGGGGAGATTTTATTTTTATTTTTTTTATAAACCTCGGTTGCATGCAGGTGTACATGGCCTAGTACCTAGTAAACGCCCACCCCCCAGTTTCGACCAGTGGACTAGTAGACAAGGAAAATGAATAAAGATTATTCAGTCTGCTGTTATTGTTGTTTTTCAATTGTTTCCTTTCCTTAGACATGCTTCGGGGATTGGACAGAAAAAGGTTTCTGAAGTGGCTAGAGAATCGCAATACATTTTTGACTGGGAGGAAAAAGAAGAAACGAAAGCTTCATCTTTGGTTTAAACATAAGTTTATTTCAACAAATGTTACAATCATGACATGTATACAAAAGACACAGGTAACAGCAACAAGCTAGAAGCTAATAGAGGTGTTCCTGCATGGATATTATAACGTAAGGCGGTAACGGCTGAACAATTTGTCTAAATAAACCAAATTGGAAATCCAAAGCATCATCATTATAATCATCCTCATCTCATTAATCATCCAAAATTATCATAACATAATAAACGTTGCATAATCATTATAAAGAAAGACAGTAAGAGGAAGGAAGGAGGGGAAGAAAAGGAATAAAAAGAAGAGGGATGGGTAGGAGTTGTGCAGAAATTAAAGTTGTTGTCCGGCTTGTGGAGCATTGATTCTGGTTTGCCCAAAGCGGCCTGAACGTTCAATGAACGAGTGTACTCTTGACACAATGTTCCTGTTCAAATCTAGAGAATACTGTCTGTCTCCATTTAGAAGGTGGGGGAGGTGAATACTGTGGTTAGGGAGGGTATGTATGGTTTCTTGACGTGCTTCGCGATAATTTGGACAATCTAATAGGAAGTGTTTTACGGTTTCGGACGGAAATGCGCAGTCACAAGATGCATCTGTAGCAACGTGTCGTCTCACTAGATCGTTATTAAGATCACTTATATATAGCCTGAGCTTACAGTGAATTGTTTGTGATATGCGATCTCCAGAATACCAATAACACGGCAGACTTAAATCGTTTTTTGACAAAAAGTGCTTGAAGGACTTACTAAGTTTTATGTAGTCTGGTAAAGAATTCCAGAGTTGTGTTGTAGATGGGAGAAATGAGTTTTGTATAATTCAGTGTTAAACGATGGAACTTTCCTATCTAAAGGTCTGCGATGGCGATATGGATTATTAGTTTATATTAATGGTGGCAATATCGCAAGTAAGTAGTTTGACACCTTACGGTGTACAATCTTGTGAAATAATATCGATTTTTGACGTTTACGCCTCTCTTAAAGTGAAATAAAGCCTGACTCGTCGTACAGTTGTTGATGGCTTGTACCGCGGACTGCTCCAACAATGGTCTTCATCTTCAAAGCTTCATCTTTGGCGGGAAGTGATATCTGAAGAGGTTGATTTTGTGTGTTAGTGTTAGTGTGTGTGTGTGTGTGTGTGTGTGTGTGTGTGTGTGTGTGCGGGGAGTTTTGTGCAATAACGCATCCTTTGAACACTTCTATGACAAATGACCAAAATATCGTTTTTCTAGCTAAGGACCCGCTCCTGCCAAGGGTATAGTACCTAGTAAACGCCCACCCCCCACTTTTGGGCAAAACTGGTACATAGGGTGGGTGGGCGTATTCAAGGTAGTTAACGGTAATATCATCAATTTAAAAAAAACCTCATTCTCGCCTAAAATTAATTTTTTTAATCAATTTTGATATTACAACGTACTCTTTTGCACACGAAGAAAATAAACAAAAACAAACAAAATTAATGACAAAGAGTAAAAAGAAAAAAAAAGTAAGGCCTGATGGCGATTCGAACTCGACTCAATCGCGCATCAGGCGAATTCGATAACCGTTTGGCTACGGAATCAGACACCAAATTCTCGCCACTGTAATGCATTAAACAAGACGCAAGCACGCTTTTGCAACACGCCGTTATGATCGAGCATCGGTTGAAATCTTTCGCGAGCAGAAGCTCGTATTTGACCGCAATGCATCGGTGCTTAAATGACACCAATGTGTGTCCATGAGGGACATAAATCTACGAACAATATTTGAACAAGATTTATTCGAACTTGACGGTTTTAATGGACAGTGTTGGTGAAGTTACTGACAGGTAGCGACTTTACAGGAGGGGGAGGGGTCCTCTAACTTTACAGCTCGGAGACAACCCGGTAAGGACTTACCGGTGTTTCATAAATAACACTTAGCAGTTGGCGGACTTATTGAGTTTTACAGGCCAGTATATGAGTTGCAGCTTTTTCAAGAATAAATCTTGTTGAAATATTGTTTGTAGAGAGGAGCAAGCATGAGGAATCTCCAATTCTAAAAATAACCAATTCTGGTAGCTGCCGACCTTCCGCCAGACACACATTAATACCGGGGGGAAATAAATAATTACTGGGCAGTAAAAATAAATACCGGGCGGTAGTTAAACGACAGTTTGACTTTAAAGGACACAATTTTGCAGCTTTTTCAAGAATACGAGCCCAGGTCGTCCGCGGCATTGATGTAACCTGCTAACCTGATGTACTGGTGATTTGCTGTCGCTGTCGCCGTCCTACCAGCTACAACTCTACTTTTTCTGGTAGACTACGGGAGGACCTTCAGCGACTGAGTGAGGCGCCTGATGTCTCCACTGTTCCCTGCTTCGTTGCCACGCCAGCCGGCACTACATTCGACGGAGCAGTTGTGGAGACTATAGACTAATCACGGGCCGCCCACTCAGTGGCAAAAAGCTAAGTTGCACCATGTCTTTTGCACCCTTCTTACCACCAAGTCATCTGTCATATTTATGATTATACTCGAGTGGTGACGACGTGGGGTGTGTGACACCTGCATGAACTAGTACTTTAAGGCAGACAGCTATATTTCCTAACTATACACGGGATCAGCGTGTTATTATTATTTTCTGTACTTTAACTGGCATTTTTGTCAGTGACCACTTGTTTTTACGTTTTGAACGTAAAAAGAACATCTTTTGGAGTTAAGTCTCGAGGGAGGTGGCGTGATATTACATACACAGGCGACTGAAACTTATACTTTTGTTGATTCTATTTATTTGTATGACTGCGAGAGTGGATCGTGGTGTGGTTAGTTAGTTAGAAGTAACTAACCGTTCATAATCACCTTATTGTGATAGTGAAACGTGACAAACAGACGTTTTACATTGTACAGATGTTTACCCGACATGGTATTTTCCGCGTCAGTTTTGATATTGTATTGTTCTCCTTGTGTAATACAAATTACATCGTTCTCTTAAATGTCTGAATGAGAACAAGAGTCTCGAATCACACGCGAACCGAACAACGAGACTGTCAACCGAAATAGAATCGTAGCACTGTCCTTTGATTATCTTTGAATTTTCCTCTGTCGACTGGTGACCCATGGCGAAGGTTGTCAAGGTACCCCTGCTCTTCTGGTAGCATGTGGCGAGTTGCTTGCTTTATCATGGAAGATCGTCGCTGCTGCAGTCCTTGATCAACACAAAATCATCTGTTTCACAGAGCAGTGACTGTCTGTCGCCTGTGTTGTCTCTGACCACCCGTCGGAATGAATTGTTTCTGTGTACGTTTTTAACAGAACGAACAGCTGATCGGTCCTTCAGTTCCGACACATACTTCTTGATGGATGGCAGTCTAGCACCCTTTGCTCTGATATGTCCTGTGTTTTTGTGCTTCCTCTCTGTGACTGGGTTGTCAAAACAAAAACATCGCGTGGCTCAGCGGTCCGTGGCGACAATAACACAACGCCAGCTTCACCCTGACTATTGTTACCACGCTCGGTGGGCTTGTCAGCTGTGCCTGCAACACGTGCAAAGTTGTCACTGCTACTGTGTTGTGTGTCAACGTCACATCCCAAGGGTTGTTGTTGTGTCATTTGTGGCCTCGACGAAATCGAAAGATTTGACAT
>NC_090257.1:21400716-21410716 GCF_037325665.1 Littorina saxatilis
ACGGTACAGACAAGAAAACAACGGCTTAACTATCTCACAAAAGTGAACACAACCTGTAAACACTCACACAACTCAAACAGAGGACACAAACAAGAAAACAACGGCTTAACTATCTCACACAAAAAGAAGGAAGTGGAACCGTCAGGTTCTAGCGTGCGAACCGACGGTTAATGGGTGAATAATTGATCGTGACCAAAGCTTATCCACCTTCCCAGTATACTATCACCACCACCATCACTACCAAAAGGCTTATTTAGTACATGCTTTTTTCAACCAACCACATTCGTTTTGTGCCATATAAGGAAGTGCTACATCACAAATGTTGCGTATACGTCATTTCCGGTTGGCGGTGAAACGAAGCTTACACCAAAAACACAAACGACTTTCGTTGAGTTGGGCGATTCTACCAATCTACTTTCGTTGACTTTGTAATCATGTTTTGGTTATTTCTGAATGGAAACCTTTAATCTATTGGATATAGGTTACCTGATCGTTATTGTAACTGTTCATATCTTCCTACTTTAAGGTCTGGAGTGGACGCTAAAGTCGATCTTTCACTGCATTTCTGTTGCATACATTTGCCTAGGTTGCGCTTGGGAAAATCAAAGATGGCGGCCCGGAGCCGGTTGCCGCTTCACGACTTTAGAGTTCTATTTCTTCCCTAATAAAAATAGAATACTTATATTCATAGGGCAGACCTTAATCTGTGAACTGTCTCACTGTGAACAGTTATAAATTGTATGAGTAGAGCTTCGGGTTGCAAATTAATCGCACATAACACACATCGCACATCGCGCTTCTTCTGCGAACAGAACTTCTCTGCTGGCGTCAGTCTACACCGCGACACTTTTTAACACTTTCTTTCTTTATTTGGTGTTTAACGTCGTTTTCAACCATTCAAGGATATATCGCGACGGCTTTTTAACACGCACTGTTGAGTTTCGTTGTGCGCGCGCATCCCAGCGGGCAAGAGAAAATGAGGTGGTGAAGAGAAAGTGGTGGGCTTTGTTCTTGTCTCTAAATCTAGCTAATACCACACCACCCTACACGGACTCGATATTGCGCTGGCTTTGACGTCACTCTCTTCCCTTTAGTTGTGACCCTCTTCCATACTTCCCCCCCCCCACCCCCGCCCACTACTACCGCCACCACCACCCCTCCCAGCCACAAAAGTGACTCTCGATTGAGCCAACATGACTGACAGACACTTCTTTTCAGCTTTGCCCTAACCACTCGCACCCGCCTTCCGTCCTACCACCCCCCAAAACAAGCAACAACAAAAACAGGAAAAAAAAAATAGAAAAAAAACCCACACGATTGAGCCAGCATGGACACCATTCTTGCAAAGGAAGAAGTAAATAACCCACAGGATACTGGACAAATTTGGAAAAAGATAACTAAAATCAAACACAGGTATAAACTCCCAGAAAAACCTCTGATAGTTGACAATAAACTCACCACAAACAACCTTGAAAAGGCTGAGCTTTTGGCTGCAAATTTTGCCAGGGCCAAGTCAGACTGAACACCTTGAAGCGGGAATACAGAGAAGAACACCAAAAGACTTACACTCACCCAGCTGAAGATAACACCCTACCAATAAATCATCCTCTTACCAACAAGGAACTAAAGAAAGCAATAAAAAGCATAAAGACTGGAAACAAGTCCACTGGCAAAGATCCAATTTCATGTAAATTAATACAGCAGTTCCCTGACTGCCTCCTTGACATACTGCTAAAGTTTGTCCAATCCTGTTATGAAAGCAACACAATTCCTAAGGCGTGGAAAGAAGCGCTGGTGATAGAAATCCCAAAAGACGGAAAACCAAAGCAGTTAGCATCTAGTTACAGGCCCATATCTCTCACGCCCCATATTGGTAAGATCTATGAACGAATTATCAAGAATAGACTGGAACACTACTTAGACAAACATGGCATCATCCCAACGTGCCAGGCCATCTTCAGAAAATCTAGGTCCTGTACAGATAACATTGTTAAACTAGCCGCCCACATTAAAAAAACTCGAGCAAGAAATAAAACCATGTTTGCCACCTTCTTTGACATTAAACGCGCCTACGATTCAGTCTGGCACACCAAACTATTGGAAAAACTGAAAAACATTGGTATATCAGGAAGACTGTACAATTTCGGGAAGGAATTTATAAACGAAAGGACGCTAGAAGTTCGAGTAGGCAGAGCTGTATCCACAGCACACAAAGTTAACATGGGAGTCCCTCAGGGCAGTGTCATTGCCACGACATTGTTTAGCATCATGCTGCATGACATTCACAAAGTGAAGACGGATAGAACCGTTATTTCACTGTATGCGGACGACCTGGCTCTGTGGTCAAATCACAAACCAGGAGAAACTCAACACAGAACTAACCTGAAGAGATATCAAAACGCAGTAGACAACATAGTCAAGTATTTATTCACAAACGGCTTCGAAATCGCCGCCGAAAAGACAACATTCATGGTTGTCACCAGAAAGAAAGTATACGAAAAATCCACCATTATCGTCAACAATACACCCCTGGAGCCTAAAAACCAAGTCAAATTCCTTGGCGTTACCTTCACCCCGAACCTAACATGAGGGCCACACATCAAAAACCTTGTCGGCGAAGCCAAGAATGCACTTAGTCTCCTCAAAGTGTTAAAACGAGAGACCTGGGCCTCAAATAAAGACAGCCTGCTTCACATTACGAAAGCCATTATAAGAGCCCGTTTAACCTATGGTAAAGAAGCATTTTTTGCTGCATCAAAATCGAATCTAAAACTATTGGAAAGAGCCGAAATGGCTGCACTCAAAATCATCTTTGATCTCCCAAAACACTCCATGAATAAACTAGTGTATCAAGAGGCTGGCTGGCTGACCCTCGATGAAGAAAAAAGACTAAAGTCGGCCCAGTACATATCAAGAGCCAGTACAGTTGATAATGCTGTGAACGAAGAGCTCACTGCTGAGTTCGACACAATAACCTCGGCCCCTTACCAAAACCTAAAAAGAAAAAAAAAACCACAATATACGAAGCAACGATCCCACTAGCAGACTATGTTCAACCGATATTTCAAGAAAGTGGGGTAAACCCAGGTAGGATGGCCCACATTCCCATTCACCCCTTCCCCTTTTGGTTCATGGAATCCCCCATTATCATGCCTGATCTGGGTGTAACAAAAAAAGATAACCCTGTACTTGTCTCATCAATAGTAAGAGAAATAATCTCAAACAGTTACAAAGATCACCTACAAATATTTACTGACGGCTCAAAACAAAATGATGACCAAGCTGGCTGTGCTTTTGTCATTCCTGACCTCAAAATAACTACAGAAAATAAACTCAACAAGGATGTGTCCATTTTCACCGCAGAAATGTACGCCATCTTAAGAGCATGCCACTATGTCAATGACCTCCCTCGACCCCCAACAAGAGTCGTGATTCTCTCCGACTCAAAATCAGCTTTGACTGCTCTCCAAAATGGTTCCAGAAACCGGGAAAAGCTTCAGACGGAAATATTGTTCCTCTGTCACCAGATCATTGCCTCTGGGACAGAACTGACCCGTATGTATATCCCCTCACACACACAGGGATCAGAGGCAATGATATGGCTGACAGAGCAGCAAAAGAGGCTGTCACAGATCAAGCAGCATTTCATGACCTAAAATTAACAAAGACGGAAGCAAAACACAAAATGGCCAAAGTTGCCTGGTGTCACTGGGAAACAGAATTAAAAACTGAAGGCAATGCCCATGTTTGGCTTATTCTGCCCCGACAAACAAAACTAAACAGGCCTACACTCCCCAACCCCCTCCTTAAAATACTTCGCAGAATTTGCACGGATGGATGCGCTTACAAGTTCTTTTCCTGTCTCTGTGAATGTGGACAGTTGCTATCTTACACCTCTTTGACCGCTGCCAAGTCAAGTCAAGTCAAGTCAAGTATTTTATTGTTTTGGGCCCAGAGGGCTTTGAAACAAAGATATAATTTTAACAAAAAAAGGTAACAAATCAGACAGTTAATATATGTATACAAATTGAGCGGACAAATACAACAATACTATACAACCAAAATAAATTGGCAATACACACTTCCATACATACAAACAAAAATAAAAGAAAAATAGGTTTAACAAAATCAGGTAAGAGATCAGACAGATAATATATATACATTAAGCGGACAACGATAATATACAGCCGAAATAAATTAGCAATACCATTATGCCATGCATCTTTTGTAAAAACACAAAACAAAACAAAAGCATATATTACATACATATACATACCAATAAAGAAACTAGATATAACGCTAACATACTAAAATCATAACGTGGGCTACAAATCTTGCTAGCTTCATTAGTTTTATCTTAGATTTACAATTCATTAACTGTTCATATTTTAAACAATTTGGGTGAGATCGGTAATAAGGACTAACTAATTAATCACTCCAACAAGATTTCCGCAACCTACACACCCTTGTCAACGAACACAAACTGAAACTCCATGAGTTTTTAGATAAACATTGCACGCTTCAATGGAAGTCAGCATACACCCTGTGTCTCTCAATATATAAGGCTGAAATAGGACATCTGTTCTGAAAACCTCATCCCCTTTCCTCCTTCCCACCCCTCAATCCTCTCTCCCACCGACCCCTCCCCCCCCTTCCCCTCCCACGCCCAACAACTAAAGCGCCTAAAACACAAAGCATAGCTCTACTCAATTGATCAAACAAGGCTTAAGCACATACTGCCCTCATACCTGAACTTAAGTTCCCCATTCTGATATATTATTTTAGCAAGTTGTTTCAATATTTTCCTTTGGCTAAATTAAGAAACTTATTCAGCCACAAATATAAGCATATTCTACATACATAAAAAGCAAATAAGCCTACAAAACCGCTCCAGTCTAACCATATTCCGCGTACACAATCATTACTTCCATCCCCATTTTGAAATATCGCAACAACAGACTTCCAGATATATAACACGATCATATATGTTCTCTGTTTGCATGTTTGTCCAGTGTCTTGTCCCCACATAAAGCATATTAACTCTACCTGTCCCAAGATAGGCTAAATGGTTCTAAGAGGACGTTAAAACTAATTATCATCATCAACACCATTCTCTATCCTTGGCGAACGATGTCAGTATTGACAATTTATATGGGCAAAAGTTCGTACTCCTTAAAGTGTGAATGTGTTCCACAAGAATTCGAGCAAAAAGAAATGGAGCATCATTGGTCACACACACACACACACACACACACACACTCACACTCACACTCACACTCACACACACACACACACACACACTCACACACACACACACACACACACACACACACACACACACATAGGGAAAGTACCTGTCCCTTTTGCGTTTACTTCCACTTATTTTGTCGTTCGAAAGAAATGACAAAACACGTAACTCTGCACATGAGGTAAAGGATTAGTCATCCAAAATGGTGTCCAAAATACGTAGTTCTGATTTGGTTGTTCATCGGGTTTTGGGCCACATATTCTCTGGCAAAACTGCAAATGTGCTCCATTTTGTTCAGCCAGTAGTTTTATGAGGCCCATTTGCAGTTTATTGAGCACGCACTTTCGCCAAAACAATGTGGCCATACTGACATCGTGCCCAAAACATAGCTCTTCCTTCTCCCCCCCTGCCTCCACCACTAACCCCGCCCCCATCAAGTTCACACCTCGAGCTAGCGTGGGTGAAACGTCCCCCCCTCCCCCATAAACCATAGGTCCACAAATCATGAAAGAAGTTCGATTCTTCTCAATTCCTGCATCTTACTGCCACGTGACGACAATGACAAAGGTTAAGAGGTACTGTCGGCTCACGAAGACAAAATGTCAGTGGAACCTTCGGATGTATTCTTGTATACTTCACATAATTGAAGAGTCTGCTGCGCGTGGAGTGGATGTCTGGGAGGAGCAAACGATAAGAAGAAGAAGAAGAGTCTGCAGAAGGCTGGCTCGGAAAATGTTAAGAATTGAAGGGATAATACTGATTTGTAGTTCCAACAGAAAAGCGGAAGTAGAAGGGGGTGGGAGCACATGTAGTAAGTGGGAGGAGAGACGTCAGCTAGATGTATATAGTCAAATGTCCAAGCTAAAACTTATTACATCAGAAGAGGAACAAGACAAGGGAATATGAGTCGCACAAAAGCTTTGAACATGGCAAGATCCTTGCGGATAGAAATACACAAAAATGTGTAGCACAGTATAGGTGATATATACAATGCGTTTTCTCTCTCTCTCTATTATTAATTTGATTTTAAGCCACAAGCAGTTAATAACAAGAAGAGCAAACGCTCGATCGAGTCACTTTCGCAGTTCTGAATATTATATGAGGCATCAGATGGACAGAAAGAAATTGCTATTCACAACACAATACAGATGTAAATAATTTGATGTAAAGAATAATCCTATAAAGTTTGAATCAAATCCGATGAATAGTTTCAGAGATATGATATTTCAATTTTTTTCCTTCAAGACATACCTGTGACCTTGAAAAAGGTCAAAGGTCACCAAAGCAGACGTCAAAGTGTAGAGGTCACTGGGAGTCACGTTCACATAAAATTTGAGCCCGGTCACTTTTATAGTTTCCGAGAAAAGCCCAACGTTAAGTTGTGTGTTGCCGAACAGAAAAGGCTAGTTATCTCCCTTGTTTTTCTGACAACGTTCGTAAAAGGCTACAGATGTAAATACTTTGATGTAAAGAATAATCCTACAAAGTTTCAATCACATCCGATGAACTTTGTCAAAGATATAAAATGTCTAATTTTTCCTTTGACGCTGACCTGTGACCTTGAAAAAGGTCAAAGGTCAACGAAACCATCGTTAAAGTGTAGAGGTCATTGGAGGTCACGACTAAACAAAATATGAGCCCGATCGCTTTGATAGTTTCCGAGAAAAGTCCAACGTTAAGGTGGTGTCTACGGACGGCCGGCCGGACGGCCGGCCGGACGGCCGGCCGGACGGACGGACGGCCGGCCGGCCGGACAGACTAACACTGACCGATTACATAGAGTCACATTTTCTCAAGTGACTCAATAAAACAGATGAATACATAAATAAAATAAAACAAAAATAAATAAAAGGAGTCGGAAAGGCACACCAAACATGAAAGAACAAACAAACAACAAACAGACAGACAAACCCTAAAATACAAACACACAAACAACAATACGAATACAGTGTAAAAGACATCTAGCCCCGGAAAAACGGTCGGCATTGTAGCACGGGAGGTGCCATTGTAGCAAACAAATAAACAACGGCACACAGTCACACAGACGCACAAAAAGAAAAGAAGTCAGCAGCATACAAATTGTCCCCTTCTGTAACAGAGGCTCCAGAGATGCAAATGCCATACAACACGAGAAATGTCACTGCATCTCACCCAAAGGTTGTCTACCAAACCTGACTATCGCCTTTCTCTATTTCTGTGTCAGTTGGACAGTTATAGCACGCAACCCTCGTGTGATGAGGCCATTCCGATTCTGGTCGTCTCAAACCAGCTCAGAAGTGTCAGAAGGGCAGACCCATACGGGGAAATGCTGTCAGTGGGACGATATGTCGAAGACGACAGCAAGGTTGAGTGGAGAATATGTTAGAGGGATTCACACTCACACATTCGTCCACGCCAGTTCAAATTAAATATGCAATAAAGAAAATGTCAACGTGCATGGTCATTAATAGCTCTCCCCCATTACCCATCCCAATTCACCCCATCGCATTTCACTCCATTCACGCCCACCAACACTCCCCCCCCCCCCTCATCCCACTCACTTGTCCATGAGGAGGAACATATATATGGCAGTGCTGGATTAAGACAAGAGGTGGCACGGAAATTGAGCCCAAAGCGTGTATTTTGGGTTTTCGGCATTTTAGGTACTGTGAACACCATATAACCATTGTGTGATATCTGTTTTGTCATTCTCGTCATTTTTCTTGCACTAAAGCGATGACTTTTAAAGACATCTATGGGAAAACTATAGACACCGTTTTCTGAGAAACAGTTTTAGAGAACCTGCCCACCGAGTGCCGTCACAGGGAAATACTCAACTCCAGAACTAACTGTTCAATATTCTTACTTTTGATTATGGGGTTTTTTTTTCAACAGAGAGAAATTTCTATAAATAACGGGAGGAATGATTTTTAGAGATGCTGTCACATTTGGAAAAAGTTGCTTTTCAATATATTTTGTGATTGGAAACAAAACCTTTTCATACTTATGAAGGAAGTCCATGTTGAGATCTGTTTATATCGAAATAAAACATTGTTCATTACTCTGTCTTTATTGTTCTTAAAGATTGATGTTTCCGTACTGAATGTTTTACCTCCCAAAATTGCAATAAACGATAGTTCTGACCCTTAAATCATGCATACAACGGTTTTTTTGTGACAGAAAGCAACTTTTCTCATTTGCTTGTTTTTACCAAGACTTTGACAAACAAAATAGATAGTGTTTTAAAGAAACGTAATTTAAATTCTGTACCACCTTTGCCCTTCACACAATGTAGGCTATTCTGTTGAAAGTTCTTCATTCTCTGGCTAATTTCTCTTTCCAGCAAAAAAATGGTTGTGCTTTGCACAGCAACGTGTGTGTGTTGCTTCAACTTACACTGGTTGCCCGATATATACTATTGCAAAAATGACACAAGACTTAGGTTTAAAAGGGCATCTTTATACTTCCATTTCGTGGTTGGGTTCCTTGCCGAAACCCGATAATGTCTGCAGAAAAAGACGATTTTCTACCCAAAATAAATCTAATTATGGCCATTACCTGTGGTAAGAAAAAGTTCGACGTCAATCTTTTCTAAACAGGTGTCTCCGCTCAAACCAAAAGGAACTTTAATAATGCAGAGCTCATTAGGAATAGGTAGTGTTCATACAGCGTTGTAGTGTTTGTTAAACGTTTTTTGCATTTCTTCGTTTTTGTTCCAACTTCATTCCAAACTGAAGCGTTCCACTTTCGAACACAATTTCTGTGACCGGTTGTGAGCCCAGTTGTGGCATAATACACGCCTACATAGTTCTACGAAAAAAAGTAGCGCATGTGGTGCCATGTTTACAAAGTGTGCTACTTTTGATCGTAGAACTTTGTGTTCTGAACCGGTTACAGAAATTGTGTTCAAAATGAAATAATAATAATAATTGTCAGTAAGTACTGGTGTTACATGACTGATGTGAACCAGTTGATTGGCTAATGGCGATGCGCTTAAAACTGTCAGCGCACACTTGGAGTGCGCTAACTTTTCCACAGAGCGTATTCTTCCGCCCTTTGCCTAAGCGAGACTGTACTCTCATCCTCAGAATTAATTAATGACATGTAGCTTATATTCTCCACATTACCAAATGACCATACATTTCCTGCCGCTCAAAGCAGAAGTTTTTTTTCTGACAGATTAGATGCGCCTGTGCCACAGTGAAGCCTACTGATCTAAAAATAGAACCCGCAGTGTTTCTTTTAAGTTTCGACTTGCGAAGATTCTTCTCATATGCCGTGTTAGTGGCATATAGCTTATTATCCACATTACCAAAGGATGAGTTAGTATACAATTCCCAGCGGCTAACAGAAAACACAAGTGTTATTCCAATAACGTAATAGCTGGACAAGCATTTGGAAGTCGACTGACTCGATCGACTCTGTCATACATAGCAGACTACACTAAAATACGACTGTATCAGTTCAGTAAATGAATGGTTTCCGAATTATTATTTCAAGGCAAGAACAATCGGAATCGAAAACGTGTAGGGTTCAGAACGTTCTTACCATGTATAAGACTTATTACCAGCCTGCCTTATGCGTGCAGACTCAGTGCAACGTGACGAGCAATTTTTGTTTTTGAAATGAGACTGCAGTGGTTCGATTGCTATAGCCTAGCAGACAACATAAACCCCGCTCAGCAAATGAACATGTTGGGCAAAGGTGAACGATAAAACGATGGGGATATAATACGTGTAGGGTTCAGAGCATTCTTACCGTTCATATTTAGTA
>NC_090257.1:21415716-21426577 GCF_037325665.1 Littorina saxatilis
CCATTCCCAGATTGGTTTACAACGAAATCAGACTGCCAGAGCTTCCTAATCCATTTTTGCCGGGCTGACGTCCGCTGACAATTGGTACCAAGGGTGGTTAATTGTGTACTTGGTTTTACGCGCAACGACAGCTTCAACCAGTGTTTTGTCTGGGTTCCGTCTTGCTGAGTTATTCTCCATTGCTGTGTATCCGCCCCGTGATCGGGAGATCGTGGGTTCGAACCCCGGCCGGGTCATACCTAAGACTTTAAAATTGGCAATCTAGTGGCTGCTCCGCCTGGCGTCTGGCATTATGGGGTTTGTGCTAGGACTGGTTGGTCCGGTATCAGAATAATGTGACTGGGTGAGAGACATGAAGCCTGTGCTGCGACTTCTGTCTTGTGTGTGGCGCACGTTATATGTCAAAGCAGCACCGCCCTGATATGGCCCTTCGTGGTCGGCTGGGCGTTAAGCAAACAAACAAACAAACAAATATCTGTGTACCAATGGAAACCATGTTACGAAGGTGATATTTCTTTAATTAACTGACCCATTTTAACCATACAATTTGATTTCCTTCATAAATACTTGTTCCATATATATCCTTGACCTGCAGAGATAGAATTAGAAAATGTGCACATTTGGTTTGTCAACGTTAAGTAAACTACAAGAGTTTCAAAGTACATCGTCTTCGTAACATGGAAACCAAAGGTTGTGACGTGGATTTGAATACTAACAATTGAACAATGTAAACAAGAATGTCTCTGTAACACCCTTTGACTAATGTCCCATGTTTAAGTTACTCCTGCAGGTCTACCTTTGTTTTATGTCTTTCAATTTACTGCATGCGCTCTTTCGTCAGTGTTTGCTTGTTTGTTTGTTTGTTCATTTATGTGTGTGTGTGTGTGTGTATGTGTGTGTGTGTGTGTGTGTGTGTGTGTGTATGTGTATGTGTGTGTGTGTGTGTGTGTGTGTGTGTTTTGTCTCTACCACAATATTAACAGACAAGAACAAGTCATCCTTCTTCGGCTTAGAGTCAGACACAACCGCCTCAACTTCCACATGTGCCGGAAGCTTTACCTAGCCCCCTCGACAAACTTCAGCTGCAGAGCTGGAGATCAGACAGTGTAGCATAGACATCGGTTTAGGCATAGACTTGCTCCCTCCATAAACTGCAGCTGCGGAGCTGGAGATCAAACAGTACTGCACTTTATCCAGTGGTGCGCCAAACTACAAGAGCCCGCAGTACACTGAGCAGTGCGGCTGCCGGCATGCCGCAAGTTGAATTTGACAAACGCACCAGCTCCCCCCTGACGACAAGCTGGCCAGTGTGATCCCCTGCGAGGGACAAGAAGAAGAGCATGGCTGGATCTAGGGGGTTGGGGGGTCCTGGGTTCTGGAAGCCACCCTCCTTACCCAGCAAAGTAAACTTCTCAAGGAGAGACCAAAGATGACCCCTTTTACAATGCTACATTGCCAGCCCCTGTAACATTGCCTCATTTTGGAAGCTCCCCCTTTTGATACGCTAGGTCCAGCCCTGAAGAAGAAGAGGTTTTTGCTTTCCAACCCCCCAACAACCCCTTCGACAACACCGTCCACATGAAAGGAGGTACATTTTACGAACATGTAAACAGAAATAAATTATTGTTTTAACCAAAATCCGAACCCCTGACCGTTCGCTTCCGGAGGAGGGCAGAGGCGCTACCGACAGAGCTGAGGTCCCCCTCCCAATACACCGCACCACAACACACTGAGTGAGTGAGTGTTTGTACCCATGACAAAGACGAAATCGGATGAACGGGGGAGAAATGCCACTAAAAGGAAAAGCGTGATATAATTGGGGGCGATATGGGAAGGGTGAGATGGGAGGGGGCGAATTCGGAAGCAGCGAGACAGGAGGGGGCAAGTCGGGACGTCACCGCTAGGGCTCCCTCCGAGCACACCGCCCCACATCAAACTGACCACTACAGGCCCGCAGCCCGGTGTCCACGGGATCAATGGAACCTCATTTGTAGTGGTCACACAACGGTCACTATGGTCCTTTGCCAATTTCCCCCCCTCCCATTCCACGGGGCCCGAGGAGTTACCAGCTTCGCGCCTCCTGTTGAAAGCAATGAGAAAATGTTGTGACTGACTGCGGCAATTCCAATTGGAGGAGGTGGGGGTTTAACCAAGGTGCCTCTGGTCCAAATTTGGTCCCCGAAATTCGATGTATATTCCTTAAAGGGGGTTAGGGTGTGTGGTCCGGCGGTGGTAGTCGAAGGAAAGAGGGTGGAGGGGGAATGGGGGGGGGGGAGGGGGAGTGGGTGAGGGTGACAATAATGCCTCTGGTTCTAGTTAAGTCCCAGAAATGTGATGTAAATTCCTTAAAGGGGTTTAGGGTATGTATATTCCTTAAAGGGGTTTAGGGTATATATTCCTTAAAGGGGTTTAGGGTCTGTATATTCCTTAAAGGGGTTTAGGGTATGTATATTCCTTAAAGGGGTTTAGGGTATGTATATTCTTTAAAGGGGTTTAGGGTATGTATATTCCATAAATGGGTTTAGAGTATGTATATTTCTTAAATGGGTTTAGGCTATGTATATTCCTTATTGGGGTTCAGGATATGTATGTTCCCTGAAGGGGTTTAGGGTATGTCTATTCCTTAAAGGGGTTTACGGTATGTATATTCCTTCACTGGCTTCCTGTGTAATTTCTCTTTTAGAGATGAATAAAGATTATTGTATTGTCTGAACGTATTAGGTATAAAGCTGCCTGCTTCTGCTACAATATCATCTCTGAATCGGCACCTGCCTATCTTTCGGAACTGGTCTCCCTCTACACTCCCTCTCGCACCCTTCGTTCTTCTGATGATGCTCGACTTCTCCGTCAAGGTCGCTTTAAACGCAAGGCTCATGGCTTCCGCACGTTTTCGTATTATGGCCCTCAGTTATGGAATTCACTCCCCTTTCAATTACGTCACTCTCCATCCATTTCATCTTTTAAGTCCAATTTGAAAACTCACTTGTTCCAACAACATTACGGATAGTTCCTTAGCAAAGAGTCTGGGGATGTAAGATGTGCATATGTGTTGTTTGAATCTGACAGTGATTGTATGAATTTTGTATACATGTTTTGTTGTCACGCGCTTTGAACTTCTGATAGGGCGCTTTATAAATGCCCGTTATTATTATTATTATAAAGGGGTTTAGGCTATGCATATCCCTTAAAGGCGTCCAGGGTATTATATTCCTCAAAGGGGTTTAGGGTATTATATTCCTCAAAGGGGGTTAGGGTATGGTGTCGTGGGGTGGTAGTTGAAGAAAGGGGGGAGGGGGGGGTGAGGAAAATAATGCCATTAATCCCAGTTTAGTTCCAGAAATTGGATGTATATTGCTTAACGGAGGGTAGAGTATGTGGTCGTGCGATGGTGGTGAAGTATAGGGGATGAAAGAAAGGGTGAGGGGGTGAGGGTGACAATAATGCCTCTGGTTCTAGTTTGGTCCCAGAAATTGTATGTACGGTATACTCCAAAGGGGTTGAGGGTATGTGGTCGTACGGTGGTGGTGGAGAAGGTGTGGAATCAAGGGGGGTGGGGGGAGGAGGGTGGGGGGGGGGGGGGGGTAGTGAGGTTGACAATAATGCCAGTGTTTCTAGTTTAGCTGTGGACATTTGGTTTCTCCAAGGGGAGATAGTGGGAGTGGAAAGGTGTCTAAGGTAGGATGTGGGAGGATGTTTATGGGAGGGGATTTTGCAGTCAATGACAATGCCCATCACCATTACGACAATGCCTCTTTTCCCAGTTGAACTGTGTACATTGAGAGAGCGTGCTCCTCCAAGGGCGAGACAAGGGATGTGGAGGGGAGTGTAGGTGGATGTGGGAGAATGTTTAAGGGAGGGTGGTGTTGACGAAGTAGCCGCTGGTCCCTGTTCAGCTGAAGACGTGGGTGTGTCGTCACCAAAGGTTGAGGATGAAGGGTGGAGGGACGGCCGGGGTGGGTAAGGGGGATTGGATGGGGAGGGGGGGGGGGGTGGAGTGACGGTGTTGTCTCTGAGGTCTGTTCAGTTGCGGGCATTAATTTGGTGTGCACTATGCAGTCCTCAGAGAGATCAGGGGGTGTTTGTTGGGTTAGTGGTCCGGGGTTGGAGAAGAGAGTGGAAGTAAGAGAGAGTCAGGCATTAATCACGTTTTCATAATCTTCATTATGAGTGTGTGTGTGTGTGGGGGGGGGGTATGCGTGTGTGTGTGTTTATGTGTGTGTGTGTGTGTGTGTGTATGTGCGTGCGTGCACGTGTAGGTGTATGCGTGTATGCGTGCACGTACGTGTATGCGCGTGTGTGTGCGTGTGTACATGCGCGCGTACGTGTATGCGTACGTACCTGTGTTTGTGTATGTGTGTGCCTATATGTCTGTTTGTGTTTGTATGTGTGTGATTGGGAAATCATTTATCAAAAAGAAACCAAGAACCCGTCAACAGGAAATGCTAGTTCGTTCAGAAATGTTGCCAAGTTTGACCAAAAGCAGGCAAGGGTGCAAGAGTGCAAGTCTGTTAGTGTGGCTGGCACGTGTTGACACCTATAGCAACCGATTGACAGCGACCTTCCTCCGTGACCCTGACGCCTCTGGCGCTACACCTAGTGGCGACCTTTCAGCGCTCTTAGCGACCCCTGTCGGTGAATCGGTTAGCCTGTCTTGGCTGCCTCAGGCACGTCCAGAAAAAGACCAAGACGGAACTAGCCCGTGGGCTTTGGGGAGGAAAAATGGATGCCACGAAAACAGTGTATGCACCGAATTTCCTGCCAGGTTAGTATTTAGAGACACAGTAGAAACGGCAGAATGCAACAGGACGATGTCAAATCTTGTTGTGTGTGTCTCTTGTCCAAACAGGAAATTGTTCGTAAATAAATGATTAACTATTCCACCATTTTGTTTCAAGTTCTCGAACAATGCGATTTTGTGTTTACATTCACGTCTTGTACCGGTGTGTGTATTTGTATCGGCGCACGTCATATTGTGTGTGCAAAGTAATGAAAAGTAGGTGGTGTTTTTTTTTGTTTTTGTTTTTGCAAAGAGAGAGACTTTTAACTTTTGGATGGTTTATTGTACCTATGGCCATTGGCCCATATACAAACCAGGGAAGAGGGGATGTGGGTTAGGGGAATGTTGCACATATACACGTCTTACACATTTATCCTCACATGTTATATAATAATCGTTTACAATTACAACGGTACCATCTCTAACATTGCCGTGTTTCAACATGAAGTTGTCGACGTTTTATGGCGTGGAAAATGAACTTAGCAACGAGGCGACACCTCTTAACATCTGAAAATGACAAAATGGTAGACACAGAACTTTCACACATGCTTCCTATAAATCTTTTTCTTAAATCAGAATATAATGGAGAGCATAAGAGGAAGTGGTGTTCATCTTCGGCTACATTTTCACACAAAAATACAATATCTTGATTCCATAATAGCACTGAATCGCTTAAGGTTGTAATTAATTGGTAAAGAGAAAGAGAGAGAGAGAGAGAGAGAGAGAGAGAGAGAGAGAGAGACATAGAGAGAGAGAGAGAAAGAGAGAGAGAGAGAGAGAGAGAGAGAGAGAGAGAGAGAGAGAGAGAGAGAACGAACGAACGAACGAACGAACGAACAATAAAGTGTCAAAGCGTCAAAGCGTCAAAGCGTCTCTCTCTCTCTCTCTCTCTCTCTCTCTCTCTCTCTCTCTCTCTCTGTCGCTCTCTCTCTCTGTCTCTGTCTGTCTCACTCCCTCTCTCTCTCTCTCTGTCTCTGTCTCTGTCTGTCTGTCTGTCTGTCTCTCTCGCTGCTTGAAAAGCCATAGAAGTCAGGGGACGACGTTATGTTTAAAGGACAGGTTGGAAGATTAGGCTAAGCCTAAAACCTTTATCCTTGTGTAATAAAGTTCTGAGTTCTGAGTTCTCGCTCTCTGTCTCTCTCTCCTAAAACCTTTATCCTTGTGTAATACAGTTCTGAGTTCTGAGTTATCTCTCCCTCTGTCTCTCTCTGTCTCTCGCTCTCTCTCTCCCTGTCTCCCTGTCTCTCTCTCTCTCTCTCTCTCTCTCTCTCTCTCTCTCTCTCTCTCTCTCTCTCTCTCTCTCTCTCTCTCTCTCTCTCGTGTATATATATATGTATGAGGTCGATTCCCCAGCCAGCTCCTTCCCTACTATCTTCTTCTTCTTCTTCTTCTTGATTCCTTCTCTCCGTTTTTACTCCCCTTCTTGTGGTCTAGCTACGATGACCTAATTTGTCCAACGATCTTCGTGCACAACAGACGATTTTTCGTCAAGCTTCCAATGTCTACGTCACACACGTGCAATTAAGACGTCCCATTTTTCACGCGGTTCTGCCAAGTTTTTTAAGTGCTTTTCGATTTTTACTTCAGACAAGCTCGTTTTTAACGACACGGCTTGATAGCGCGAGCACGTTTATCTCGTTCGTTCTCGTAGCTGTAACGAGATGTTCGCGTGACATCCTTTCCTGTCGCCCCGCTCCATACGGAACCAGAACTCCGCATGAAAGTAGAAGTTTCGTACATCTCTTTAGTGCCTTTCTTTTTTATTGCTTTAGGGCATTGATGGCGAACGCGATTGATGTGCAGATACTAAAGGGATTTCTGCATCCTTTATGTAGTTGAAAGCGCTTTTTCATGGTTAGGAAGTGCGGTTTTGTAACAGTAATTACTTCTTCTTATGTCAGTACCCTCTGTCTCTGTCTAACTGTCTGTGTGTCTGGCTCTGTCTGTGTGTCTGGCTCTGTCTGTGTGTGTGCGTGTGTGTGTGTCTCTCTCCCACACACACACACACACTCATACACACGCACGCACGCACGAACGCACGCACACACGCACACACACACACACACACACACATAGACACACTCTCTCTCTCTCTCTCTTTCTCTCTCTCTTTCTCTCTCTCTAGTTAAACAATTTAACCACCCATCCATCCATCTCTCTCTCTTGTTCAATCGATCTCTCTCTTTCCATGTAATGGGCTTATTGCAAAACAATACAAAGCTAACAGGTATCTGACAGCACATCTCTAGCAGTAAGAACCTCCAACTTATCTGCTAGCGTTTTACGACAGAATATATGTTCCATATAGACATGTCATCCTTTTAACTTAAGCCTTTCTCAACAGGACATGACCCTTTAATATTGTAGCAGTACTTATTAACATCGTTATTACTTGCATCGTTTTAATTAAACGCCCGTAAGCCATAAAAACAGTCGCACTAATAAAAGGTAATGAAGCTTGTTTCCATTTGTTTCATTCCATTATATAGTCAAAGCTGGAGAGTCCTTGGACAAATCGAACTAATCAAAATACCAATGACAAGCAAGGATATGCGAAACATCTCTATACCTCTGGGGAACCGCGCGATGCACTCTGTAGTGCTGACAGAATTTATATCCATATATGGGCATAACCAGAAGAGGTACTTGGGTGCATTTTAAAATAGTTTATTTTACATACTGTTTTCATGTTACACTTTGTGTGTTGGCATTTATTTCAGATATCTTACACATTCTAAAATAAATCTAGGAACGCTTCGAGCAACGTGGGGAGTCACCTAAAACAGGCAATGTGGAGGGTAGTATACTGTCACGCTTCTCACCGACGCTGTGCACACAAGTCACGTTCAGTTCTAGAAACATCGACGTAGAAAATAAGAGAAATAAAAAACAAACAAAGAAGAAGAAGAAGGAGAAGAAGAACAAGAACAAAAATATCAGTTGCTGGTTTTTCATGTCCCGCTAACCTATTTGGCAATATGGGACAAAGAAGAAGGACAAAGAAGAAGGACAAAGAAGAAGGACAAAGAAGAAGGACAAAGAAGAAGAAGGACAAAGAAGAAGAAGAAGAAGAAGAAGAAGAAGAAGAAGAAGAAGAAGAAGAAGAAGAAGAAGAAGAAGAAGAAGAAGAAGAAGAAGATGATGATGCTGATGCTGATGCTGATCATGAGAATGAGCCGAACTCATTTTGACCTGAGTTCAGGATGGATGATGATCATGATGATCATGATGATCATGATGAACAAGAAGAAGACCAAAACACGTTCGGCCTCTAAAACATGTAGGGAGGAAAAGGAAGACAGACTCGAAATAAAGAGGAGGAGGAGAAAATGACACTTGGCCTTTAAAAATATACACAAGCAAGTGAGAAATAAATAATCAAGCGACAGACGCAGCGCTAGCGATAGAAAAAAATATTATGACGTAAAAATACAAAACAACGAAGAAAAGAGAGAAGACGAAAGTCTTGAGCGAAAGGAAAAGAAGAAAACGCACTTATCTCTCACGAGACGAAGAGAGACAGAGAGGATCGATAGAGAGAAAAAGTAGAAAACATTCTTAACCTTTACACAACAATTTGAGTAGAGAGGAGAGAAAGAGAGAAAGAGAAAGAGAGTCGAGAAAATTAAGAAAATAGCACTTTTTGCCACGAAAACGTCTTCTAATAGATGATAGAAAGACAGAATAAAACGTCAGATAAGAAGAACAAGAGCACGCACACTTGCCATCGTGTCTATTGCACTATCCCTCAAATCAATAAAAGCAGAGATTGCAATGATGCAACGACACCGACAACACCCCCCTCCCCAAGCATCCCCCTCCCTCAACCCCTCCACCCCCCCCCCCACTCCCCACCCCTCTCCCCACCCCCCTCCCGCCATTTTATTCTCTGGGCTATCAAACACAAAATCCGATGCAACGATACCGCCCGCTTCAAGACCGCCCCCCCCCCCCCCCCCTCAACCCAACCCCCATTCTGTCCCTATCCCCCCCCCCCCCCCCCCCACCCCACCCCCAATTTTTTTTTTCTCTGGGCTTTCAAACACAAAATCCGAGCCAGAAATAGCCACAGAAAATGCCAGGAATAGCCACAGAGCAGCTAGGTTCAGTCTCCGGTGAAACAGAGCTCTACGCTACCGCTGGTATAGACGCTATCGATCGAGGCTTAGGGGATTATTAAGGCGTCTTGAAATTCCTTCCTCCGCTCAGCGTCGGGACAATGCTAGCCTCTGTTCGCAATTTTGTCTGGGAGGGAGGGGGGGGGGGAGGGGGGAGGGATAGAGAAAGGACTAAAACGTGCAAGAAAAGGGTGGGAGGGAGGGAGAGGGGGGGGGGGAGGGAAAGGACTTAGACGTACGTAAAGAATAGGACAGGAATGAAATCTCGTCCCCTGAGTCTTGGTGACTAATTTCGTTAAAAGATGTTAATTTAATTAGTTGAAAAGTGAGATCTCGTTTGAAGTCTCTGCTGGGATTAGAGTCCCACTTCCTTCTGTACTAATTGTCCCTCCTGTCCGTTTAGCTCGCGTTTTTAACGCTTTGTTTTTTTCGCTTTCTTTCTTTCTTTCTTGCTTTCTTTCTTGTGTCATTACTTTTCCTTTCGTAATTGTATTCTCTGTTCCTTGTTTTCTTCTCTCTTTTTTCTTTCCTTTTTTTCCCCCCCTTTTTTTTTTTTTTAAATTTTCTTGTATATAGGCGGGGTGAGCATCCTTCTTCATTGGTCTTTTTTCTTCTTTTTAACTCCAACATAGAGGTATATTACGAGACATGGAAATATTTTTCTGCAGTAAGAACCTCCAACTTATCTGCTAGCGTTTTACGACAGAATATATGTTCCATATAGACATGTCATCCTTTTAACTTAAGCCTTTCTCAACAGGACATGACCCTTTAATATTGTAGCAGTACTTATTAACATCGTTATTACTTGCATCGTTTTAATTAAAACACTGCCCGTAAGCCATAAAAACAGTCGCACTAATAAAAGGTAATGAAGCTTGTTTCCATTTGTTTCATTCCATTATATAGTCAAAGCTGGAGAGTCCTTGGACAAATCGAACTAATCAAAATACCAATGACAAGCAAGGATATGCGAAACATCTCTTTACCTCTGGGGAACCGCGCGATGCACTCTGTAGTGCCGACATAATTTATATCCATATATGGGCATAACCAGAAGAGGTACTTGGGTGCATTTTAAAATAGTTTATTTTACATACTGTTTTCATGTTACACTTTGTGTGTTGGCATTTATTTCAGATATCTTACACATTCCAAAATAAATCTAGGAACGCTTCAAGCAACGTGGGGAGTCACCTAAAACAGCCAATGTGGAGGGTAGTATACTGTCACGCTTCTCACAGACGCTGTGCACACAAGTCACGTTCAGTTCTAGAAACATCGACGTAGAAAATAAGAGAAATAAAAAACAAACAAAGAAGAAGAAGAAGGAGAAGAAGAACAAGAACAAAAATATCAGTGGCTGGTTTTTCATGTCCCTCTAACCTATTTGGCATTAAGGGACAAAGAAGAAGAAGAAGGACAAAGAAGAAGAAGAAGAAGGACAAAGAAGAAGAAGAAGAAGGACAAAGAAGAAGAAGAAGAAGGACAAAGAAGAAGAAGAAGGACAAAGAAGAAGAAGGACAAAGAAGAAGAAGGACAAAGAAGAAGAAGGACAAAGAAGAAGAAGGACAAAGAAGAAGAAGGACAAAGAAGAAGAAGAAGAAGGACAAAGAAGAAGAAGAAGAAGGACAAAGAAGAAGAAGAAGAAGGACAAAGAAGAAGAAGAAGAAGGACAAAGAAGAAGAAGAAGAAGGACAAAGAAGAAGAAGGACAAAGAAGAAGAAGGACAAAGAAGAAGAAGAAGAAGGACAAAGAAGAAGAAGAAGAAGGACAAAGAAGAAGAAGAAGAAGGACAAAGAAGAAGAAGAAGAAGGACAAAGAAGAAGAAGAAGGAGGACAAAGAAGAAGAAGAAGAAGGACAAAGAAGAAGAAGAAGGACAAAGAAGAAGAAGAAGAAGGACAAAGAAGAAGAAGAAGAAGGACAAAGAAGAAGGACAAAGAAGAAGGACAAATAAGAAGAAGA
>NC_090257.1:21431777-21434277 GCF_037325665.1 Littorina saxatilis
TTGATTGTAGATATAAACGTACCTAACCTGGTTACTGGTGTGTTTTCTTTTTATTTAAATTTACTTGTTTCTTCAGACGCCAGGAGACTGGTTCCGAACAACTCTCACTGTTGTTGCACGGTCGCTGCACAGTCTACATATTTAGAGCGCTTCACGTCCTGATGTTTCTTGTATTTTGTTTCCTGTCAAACGAGAACGCTTTAGTTTTGTTTGTGCAACATAGTTATATGTATCAACATTTTCAAACACTCAAACACGAAATTGACATTCGTAGTGTTGCTTATGTTGCAGGGATCCCCATAGCGCGCGTCCCTGCGTCCTATACGCACTAGAAGCCGAAAACGCGTACTAGAAATATATGGACGGGGTCCCTGGACGCACTAGATTTTAAATGAGCGGGTCCTAGGACGCACTAAATTTCCTTTATCGTGCGTACCGTATAGATACCATTTTTAGACTGCAATCGACACTTCGCAGTACACTATACGTGACCACAATGTTTAATAAGTACACTGGGACTTTTCGGCTTTTGGACCCTTGGGATCCTCTAAAATACTGCAGTGGGGGTCCATGGACCCTCTAAAAGTTAAAAGTGGGGGTCCCGGGACGCACTAGGAGGGGCGTGATACAACGAATAATGTAACAAAAACGAATAATGTAACAATTGTTACATTATTCGGGGGCGGCCCCCGAATAATGTAACATTGTTACATCATTCGGGGACCGCAAACAAAACCGCGACGACACTTATCTTAATTCCTGTCCGAAAGTGTTTTTTCCACGTGTATTTTAACAGGAGGTTTGAAGCCCCACCCACATATGGGAAAGCCGAGGCTAATAATGGCGGCCACCATGTGCTATGTCCCAAATCCTAGTACAAGTCGGGAATAGCACATTAAAATACACATATTAATTCGCACGCTCATTTACAAAGATAAATATTCATTATCACATACACATTCATGCACCTGCCTGCGGGCATATAATGCAATGCATTTCCAAAAATATGATGACATTTGTTTTTCCTCCGATAAGAGAAAAATATTTCTTATATCCGGAGTCTCCCGATAAGAAAAACCTCGAATGTAAGAAAGCAACAATAATTTCTCCTGGACACTCTTATAAACCCTTTGTTCTTGACCTCACTGGTTCATTCGCATCATTACGCACGAATTTGTGTGCATCACAATAATTATCAGTCTAGTGTTTCCTAGTGAATTATATTTATAGAGAAAATCTCGATAGCAATTTCAAGGAAAAGCTACATCCGCCACGAATAATGTAACAATTGTTACCGCCCCCGAATAATGTAACAATTGTTACATTATTCGTTTTTGTTACATTATTCGTTGTATCAGGGGCGTCCGTGGGGAGCCCTGTGTTGAGAAAAGGAAACCACGAGACCAATTAAGAAAACAGTTGATCAGACCAAGAATCACATTTTGTTCTTCTTCTGTTCAGATAACTTTGGTATCCTTGGTGTGTTTTTTCTAATCTCGGAAAAGGTCACGTGGCCACACGCCCCTGCAGCGTCAGAATTCCTTGTCCGTCTCTTGAGACAAATTTGATCTCCGTCGGTGTTTTTCTATTTGGAGAGAGATCGTCTCAAGACATCCATGTCCACGCTTAAGTTCCGGTCTGTCTCTTCAGACAAATTTGATCGTTGTAAGTGTTTTGAGCTTTGAGAAAAGGTCGCATTGCAAACCAAAAATACAAACACATGGAAATGATTCTTAGTTTGTAAACCATGGACTTCTATTTTTCAAACCAGTAGATGTTATGTTTGCTTAAAATAGTTTTGTTTTAATGCATACTTCCTTTCAGTAGCTTCAATGTTTTTGTTTTTGTTGTTTTTAAATGCGTCATACGCTTATGCAAGTTAATAGGCTTTGTGTATTATTATATACTTAAAAGCCTATCCAAAAAAACACAAGAAGAAGAAGAAGAAGAAGAAGAAGAAGAAGAAGAAGAAGAAGAAGAAGAAGAAGAACAACAACAACAACATCAACAACAACAACAATAACAACAACAATTGTGCCACGCTCAAATACACTAATATGCTTTCTTTACATATATAAATAAAAATCCCTCCTCCCCCCCCCCCCACACAAAACAACAACAACAACAACAGAGAAATAGACAAAAATGAGTGTGTGGACCCTCCATGAATAACATCACTGCATAAACTGGAGTGCTAGCAAACAGTTTCACGTCGCGATGTGCAAGTGAATCCTGCCCAAGGCTTTCACTTATTACTGTCAATCGTTGCATCAGGAGTGCCACACACAAATTCAATAAAAGAGTACTCGCTACCTCTCTTCTTGTGAGAGTTAAAGCTTTAGGGGTTATTGGTTGGTTGTCTCCGTTTCCTTCTTGTCATTTATTTTCGATATTTCATTTTAGCCTGTCGATTTAATATAACTGAATATAGCTATTCTGATGAACACGTGGGGGAATTCGGGGGCTGTGATTGGATGGTCTCTTCCGATCATCAAAGCAT
>NC_090257.1:21439277-21451777 GCF_037325665.1 Littorina saxatilis
TCTCTCCCATCTTTCTCCCCCCTCTCCCATTTCTCTCTCTCTCTCTCTCTTCTCTCTCTCTCTCTCTCTCTCTCTCTCTCTCTCTCTCTCTCACCCATCTCTTTCTCTCTGTTCCTCTCTCTGTTTCTCGCTCTTTTTCTCTCTCTCTGTCCCTCTTCCCCCTCCCTCTTTCTCTCTCCGTATCCCTCTGTCTCTGTCTGTCTCTGTCTCTCTGTCTCTCGTCTCTCCCCCCTCTCTCTCTCTCTCTCTCTCTCTCTTGCTCTCTCTCCCCCCTCTCTCTCTCTCTCTCTCTCTCTCTCTCTCTCTCTCTCTCTCTCTCTCTCTCTCTCTCTCTTTCAAATAACTGGCATGTGTGCCATCAAAAGAGACTTTATACCCACAACCCAGACGAGAGAAACTGAGGTCCTGTCAATAGTAGCTAACCCAACTGCAGACAAGCGGCGCGGCGTATATCAAGTTTTATTGCAACTGCAGTGTCTGCGCATGGGCGAGCAAGTGTGGTATATAATGATGTATACTTGTTTTGTATCTGTGACCTACTTAGAGGAGACTAAAGGCTCGTTTATCTTCAAAAAGCGAAGTGAGAGTGTCGGAGCTAGGCGCATCATTCCTACTATTTGAAATAGAAATAAGTAATTTAAAAGTTAAATAAGAAACTAAAAACCCATATAATTTAATCAGAAAAATCCCCAAAGCGAAATGAACATCAAAGCTATGTGCTTCACTCGTACTCTAATATTACTCAATGACAAGGTTGATTGTTGGTTAACTATTTGCAAACCAAGCCTGTCCAGCGAAGGCAAATTAAAGGAATCCACCAAAGGCAATTAAGAAGGGAGGCAAATCCGAACTGTGCTAATCAGGTGTACCAAAGAGTGGAGGGGGGGGGGGGGGGGGGGGCTCTTTGGTTGTACTGTCATCACGATTCTCGAAAATAGCACACAAGGTTTACTCGTAGTTTCCAGGCGGTAACACCCCGTTTACACAGCTCTGCGACCTCACGAAAACCATGCCGACCACGAAGAGCCATATCAGGGCGGTTCTGCTTTGACATATAACGTGCGCCACACACAAGACAGAAGTCGCAGCACAGGCTTCATTCTCACCCAGTCACATTATTCTGACACCGGACCAACCAGTCCTAGCACTAACCCCATAATGCCAGACGCCAGGCGGAGCAGCCACTAGATTGCCAATTATTTTAAAGTCTTAGGTATGACCCGGCCGGGGTTCGAACCCACGACCTCCCGATCACGGGGCGGACGCCTTACATCCGGGCATATGGCAACGACCCTGCTAATAAGCTTGGGGAGAGCGTGCAGCTTCCCGACCTAGGAGATACCACCCCGACCAAACCACCTCAATTAAATGAAGACGCTTCTTTTGGAACCTCGATCTCTTCCAAAGCCTCGTGCAATCTCTTACGTCAAAGCAAAGAAACGTCACTTTGGAAAGTGTAGCCTGACGTGTTAGTTCTAAAAATTCTTCGATGGGAATTAGCGAGCGCAATTTGTTTTCTCCATAATGACTTTTGTCTCGGTGACTTTGGCATCATAAGCAGTGGAAAACAGGTCCCTGCCAGATTTGCTTGACATGACCTCCTTTACATGATATACACACGTGTGGTTTGAACGATATTGTTATGTAATGAGTGGTCTCTCTCACGTATGCAGGATAAATACCAATAATCAACAGCGTGTCTGCATTCTGTGCAAATTGGAATTTTTTGATGAAATCAGGGACCTATATTAAATCATTTCGCGTCACTCACAAACATAATTAACAAGAAATTCCTCCGAGGTAGGAAAAACACCCCCGTCCTTACCATTCTCACTGCCACCAACTGAGAAGGTTATTTCCCTTTGACCATTAATATGTCCCTCTATAAGTCCTTGTAGAATCTTAATCCACCAATAACTCCCTAACCGTGTGTTTGACTGGTCCCAATTTTTGTAAGGACCGTCTCAGGAATGCATAGAACATGTTCACCAAGTTTGGTGACGATCGGTCCGTTCATTCTTGAGATCTATATGCGAACACAAACACACAAACAAACACATCGACCGAATCCTATACACACCCCTATACCGGGGGTGTAAAAACAGAATGCCACTTTGCACTGAAAAAAGTCGCGCTGTTGTACGTATCATATCAAAGCTTAAGAAATAGAGTCGTGGTGATTTTGGCAAAGTCGATTGCTCACATGACAAGAAAGGCTGCTTATTTCCACACAACTGATACATTTGAAGATTAATCAGCTCTTTTAATACGGTACTGTAATGTTATTTATTATAATATTTGTTGACAGCATACTGACTGACGGATAGTTGCAATAGGTGCGCCCGTTAATATAATAACTTATGTGCTGTATGTGTATTTACACCCCCGGTATAGGGGTGTGTATAGGATTCGCTCGATGTGTTTGTTTGTTTGTTTGTTTGTGTTCGCATATAAATCTCAAGAATGAACGGACCGATCGTCACCAAACTTGGTGAACAGGTTCTATACATTCCTGAGACGGTCCTTACAAAAATTGGGACCAGTCAAACACACGGTTAGGGAGTTATTGGTGGATTAAGATTCTACAAGGACTTATAGAGGGACATATTAATGGTCAAAGGGAAATAACCTTCTCAGTTGGTGGCAGTGAAAATGGTTATTTCCCTTTGACCAACGGGGGTGTTTTTCCTACCTCGGAGGAATTTCTTGTTTATAATCATTGACAGGTAGGTTACACGTGTCAAAGCATTGTTTTCCATTTTAATGTATTCATTATAATGGACGATGATTTTTTTTTTATTGTTATCCCAGCGAAGCTGGAGGTATCACACGAACGCTATGCTGTAATCGACTTGAGAAATGTTCGTGCCGATAATACATGATAAAGAAGAATTCTTAGCGACCTAACTGAGGCAGTTGGGGATGGAAGTTCACGAACAATTGGGAACATAGGCTTACTAACTTAAAGACGGTGGGTGCCGATCAATTCTTCGATTTTTGATCCAAGGGCCGCTTTGTTGGAGAAGAATTTCCGAGACAACAGCAATTATCGTCGCGCAAGTAGACGACGTCACCATGTTTTTACGTTAATACATCGTGTACGTGTGTAAAAGAGAGAAAGAGGGAGAAAGAGAGAACACGAGAGAGTGTAGCCTATATCTGAGTGTGTGTGCGCGTGTGTGTGCGCGCACGTGTGTGTGTGTGTGTGTGTGTGTGTGTGTGTGTGTGTGTGCGTGTGTGTGTGTGTATGTGCGAGAGAGAGAGAGAGAGAGAGAGAGAGAGAGAGAGAGAGAGAGAGAGAGAGAGAGAGAGATTTATTTGTCCTTCGCTGGGGGTATGCAATGCCTTGGTGTTGCACTTTTACTGAATTTGTTATTTTTGTGAATCTGTGGCTGAAAACAGTCGTGTTCGCGGACAGGACAGCATATTTAACGCCGCTTGAAATCGAGACGAGAAAAAAATTATTAAAAAAATGTCAGTCAGAAAATGCATCCGCCAGCGTTTTGCATACAAAGCATAAACACAAATCATGAACGCAGACGGATGAATTGACACTGTGCAAGTAATAATGGTGATTTACGCACGTCGTGTGCCTTCAAATACCCTGATGAATATCTGCCTGCTTTAAACATGATCTGAATCACATCGTGGATTCTTCTTCTTCTTCTGCGTACGCTGTTCATGGCTAGGGGCGGATCCAGAAACCCCGGATCCCCACCCCCCCCCCCCCCCTAGCCTAAACAAAAAAAAACAATTGAAAAAACAATTGAAAAAACAATTGATGGCTCAGATTGCACCAGATTGCTCCTTTTTCCATGATTTGTATCCACATTTTCCGGGGGGGGGGGAGGGGGGGGGTCAATTTTCATTGTTGGGATCAAAATTTGTTTTCTTAAATGTACCTTTTGGAAGGTGTATTAGGGGACGTTTCTTGGCTCAGATTGCACCATTTTCCTTGTTTTTATCAACATTTTTTGCGTCGTCGAATTGTTCCTAAAAGAAAGTTGGACCCCCCACCCCCCCCCCCTTAAAAATGATGTGATCCGCCCCTGATGGCCGTCATATCCTCAGGTTGGTGGCTGCCATGAAGTCCGCAGTTCTCTGCAGTACGACAGCGGGACCCCAGAACTTCGTGCCAAAGCTGATTTATTCTTGTCACGGCGTGCATATTAGACGCAAGACGCTTTATGGGCATCAACAATGCACATACATGTTCTGTTATTTGTATTACCTTCACATTCTTAGCCTAATATGCCATGCAGTAATCTTTTATGGGGCAGCCAGGTGTCATTGTGGCATGTGGAAGGATGCAGTGTCGAAACTGAATTTTCATTTGTGTCATTGGTTTCCATGTGGTTGGTCTCAGATGCATTCCTTCCCGTGTGATTAATCGTGTGCATAATACTACCACAGATCTGTTCAGCATTTGACAAGAGATAAGCGCATTCTTGATCTTAAAATAAACGCCCCCCCCAAAAAAAAAATAAAAAAATAAATAAATAAATATCTTAAAACATAACAGTCTCGCTCTCTCCTACGCAGTGTCCCTGAGAATGTTTGGATGAGTCCATTTTAAAAGTGAAACCTATGTCAATCAGCTCAATGCATTCAGCAAAACATAATGATCTGCGCAGCATGGAGCCACGCTATAAGGATAAGGATAAGGATATGGTTAAGACTGCATATAGTCCTGCGAGAATACCCTCATGGAAATTCAGGCTGCTTTCTCTCTGGGGAAGTCGAGCTGCCATTCAATACGGCGCTACCCATTTGTTTTCTTTTTCCTGCATGTGTGTATTCATGTTTCCAAGCCCTGAGACTTTCGCTGTGAACTTGGGATCTTTGTCGTGCGCATGCATACACACGAGGGTGTTCGGACACCGAGGAGAGTCTGCACAAAGTTGACTCTGGGAAATAAATCTCTCGCCGAACGTGGGGATCGAACCCACGCCGATAGCGACAACTGGTTTTGAAGCCAGCGCCGCTACCAACTGAACTTTTAGATTTTGTTTGTTCTTCCTCAGGAAACCTTTATTCAAAAGCAAATTGAACAGGAAAAGTAGCTTCTGCGCACAAAAGTGTTGTAGAAGATGACTTAGAAAGACCTTCAACCCCACTTTCCCTCGCCCCCACCACCCCCACCTCCAATTCGCTAAGTCGAGTCGTTATCAGAACGGGGTTAATGCAAACATAGATTGCTTCATCATCAAAGCGCCTGCCAACTTCTTCCTCTGCATGTGGGATTGAAAGGTCTTCCGGTCTGTCCTTTATTGTGATGGTTACGTCATGTGCTGCGTCTTCAGCAATGCTCTCCGGAGCTAATTCTGCGGAACGTTTGTCCTTGATGATGATGATCGTTTTGTCCAGGGCCGCATCTTCAGCTATGCTAGCCAAAGCCGGAGGGCTCCCGGCGCGATGTTCAGAAAACGACGGCGAACTTTTAGATGTTGATATGTGACAAAGTCAAAAGATGTTCTTATTTCATGCCCAAACCTGGACACATCTGTTATTCTCGGAGTTCTTCAAGGACAAGATTGACAAGCTTCGGAGAACACTCGATCAGCAGCCTTTCGTCCCGTCCCCACCCTCCCCCTCCTTGTCCGGCTCCCCCCTCACGTGCTTTCAGCCTGTCACTCAAAACCACGTCAAGCGACTCATCACCAAGACGGCCATCAAGACCTGCGAGCTAGACCCCCTGCCAGGCTTCCTCTTCACCAAGTGTCTGGACAAGCTCCTGCCGTCTATCACAGATATCATCAACATCTCCCTGGCCACAGGCGTCGTTCCCGACTGCTTCAAGTCTGCCGTTGTCCGCCCACTCATCAAGAAGCCCGGCCTTGACGTCAACGAGTTGAAGAACTACCGTCCTGTGTCCAACCTGCCCTTCCTCTCCAAGCTTCTGGAGCGTATCATCCTGGAGCAGTTGAGCGCCCACCTGTCTCAGAACTCGCTGATGCCAGTGTACCAGTCAGCGTGCCGCCCTCACCACAGCACCGAGACGGCGCTCCTGCGAATCACCACGGACCTCCTGAACGCAACAGATAGCGGTCTCGTCTCTGCCCTTGTGCTGCTGGACCTTTCCGCGGCCTTCGACACGATCAACCACCAGCTACTCGTCGATCGCCTCAGTTCCACGTTCGGCATTCACGACACCGCCCTCTCTTGGTTCCGGAACTACCTCCAGAACCGCTCTCAGACTGTCACGACTGATTCGTTCTCTTCGCAGCCTGTCCCTGTCCGCTTCGGCGTCCCACAAGGGTCTGTCCTCGGCCCTGTCCTTTTCACCCTGTACACCCAACCCCTCTCCCTGGCCATCGAACGCCACGGCTTGAACTACAACTCCTTTGCCGATGACACGCAGCTCCAGAACAGCGCCAAGCCGGAGGACGTTGACCATCTCCTGGGATCCATTTCCAGTTGTTTCACTGACATCAAGAACTGGATGACTGAGAACAAGTTGAAGCTGAACAGTGAGAAGACGGAGGCCCTTCTCGTTGGAACACGACAGAAGATTGCTTCCCTCACTGTGACCGACCTCCAGCTGGATGACGCGACTGTTCCATTCTCCCCTGCTGTCAAAAGCCTTGGCGTCTTTCTTGACTCCACTCTCTCCATGCAGACACACATCTCCTTCATCATCAAGACCTGCTTTTTCCACCTACGACGCATCGCCTCCATCCGTCGCTACAGGCTCACGCACGACGCCTGTGTCAAGCTGGTTGTCTCCCTCATCTTCAGTCGTCTGGACTACTGCAACTCCCTTCTGGCTGGCCTCCCCGCCTCATCCATTCATGGCCTACAACGAGTCCAGAACGCTGCTGCCAGGCTGACGTTGAGGAAGACGAAGCGAGACCACATCACCCCCCTACTTCGCTCCTTGCACTGGCTCCCTGTCAACACCCGAATCTCCTACAAACTGTCCACTCTGGTCTACAAGTGTCTCAACGACTCTGCTCCCGAGTACCTTCAATCCTCCCTGGACCTGTACACCCAGCCCTCCGACCGTCCCCTTCGTTCTGCTGCTGACCCACTCCGCCTTCACATCCCTTGCTCGAAACTCGCATCTGCTGGTCAGCGTGCATTTCCCTCCGCGGGCCCCTCCGCCTGGAACTCCCTGCCGCTTGAGCTTCGCCAGAGCCCCTCTCTTGACGCGTTCAAGAGTAGGTTGAAGACTCAGTTCTTCCCGTAGCTGGCTGCGACTTTCATGTTCGACGTGATGTGTTGTGCCCCAAAAGACATTCTTGTGCTGTGCTCTGTGAGAGGTGTTTTCTTTGTGCTTAATGTTATTTTGTTTGGACCTAGCTATTGATGTGTACATTGTTGTTAAACAGTTGTTTGTTGTATGTTTATCAGGGTTTGCTAGTGTGTGATAGGGTTTGTGTCCGTCTGTAGATGTTAGTTTCTTTGTTAGTCCTGTGTTGACAACTCTTCGACAAGCGCTTAGAACTGTACCCACGGAATACGCGCTATATAAGCTTCCTATTGATTGATTGATTGATTGAACGTGATCATGTTCGCGGAAAGGTCTGCATCTGTAATGCAGCAGATAATGGATACCAGAGTCGATAATAAACATTCTATAGATCATAAAACTGCATCGGCGAGCGTTTTACAAATGAGTCAGATAAATAAAACATACACACAAATCATAAACGCAGACGACATTCATTGACAGTGCGCATGTAATTACGGAGATTTACGCACCTCTTGTCCCGGATGCATATTTGCATGTTCCAAACTGTCTGAGTCATAGCCGTGATATGAGAAGCATTATGGGCAAAGTGCATGGTCTGTCATGTTTATGAGCTAAGCATAATGACCTAGAAAGAACATGCAATAATCGGACAGTCAGATGCTTTTCTGGAATCCGGAAGTACACAGTGGCAAAACGGGATATTCAAATGTTCAGTTAGATTTGCGTAAGGTACATTTCTTCTTGTTCTTGTTTTTCTTGTTGTTGTTGATGTTGTTGTTGATGTTGTTGTGGTTGTTGTTGTTGTTGTTGTTGTGTTATTGTTGTTGTTGTTGTTGTTGTTGATGATGATGTTGTTGTTGTTGTTCTTGTTCTTCTTGTTCTTGTTCTTCTTCTTTTTCTTCTTCTTCTTGTTCTTGTTCTTGTTCTTCTTGTTCTTCTTGTTCTTGTTCTTGTTCTTCTTCTTCTTCTTCTTCTTCTTCTTCTTCTTCTTCTTCTTCTTCTTTTTCTTCTTTTTCGTTTCTTCTTCTTCCGATAAGTCATGAACTGGGTCCGTTCAAAGATCCACGCTGAGACGGCAATGAATGCACATTTAATGTCATGAGGATATTAATGAATGTAGACCTTCTGCCACACTTGGAACGAAAAAAGGGCAGCCCTGTATGCAACATTCTTTGTTTACTACCTCTGTATTGATCAGAGAGGCTGGCTGACCCACTTTGCGTTTCATGACCATGATGCTCCAGTGAGGCGATAAGAGGAGCATAACGTCACGCGCTCATAAGATAATTGCCTTTGTCATTTTTTGATGTTTTGAGAAAAACACAACAAACTTTCTTTGGTTTCTGAACAATCTGCCTATCTCATTTTAGTTATAAGTTGCAAATTGCCTATCTCGAGCTGTTACCACTACACGGAATGAACGTGAGATAAAGAGCTGACAGCAACATTTTCAATCAGCAAAACTGCATAACAACCCACAAAGAGCTTTTGCATACCGTCACATTATCAAAACAAGTCTTCCTGTATCATATAGAAAAAGTGCCTAACTCAAGAAACGAGATCGGCAGTTTTGCTTGCGTTACCGTGGCAATGGTTTTCGATGGTCTGAGAGTTTGTACTCTCTAACACATGATAGATACCCTTCCACTAGCTTCTCCTGTAGTTTCACTACAGAAATGCCTGACACTGAGATAGGTATTTTTCTTATGAGCGTGACGATAATATACATCTCTATGCAGACCAGCGTCCTACTGACAAGCCTGAAAGATACCTCTTCTCCCCGACACATGCGTTTGATTTTGTATGTAGACTATATTTGTGTCCCGGCTGAGCAAGGTACAGTCGAACATGTCTATACTGACCACCCAAGGGACCATCCAAGAGTGGTCGTTATAAACAGGTGGTCGCTATGGAGAGGTGAATTATAGAGAAGAAGAACAGTTTTGATTTGGGGGTTATAGAGGTGAATTATAGAGAAGAAGAACAGTTTTGATTTGGGGGTTATAGAGGTGAATTATAGAGAAGAAGAACAGTTTTGATTTGGGGGTTATAGAGGTGAATTATAGAGAAGAAGAACAGTTTTGATTTGGGGGTTATAGAGGTGAATTATAGAGAAGAAGAACAGTTTTGATTTGGGGGTTATAGAGGTGAATTATAGAGAAGAAGAACAGTTTTGATTTGGGAGTTATAGAGGTGAATTATAGAGAAGAAGCACAGTTTTGATTTGGGGGTTACAGAGGTGAATTATAGAGAAGAAGAACGGTTTTGATTTGGGGGTTATAGAGGTGAATTATAGAGAAGAAGAACTGATTTGGGGGTTATAAAGGTGAATTATAGAGAAGAAGAACTGATTTGGGGGTTATAGAGGTGAATTACAGAGAAGAAGAACTGATTTGGGGATTATAGAGGTGAATTATAGAGAAGAAGAACTGATTTGGGGGTTATAGAGGTGAATTACAGAGAAGAAGACCTGAGTTGAGGGTCCTTGCGATTGGTCGTTGTAGGCAGGTGGTAGCTTTTAAGAGGTGGTCTCGAGGGCAGGTTCAACTGTCTACATTTCAATGCATGCAACTTGAAGCGTCATACTGACAATTATTAAGGACACAGTCGACCCTGCCCTTGTGTCCACCTCTCAAAAGCAACCACCTGCGTACAACGACCGTGCCCAAAGGATCCCAGACGAGGTTGTTTTCTATATCATTCGCCTTTCCATGACTACCACCTGTCTTCTATGGAGACGCGCTATATACATGTGCCATTATTAATGATATTATTATTTAAGTTATTGAGACATCCCAGTGCACTAAAGGATTTATAGAGCAAATCGAGAAAATTCATTATTGAACAAAGCGCATAGCGCTGAGTTCAATAATTATTTTCGAGATTTGCTCTATAAATCCCTTAGTGCACTGGGATTGTTTCAATAACGATATTGTCAGTACCGCCAGGGAAAAAAGAAGATTCAAAACGCACATTTTGCAACGCGCATTTGGATAGGCGTAACTGTGTGGTCAGGTTTGTGTCAGATTTTTCATTTCTTTTCATAAGTCACTTCAATAACTACCCAGAAAACTAAGGTATTCTATGTATTCTCCAAGTTTAATTTTGGTGATTTTAGTGCCTCACATCGCCTTAAGGACAGGGAAACCCTTCTCTTTTTCACATCATCGCCGCGTGTACTCAATGCACAGCTTCATTCTTACAAGAGTTAGTCCATTAACAGTTAGTTAGAAACGGGACGCAGAAAAACAAATCACAATCAATGAATAGCATCACATCATATAGAAAACAGAGTCAGAGCTCTGTGTAAACAGCCGCCTGTCACTTGAGTAGACAATGAGTAGCATTGTACGAAAAAACAACTTTCCCTTGAAATACATATGAATAAATAGATAAATAAAATTAAAAAGCACCAGAAAAAGCATCGCTTCACAACACGCGTTCAAAGTAAAGATAATTGCCCTGCATAGGTATTCCCTCAATACGAAGAAGAACAAGAACAAGAAGAAGAAGAAGGGCTTTGTCCTCTTACCAGACAAGACGACTTTATCCGCAAAATCCAAAAGGAAAATTAATCAAAAAGGAGAAAAGGAGAAAAAAAAACATCAGGGAGAAAAAAATTCAAAGACGGTCCTTGTCCTTTTTTCAAAACAAACAACCTTCATCCTAAAAAAAAAAAATTAAAAAAATCAAAACGACAAAAAAACAAAATCTGAAATAAGTAGGCCTATATATAAATAAGTACAGATATTTCCTGATTTTTGTCTTAATCCCTGAAAAGACCCACGTGACCGAGAAGTTCAAAGAAAGTTCCTGTCCCTTTTCCCCAAGGTAATAACAAGGGCGTTTCTATTCTGTCAGCGCGAAAACAAAACAAGTGCCAAGTTTGTCCGGGCATGTTTTATGGTAGCGTCACCTTGCATCGACGCATAGATGTAGAGGGCAAACAGAGCGTGATAGAGCGACCATCCCTGCGTATTGACACGGGTTTGTGTGAATGAAGATTTATAGCGCCCAAGTAACAGCTGTGAGCTGGATTTCACAATCAGCCAGGTTTTGCAATGAGGTGGTGTTAACCCGTGATTCGTAAAAAAATGTAAAAACATTTGACAAATCACGTCAAACCTAAAACCGCGATTTGTAAAAATGTAAAAATGTAAAAATATCGCATTCCACAAAGTAATGCATGCCTTTTATTATTATTATTAATTTAAATGTAAAAATGGAAAATTATCGCATTCCACAAAGTAATGCATGCTTTTTATTATTATTAATTTTTCTTGTTTAGAGCCTCTACGCTGAGTGGTGGGGGTGGTTTTAGTTCCACATCCCATTTTGGTGCAATCCCGTTTTGCCGCCGTCCCAGTTTTTGCCCCATCCCATTTTCGCGACATTTCACAAGCCAAGCGTCATTTTACTAACATGTCATAACAATAGCGCGACATCCCATTTTAACACCAAATCCCATTTGGCCGCCATGCCGTTTCACCGCATTCCATTTCGCCCCCATCCCATTGTTGCGACATTTCACAAGCCAAGCGTCATTTTACTACCGTGTCATAACAATAGCGCGACATCCCATTTTGACACCATCCCATTTGGCCACCATCCCATTTTTTATTTATTCTTCTTGCCAAGCCTCACTATACTACTATACTGCGTTATTCAACTAGGGAGACATTCCGTTTACGCCAAATCCCATTTTTGCCACAATCCAAAATGTCGCGAAATAGGGATGGCGGCGAAATGGGATGACGGCAAAACGGCATGGCGACAAAATGGAATGTGGCGCTAGTGGTATGACACGGCGGTAAAATGACACTTGGCCTGTGAAATGTCGCGAAAATGGGATGGGGGCAAAATGGGATAACAGCGAAACGGGATTGCGCCAAAATGGGATGTGGAGCTAATGGTACATGACATGGTGGTAAAATGACACTTGGCCTGTAAAATGTCGCGAAAATGGGATGGGGGCGAAATGGGCTAACGGCGAAACGGGATTGCGCCAAAATGGGATGTTGAGCTAATGGTACATGATATGGTGGTAAAATGACACTTGGCCTGAGAAATGTCGCCAAAATGGGATGGGGGCGAATTGGGATAACGGCGAAACGGGACTAAGAGATCCCTTGACTTTGGGGTACTGCGACTTTGTCATTGCTAGCTTTCCACTGGGAGGAAGCGACCGGAATTTCCCAACGATGGGACATCCTAGTAATGAAAAAAAAAAAAATGAAAAAAATCTTAAAATTAACAGAGTCGCGCTACCCCAAAAGTCAAGGGATTTCGTTTTTGTCCCTTGACT
>NC_090257.1:21454277-21476777 GCF_037325665.1 Littorina saxatilis
TGGTGGGTTCAAGTGCTAGTCTTTCGGATGAGACGAAAAACCGAGGTCCCTTCGTGTACACTGCATTGGGGTGTGCACGTTAAAGATCCCACGATTGACAAAAGGGTCTTTCCTGGCAAAATTGTATAGGCATAGATAAAAAAAAAAATGTCCACCAAAATACCCGTGTGACTTGGAATAATAGGCCGTGAAAAGTAGGATATGCGCCAAAATGGCTGCGATCTGCTGGTCGATGTGAATGCGTGATGTATTGTGTAAAAAATTCCATCTCACACGGCATAAATAGATCCCTGCGCCTTGAGTCCGAGTCTGGAGATACGCGCGCGATATAAGACTGTATATACTACTACTACTACTACTACTACTACTACTACTACTACTACTACTACTACTACTACTACTACTACTACTACTACTACTACTACTACTACTACTACTACTACTACTACTACTACTACTACTAATAATAATAATAATAAACATCCCTTCCCGTGGCCAGGGGCGAGGAGCACGATAAAGTTATCAACCGGATGGGACTCGATCCCGCCGCGGTGTTGCTTTGGTTGACATTGAGATTTGTTGTAATGTCAACGAAACAGACGCCGCGGTTTGCTATCTCCCGTTTCAGGGAAGAAGTGCACGAAGCAAAACTGAATGCCGCCCAACTGGGTGGGAACCAGCCACGGTTTCGCTGATTGAAAACAAAACAAATCTCAATTTGGGTTCCGTACCATCCATTTGGGTGGCACCCAGTTCCGCTTCGTGCACCCCCGCCCAGGCGCCTTACTTTAGACTGCCTAGTATGGAACACTTAAAACTAGACAACAATAAAACAAAACAAGTCGCGAAATTACTACATTTAATCAAGCTGTGGAACTCACAGAATGAAACTGAACGTAGTCCGCCGCTAGTGCAAAAGGCAGTGAAAGTGACGAGCCTGTTTGGCGCGGTAGCGGTTGCGCTGTGCTTCATAGCACGCTTTACTGTACCTCTCTTCGTTTTAACTTTCTGAGCGTGTTTTTAATCCAAACATATCATATCTATGTTTTTGGAATCAGGAACCGACAAAGAATAAGATGGAATAAGCCTAGTTTTTAAAACGATTTCGGAAATTTAATTTTGATCATAATTTTTATATTTTTAATTTTCAGAGCTTGTTTTTAATCCAAATATAACATATTTATATGTTTTTGGAATCAGAAAATGATGAAGAATAAGATGAAAGTACATTTGGACCGTTTTATAATTTTTTTGTTTTTTTTACAATTTTCAGATTTTTAATGACCAAAGTCATCAATTAATTTTTAGGTCACCAAACTGAAATGCAATACCGAAGTCCGTCCTTTGTCGAAGATTGCTTGGCCAAAATTTCAATCAATTTGATTGAAAAATGAGGGTACGGGGTGTGACAGTGCCGCCTCAACTTTTACAAAACGCCGGATATGACGTCATCAAAGACATTATATCGAAAAAAAGAAACAAGTCGCGTACGGCGAAAATACAACATTTAGTCAAGCTCAGTCGAACTCACAGAATGAAACTGAACGCACTGCATTTTTTCACAATGACCGTAGTCCGCTGCTTGTGCAAAACGGAGTGAAACTGACGAGCCTGTTCAGTGCTGTAGTGGTTTCGCTGTGCTGCATAGCACGCTTTTCTGTACCTCTCTTCGTTTTAACTTTCTGAGCTTGTTTCTAATCCAAACATATTATTATACCTATATGTTTTTGGAATCAGGAACCGACAAGAAATAAGATGAAATTGTTTTTAAATCGATTTCGAAGCATTAATTTTAATCATAATTTTTATATTTTTAATTTTCAGAGCTTATTTGTAATCCGAATATAACATATGTATACTGTTCAAAAAAAGAAACGCATAGCTTGTAATATTTGGATAATTTAGTTATATGGCTACAAGGATATCCACCAAACTGCAGAAAATGTTTATCTGGTCGTCGACCTTTCGTCCATTGCCACAAGTGAGCTCTGCACGTGACGCATGCGTTATCAGTGGCTACAATGTCAAAATTGCTCATTTGGCATGACCACTCGTCATGCTTCAGTGTAATCTCGTGAAACTCGGGGAATATTGAGCTCTCACCATGTCTTCCAAAACCCATAAAAACGGATTGTTCGCCACAAAGAAATCAGACGACAATTCAGCGACGAAAGATGGCCCGATTGAGCAGAGAAGACCGCCAAATTGCATTGGGTCGTTTACAAGCAGGCCAAAGTCAAAGTGCAATCGCCAGGCACTTCCACGTGTCCCAGAGCACCATCAGTAGACTGTGGGTCAGGTTTCAAGCCACTGGCTCCGTTGCTGACTTGCCACGAGCGGGAAGACCAAGGGCGACAACTGCTGCTCACGACCGCTTCATACGGCTCCGCCACCTCCGGAATCGTTTCCTGTCGGCCTCATCTTCTGTCCAGGCTCTCCCCGGGCCACACCGATTATCGGACCAGACCGTGCGGAACCGCCTGCATGAAGCTGGTTTGAGAGCTCGCAGACCTCACAGAGGAGCTGTCCTCACTCGCCGCCATCGCCAGAACCGAGTGCAGTGGGGCAACCAGCACCTTCGCTGGACCGTCCGGAATCACTGGAGACACGTGTGGTTCAGCGACGAGTCCTACTTCCTGCTCCAGCGACATGATGGTCGGAGGAGGGTCTACCGGAGAGTAAACGAACGTTACGCGCCCAACTGTGTGGATGAGGCACCCGTTCATGGTGGTGGAGGCGTCATGGTGTGGGGGGCGATCAATACCGCTGGAAGGAGCACCCTGGTGCACGTCCAAGGGCGCATAACTGCCCAGCGATACGTGGAGGAAATTCTGCGCCCACACGCCCTTCCTCTTCTGGCCGACCAGGATGCCATATTCCAGCAGGACAACGCTCGCCCGCACACAGCACGACTCACCACCCAGTTCCTCACCGACCACCATGTCCAGGTGCTTCCCTGGCCATCCATGTCGCCAGACATGAACCCGATAGAACACCTCTGGGATGAATTGGACAGACGTGTGCGCAGGCGAGAAGAAGCGCCGGCAAATCACCGCGATCTATTGCAGGCACTTCAGGAGGAGTGGGACACCATCCCACAGCAAGATATCCGGCATCTGATCCAGTCCATGCCCAGAAGGTGCCGGGCAGTTGTTGCTGCTCAAGGCAGTCACACCCCCTACTGACTTGACAGCCTCGGCACCCAATCGTATTGATTGACTGATTGATTTGAAGATGCAAATGAACTGTGTGTGCATTCAACTGTGTCCATACCAAATTTCAAACAAATAATCTAAATATTGGATTTTCTGTTAATTTTTTCGAAAAATAAAACAAATTTGGCAAGTAGCAACTATGCGTTTCTTTTTTTGAACAGTATATATGTTTTTGGAATCAGAAAATGATAAAGAATAAGATGAAATTGTTTTTGAATCGTTTTATAAAATATAATGTTAATTACAATTTTCCAATTTTTAATGACCAAAGTCATCAATTAACTTTTAAGCCTCCAAGCTGAAATGCAATACCAAAGTCCGGCCTTTGTCGAAGCTTGCTTGGCCAAAATTTCAATTTGATTGAAACATGAGGATGTGACAGTGCCGCCTCAACTTTTACAAAAAGCCGGATATGACGTCATCAAGGACATTTATAAAAAAAATGGAAAAAAAGTCTGAGAATATCATACCCATGAACTCTCATGTAACATTTCATTAAGATCGGTTCAGTAGTTTACTCTGAATCGCTCTACACACACACACAGACACACACACACATACCTAAAGTGTGGATGGTTACCTAAGAGGCGGCACTGGGTGTAGTGCCTTTCTAGTGCACTTGCACTACAACAGCACTGGGTGCAGTACTCGCTCCGGCATCGAAGAATTTTGCACTAAAAAATGCACAAAATTTGACCTATTTCGTCGCCTATAGAGGACGGAAAGAATGTCATTTTGAACATTGTTATGACATTCTTTCCGTCAAAAAAGTCAATTTAACGGTGTTAAATGAAGCGACCATCCACACAATTAGGTTGTCATCCAGAGTTTAGGTTGCCATCCACGTGTGGATGGTTGCCTTATGGTGATTTAGGCAACCAAACCTGTGGAAACATGGGTACACACACACACACACACACACACACACACACACACACACACACACACATACACCACGACCCTCGTCTCGATTTCCCCTCTATGTTAAAACATTTAGTCAAAACTAAATGTAAAAACAACAACTAGACCTTAACAGGTCTGTAGCCTGTAGGACATGAAACCTCTATCCAAGGTATGTATCTATACTCGCATAATATGCTTGTAAAGTGAGATATCCGGCCTGCCCCTATTCTGTGGTCATTATTGTGAGGTGAAATCATAAGTGGCCTAGACTATAATCTTTTGTCAAGTCAGGTGTAAGTTGTAACGGGAGCCGGCGTTCAACGGAAAATCGATTAACAGAAAATAGTTTATGTATAGATCTCTCTTCCCCCCTTCTCGCGACACTGGTGTATTCTTCTTCAAAGACGACGATTTGTGAGTGACATGAACTGAGCATCTAGAATATCGTCCCCGACCACGTCAGCGTGTGCATGTCTGTCTTTCTGTAACCATGTTGTCTGTGTCTTTCTCTGTCTCTGTTCGCCCTCGACGAGTCGAACCTTAGTCAGACAGACAGACAGACAGAGAGACAGATAGACAGCCAGACAGCCAGACAGCCAGACAGCCAGACAATCAGACAGTCAGACAGATAGACAGACAGACAGAGAGACAGATAGACAGCCGGACAGCCAGACAATCAGACAGACAGTCAGACAGATAGACAGACAGACAGACAAACAAACAGACAGAAAAGGAAGAGGCTCTATATTGGAACCCTAAATGTAAGGGTCTGAGATTAAATACATCTTTCTTCTTAAACCTATTGCAAAAGTGATAGGATGACTAAGAAATAACAGTAAGATGCACGAGAGACTGATTTCGAGGAAGGTGCGCTGAGCACTCAAATAACAAACCCGCAAACAAATGAAACAAACACATTAACAAAAAGAAGAAAACGAAAACATGAAACTGTATTGGCTTTGTTCTATGATAGGAAATATGAGATGTGCAAGGAAAACAAAACCCACCAACATGCCGATTGAAAGAAAACATGCCACCTGAAACAATAGCATGCCGGGAGAAATGCAGCAACGCGACAAATTGGGCTGAACACGCGACATTCTCTGTCAGAGCCTGAGACAAATACTGGCGTGACAGTACTCGACCCGTGGCCGTACAACGACGCACCAAATAATCGGTTTGGAAGAAATATGAGAGGGAAGATATGGGATGATGGAGGGGTGGGGGTTAGGGTGCGGTTAGGGTGAGAGCGGAAGGTTGAAGAGTTGTAAGAGTTGAAGGTGATGGGGGTCGGGGGAGGCGGAGGAGGGGGGGGGGGGGGGCTCTGAATACATGAACCATACAGCGGTTCATACTGAGGAAGTAGGAGGGTGTTTTTGGGGAGTGTGTGCGTGGGGGGGGGGGGTGGGGGTGGGGAGAGGGAGGGTTGAGGCACGTGACAATGATGTGCATGTTTACAAAAGCCGAAGGGAAGATGAAAAAAAAAAGCACGTGTGTTTTCTTTCTCCATTACCTTTGAAAAATAAACAATTATCATATATATCCTATCCTATCTGATCTTATCTTATCTTTTCGTATATCTGATCTGATGTGATCTGATGTGATCTGATGTGATCTGATCAGATCAGATCAGATACGAAAAGATAAGATAAGATAAGATAAGATAAGATAAGATAAGATAGGATAGGATCAGATCTGATCAGATCTTGTCTTGTCTTGTCTTGTCTTGTCTTGTCTTGTCTTGTCTGTCTTATCTGTTCCTACCCTTGTTACAGGAGAAACACGTATATTCCATACATGAAACACGAAACGAGGATAAACATTGTTCTATGCGTTGTTTCTTTAAGAAGAAAGCAATTAACAGACAGGTAAAATGACAATCTAAGCTTTCGGCGGTTGTCAATCGCTGTCATCATTATGAATATATATATGTGTAAGTTATTAAACTTGCCAATGTCAACGTTTTCAAACCATAAGTAAATACAAATATATAAATTGTCCATATCGACACGATGTTATTAAGCAGAGTGTTAGCTAATGATAATCCGTCGTATAGTTTGTAACTCAATCACTGTAAAATAATTGATTTTTGTATTTGACAGTTTCGTACTTTGGATGAAATCGCTAAATTGTAATAGATACGAGCATATTTATGCAAACCACATTGCCAAATTCCTCAATGCCAATCCCCCAAAGAATGACGATTTGAATTTTACTGAAAGTCTAAGTGTTAGCATGAACCCAGAGTTTAAAAAAAAAAGCCTTGACGGATCTGTACAACAAAACCCCAAGGAGCTCGTCCGAGAAAAACAAAGATCCCTTAACGCGAAAGTCGTCAACCTAAAGGTCCTTGGACCACTTAAAACAAAACAAAAAACCTTTAAGCTCGTGATAAAGTAGACAGAGTTTCCGGTGATAAACTTGGAACTGCAGCGGTGTAAGAAGATTCCAGGAACAAGACCCTGGTCTGATTTTCTAGACAGAGAATGCAAGCTATTTTCGGCATGAGGTTTGTCTAACATTCTTTAACACCCTAGCTGCAGCAATGAGTTGGAGGCACACGCACGCACGCACGCTCGTTCGTACACACACGAACACATACACACGCTCGCACGCTCGCACGCACGCACACACAAACGCTCGCACGCTCCGCGCACGCACTCACGCACGCACACACACACACACACACACACACGCACGCACTGTAGAGTAGCAGACGCTGGTACTGCGGAAGAGTTCTCATAAATGAGTAGGGTTAGATCGGAATGTGTTGACTCCAACACAATTCCACAAAATACTAGTGTGTCGTTTCGGCATGTGTATTGAACGCAACGCCTCGTTATGTAATGTTGGCATCCGACAAGACTCCGGGATGGAGACAGTCAACAACAGAACAAACACAACAATTCCCAAATACGCAGACGTCAGCGAGCTGAGTTTCCAAGGCAGAAGGGTATGGTAAGATGAGAATGTGTTAACTCCAAACTAATTTCACACACAATGTGCCATGTACAAATGGCTTTTTGGGACAACGCGTTGTTGTATAAAGTAATCATTAAAAAAGACAAACCTACAAACAAACTAAAAATCCTACTATGCCGCAGTAGAGCGCAGACGGTAGCGAGTTGAGTTTCCACGAAACGTGAGAAGAGTAGGGTAATATTAGAATGTGTTAACTCGAAAATGATTAAAAAAAAAAGTATTACGTATGAATAAGAATTGGGAAGAACACGTTCTTGTGTAATTCTGGCACCAGGCAAGACAACAACAGAACAGAAGCAATACGATTAGATAAGATAAGATAAGATTTCATATTATTATAGTCCTGTGAGGTTACCCTTATGGAAATTCCGGCTGCTTTCTCATTTGGGAAAGCGAGCTGCCATACAGTACGGCGCCACCCATTTTGTTTACTTTTTACTGCATGCGTGTATTCAGGTTTCCAAGTCCTAATACATTTAGTTAACAATTATTTCGCACAAGAGCGCACACAGACACTAGCTGCAGGAGGAGTTGTCATGATAGCATTGGAGTTAACTGCAAAATGAGTTTTACAAAATATGTGTCCGCATTAAAGTTGAACACAACAAGCCGAAGTGTAATTTTAGCATTCGACACGACAACAGGTCGGGCAGTTAACAACATAGCAGGGTTAACTCCAACCTCATTTTACACAATATTTGTGACGCAGTCTGCATGAACGTTGAACACATCATGTCGTACTGTAATGTTGGCATTCGACACGACAACAGGCCAGACAGTTAACAACAGAACAAGGTTAACTCAATATTGTACACGCTATTTGGAATGTCTGCATGAAAGTTGAACACAACATGTCTCAGTGTAATGTGTTTGCATTGGACACGACAACAGGTTGGACAGTTAACAACATAACAGGGTTAAACTCCCAAACGACTTTACACAATATGTGTGACGTCTGTATGAAAGTTGAACACAACACGTCGTAGTGTAATGTTGGCATTCGGCACCACAACAGGTCTCTCAGATAACAACATAACAGGGTTAACTCCAAAATGATTTGACACAATATTCGGTGTGTCTGCATATGGACGTTGAAAACAACGGGTGGTAGTGTAACTTTTAGCATTTTACGACAACAGGTCTTTCAGATAACAACATAACAGGGTTAACTCCAAAATGATTTGACACAATATTAGGTGTGTCTGCAAGGACGTTGAAAACAACGGGTCGTAGTGTAACTTTTAGCATTAGACACGATTAAATGTGTCACACAGACACACAATAACAGACACAATAATTCACAGTTACATTGCAGTCGAGTGCAGTCGTCAGACTCCAGAAGAGAGAGTCACCATAAGCTTGTTGTTGATCCTTAACATGTATTATGTTGAATTATCTATGAATTGTGGAATAAACACTGTTTAAACCAGAGAGTCGTCATAATACAGTCAAACCTACCCTTGCAACCATCTCTCGAAAGCGACCACCTGCCAACTACGAACACTCCGAAGGATCCCAGACCAGTTTTTCTCCTATAATAAAGTTAATAAAGTCGAACCTGCTTTTGAGACCACATCTCGAAAGCGACCACCTGCATGCCCACAACGACCACTCCCAAGGATCCAAGACGTGTTTCAAACAAAATCTGATTCACCTTTATATAGCGACCACCTGTCTATAACGACCAATTTAGGTCGGTCCCTTGCATGGGTGTTCGTCTTAGACAGGTTCGACTGTAATTCAATACTGACCAGCATAGCGACCACCTGTCTAAACCGACCACTTTTGATCTGCACTTAAGGTGGCGGGTATAGACAGTTTTGACTGTAGAAGTAACATTAGATTAAGAATTATAAGCGTCAAAATAAATCTAAAAATGTGTGTCATGCCTGCATGGACTGTGAAACTCAAAGTCGCGTGGTGAAATTTAGCATTAGACTATAGGTGGGTGCTCGGCACTGGCTTCAAAACCACTTGTCCTTATCGGCGTGGGTTCGATCCCCACGTTCGGCGAGGGATTTATTTCCCGGAGTCAACATCGTGCAGACTCTCCTCGGTGGCCGAACACCCCCGTGTACACGCATGCGCACGATAAAGAACCCAAGTTCACAGCGAAAGTCTCAGGGCTTGGAAACATGAATACACACATGCAGGAAGAACAAAACCACGCATGCAGAAAAAAAATATGGGCAGCGCCGTATACTGTATGGCAGCTCGCTTTCCCCAGGGAGAAAGCAGCCCGAATTTCCATGAGGGTAACCTCACAGGACTATATACAATCTCATCCTTATCCTTGTAGACAACCAATGGAGGCGGTCACAACATCACACACACAACCATCCACAAGTATGCCGCTTTAAAGTACAGACACTAGGAGGAGATATCCTGATAGGAATAGTGTAAGATAAGGATTTTTGTCCTGCACAATCATTCCACGAAATGTGTTTCATGTCTGCATGAATGCTCGACCACACAAAATAGGGTTGTGTCATTTTTTTAGCATCAGACAAGACAACAAGTCGTAGATGTTACAACACAACAGATAAAATCATTCACAATTATGCCGCTTTTGAGTACAGACACTAGGAGGAGTTGTTATCCTGATAGTAAGATGAGGATCTTTGAGCTTCACAATCATTCCACGAAATATGTTTCATGTCTGCATGAATGCTCGACCACACAAAATAGGGTTGTGTCATTTTAGCTTCAGACAAGACAACAAGTCGTAGATGTTACAACACAACAGACAAGATAATTCACAATTATGTCACTTTGGAGTGCCGCAGGCGATAGCAGGAAGATTCATCATGGTAGGCCAATATTGAGACTAGGATGATTATGTCGGCTTTGAAATAATTCCACACAATATTAATTTTGTCAGGTCAGTTTTCTTTGCGGCGAAATACACCACTCTTCACAATATTTGAGTATTGGTCACAATACCCCCAAAATCATAACCGAACAAAATATAATTATGCGAGGAGGAGAAAAAACACCGTCTTACCTTTTTTTCAGCAGCAAATCCAAGAATTCACACTTTTCTCCACAAATCGTATCCAAACGTGTGAGAAATCAGCCACAGACGGAGAGTAGAGGACGACTTTCACATTCCATATTGCGCGTTCTTTACCACTTCACGCGAACAAGTTGGTGACCACTCTGCAGTACGGCGAGTGACAGCAGTAACACGTTGCTCCCACCACCACCGCACACCGCTACGACTAGAGTAGTAGTAGTAGTAGTAGTAGTCGTGGTGGTAGTAGTTGTACCAGCAGTAGTAGTAGTAGTAGTAGTACAACAAAACTGCCGCCCCCAAAATCGACACTTTAACCCCAAAACGACACAGCTGGTGAGATAATAAAGGAAGAGGAAAAAGAAAGGCTCTTTTCTCTCTTTTCCCTCCCTCTCTCTCTGTCTCCTAAAACGCGGTGAGCACAATCACAAACACACGAGGAGGAAGAAGAGGAGAAGGAAGGGGGTGGGTGGCGAATGGCTGCAACAGCCCCATAGCCAGACACACAATCACACACACACACACACACACCAGAGCAGAGGACAACGACGACGATAGCAGAAGAAAGGCAGGGAACCCCTCTCTCTCCCCGAAAAGCACGCTGCGCTGGGCTGGCCAACAGCTACTGTGCGACATCAGCGACCGGCACAACGACCCAGTGTCGCCCTCTCTCCCTCACACGCTGTCGCTGTCGCTGGCTGTGGCGTTGGCTGTGGTGGCGATGTTCCAAGCTTCGCTAACCATCCTCCGCTTTTGCCCCGACAGCGCCGGACAGAGGGATGAGGTTTGGGGGGGCGGGTGATGGGGTGGGGGGTGGGGGTCGAGAGACAGTGCGTGTGTGTGTTTGCGTGTATGTTTGCGTGTGTGTGTGTGTGTGTGTGTGAGTGTGTGTGTATGTGTGTGTGTGTGTGTGGGTGTGTGTGTGTGTGCGCGCGTGTGTGTTGGTTTGTATGAAAGAGAGAGAGAGAGAGAGAGAGAGAGAGAGAGAGAAAGAGAGAGAGAGAGAGAGAGAGAGAGAGAGAGTCGAACCCTGAGAGAGAGGAGAGGGGGGAGCAAGAGATTGAGGGTAAAAGCCACGCAAATATTGCTGGAGACAGAATGATAGCAAGACGGGGGGGGGGGGGGGGGAGGACGAGAGATAGAGAGAGAGGGAGACTGACATACAAACAAACAAAAAACACTCACACACACACACACACACACGCACGCACGCACGCAATCACACACGCACACACACATATACACACACGCACACACACACACACACACATATACACACACGCACACACACACACACTCACACACACACACAGGAACAACAGACAACTGAAAAGGAAATCGAGGGTCGGGGTGGAGGGGAGACAGAGACAGACATTGTGTGACAGTCAGCCAGCCAGCCAGGCAGATAGCCAGCCAGCCAGACAGACAGACCCAGAGAGCCAACCAGAGACAGAGATAGAGCAGGATAGGATAGAGTGCCTGTTTTCTTGCTTGAAGCGACCCCGATACTCAATCTGTCGCCAGTTTTGCCGCAAACACCCTTACCGCCCCTTCCGTCAGTCGCGAAAGCTGCTGTAGCTGCTCAGTGCTGCCGCTTGCAAGTGCTGCACATCACTTCTCTGTGACCCTGTCCGTCACAGCACAGCTAGTACGGCACGGCACCGAACTGCTGCTGCGACACGCCGGAGTGTGAAGTTGGAAGGACTCAGTGTCTGACCACTGCCAGAATACAAGCGCTGCACTGCGCTAGCAGGCTGACCCTGGGTCTGAGCTGATGCGTTAATTGTCAATGACATGCTGTGTCCGGCAATGTCGCTGTGGTGAGGGTGGGTGGTTGGTGGTGGGGGGTTCTAGAATTATAGGAAGACAGGGGGGAGAACATAATCGGAGAGCTGTAAACATCATTTCAGAGAGAGAGGGAGAGAGAAAGAGAGAAAGAGAGAAACGAGAGAGAAACGAGAGAGAAAGAGAGAGAGAGAGAGAGAGAGAGATAAAGAGAGAGAGAAAGATAAAAAGAGAAGGAGAGACAGAGACACGGACTCACAGACAGGCAGTCAAACAGACAGAGACAGAACAAGAGACAGACAGAGACATAAACAGACAGACACACAGACACAGACACATACAGACAGACAGACAGACAGACGATATAAACATAAGTCGATGCATTAACACAGGACGCTTCACACTGACAGGTCTGGAATTACACAAACAATTATGTTAGGTCCGATTGACACACACAAACAGACGGGGAAAACGACAGCCCAACAAACAGGCAGACAAACGGCACTTGACCTCTGCGACACGCCAAACATGTAATGTCCGAGCGATTCGACTGATCAGTGCCAGCAGTATCACTGCGCTGTCCTGTTCTCATTGACCTCTGATCTGTGTTAGGACAAGCAGGGGCGGGGGGGGGGGGGGGGGAAGAAGGAAGGATCTAGGGATCTAGAAAGACAGAGAAGAAAGCAGGAGGAGTTAGAAAGGGAGGAGAGAGAGAGAGAGAGAGAGAGAGAGAGAGAGACAGAGAGACAGAGACAGACAGACAGACAGCCAGGCGTACAGACAGACAGACAAACACAGAGAGAGATAGGAAGGACAGAGGCGGACTCAGACAGACAAACGCACCAGCAAACAAGAAAAAACACGGAATAACAGAAATTGACACAAACGAAAGTGTGGTAGGTCTCCAATCACAAGAGCAGCTGTAGGGGTCAAACAGACTCTCAGACAGACAGACAGACAGACGGGGAGAAACACAGATAAAGTGTGACCCCTAAGAGAAAACTGACCAATGCCAAGATACTAGCACCGGTGCACTGTACTGCACTGTCCAGCGCTCACTGACCCTTAGGCCCTCCTCTCTGTCGATGCGTTAATTGTCTAGTGACACGCCATGTCCGCTAGTCCATCTGCACTGGACATTCGGATCCGAACGTGAGGAAGGTGGGGGGGGGGGGGGGTGATGGCCGGCATACCGTTGGATGATCCAGAGCAAGAGAGGCGGGGATGGTAAGGAACAGAAGGGCGAGAGCGAGAGACAGAGAGAAAGAAAGAGAAAGACAGTGAGATAGAGAGACAAGAGAGACAGCGAGAGAGACAGCGAAGGAGAGAGAGAGAGAGACAGAGACAGAGACAGAGAGAGACAGAGAGAGACAGAGAGAGAGACAGAGAGAGAAAAAGAGGGAAAGCTAAGGAGAGAGAGACATAGAGAGAGAGAGAGACATAGATAGAGAGAAAGAGAGGGAAAGCTAAGGAGAGAGAGAGAGAGAGAGAGACATAGAGAGAGAGAGACAGAGAGAGAAAGAGAGGGAAAGCTAAGGAGAGAGAGAGAGAGAGAGAGAGAGACATAGAGAGAGAGAGACAGAGAGAGAAAGAGAGGGAAAGCTAAGGAGAGAGAGAGAGAGAGAGAGAGAGAGAGGAGAGAGAGAGAGAGAGAGAGAACGAGAGAGAGTGAGAGAGACAGAGAGAGACAGAGACAGAGAGACACACAGAAAGACAGAGAGAGAAAGAGAGACAGAGAGAGGACAGAAGAAGCAACATGGTGATCAGAAACATGCTGGGGGAAAAACAACAACAAGCAGGGGTGCTTGGGACAGATAAAGTAGGATGGTAGATACAGTGGAAAGAGAACTGATCTTCAACGTCTGATGGGCCAATGAAGCCACTAATTGTCTGTTGCTATTTTTGGTCAAAACTTCAAGAACCAACCAAGAGTTGGACTACTAGTCGGTATTAATTAAACTTAATGATGGACTCGAGTGCAGGGTGTGAGGGTATACATGATGAGAATGAGAGACCGAGGGAGGGACAGAGAAAGAGAGAGAGAGAGAGAGAGAGAGAGAGAGAGAGAGACAGAGACAGAGACAGACAGAGACAGACAGAGAGAGAGACAGAGAGAGAGAGACAGAGACAGAGAGAGAGAGAGAGAGAGAGACAGAGAGAGAGACAGAGAGAGAAAGAGAGTCGAGAGAGAAAGATAGATAGAGAGAGAGAGAGAGAGAGAGAGAGAGACAGAGAGAGAGAGAGAGACAGAGAGAGAGAGAGAGAGAGAGAGAGAGAGACCACAATTATATTTATGGAGCGTAATTGCTGTCATTCAAGTAACATGCTCTCACGATTCCAGACCGCGTACAAGTTACTAACGACTCTTATTTTTTTTAAATGAGAGGGTGAGTAGTTGTTGGGGGGTGAGCAGGGATGGAATTTAGAGGGCAATGAACGAAATAACAGAGACGGAGAAAATAGACACACACAAAAATGGCATATTTTCTTCTTTTTAGGTTAATTGCCATCTTACTGTAGTCCTCAGCTTTCAATACAAGTAGCAGCTTTGAATACGTACCATCTTCGTTGTAGAAGCTTGCAATACCATCTTCGGTATTCGACCTTGCTTGACAAAGAAGAAGAGACGATCGAGGTAGAAGGGGAACGAGAATGTGGCTGGTTTAGTCTTAAAGGTCCTTGTCTACATTTGTATACCAAAATCGCCATTTGACCATTAACATGCAGAGTCTATTATCTACAAATATCAACAATATCGATCAGGAAAGACGAAGCCAGTGTAGCCGTTTGAAAATTCATTGTAGTATTCCAGCGTAGTACTCATAGAAGGATATCCTTATTTGGAAAATGCCAAGCGCAAAACTCCTCTCAAATCCCGTGCATTTCGTGCGTTTAAAAAAAAGCGTGGACAGCGCTCCAGTGTCAAACCGTTGCTGCACTTGTTTGGGCGTGGCTATAAGCACATTTACATGAATTTGATTGGTCAGTATTTTTAGCCAAAGCACAATCATGTTCTCAGCAAACAGAAAACAAAATATTGGAAGCGTGAGTCACGCTAAACAAAAATAAAATCTTTTTTTATATATATTTTTTTTCTATAACTTTTTTCCCCACGGTTCATTCATCATTTGACATAATTTTGTATCTAAATCTAACCATGAAATTATTGAAAACAAGTCGCGTAAGGCGAAAATACAATATTTAGTCAAGTAGCTGTCGAACTCACAGAATGAAACTGAACGCAATGCCATTTTACTCGTAGCATCGTCAGGCCACCGCTCATGGCAAAGGCAGTGAAATTGACAAGAAGAGCGGGGTAGTAGTTGCGCTAAGAAGGATAGCACGCTTTTCTGTGCCTCTCTTTGTTTTAACTTTCTGAGCGTGTTTTTAATCCAAACATATCATATCTATATGTTTTTGGAATCAGGAACCGACAAGGAATAAGATGAAAGTGTTTTTAAATTGATTTGGACAATTTAATTTTGATAATAATTTTTATATATTTAATTTTCAGAGCTTGTTTTTAATCCGAATATAACATATTTATATGTTTTTGGAATCAGCAAATGATGGAGAATAAGATAAACGTAAATTTGGATCGTTTTATAAACTTTTATTTTTTTTTTACAATTTTCCGATTTTTAATGACCAAAGTCATTAATTGATTTTTAAGCCACCAAGCTGAAATGCAATACCGAACCCCGGGCTTCGTCGAAGATTACTTGACCAAAATTTGAACCAATTTGGTTGAAAAATGAGGGCGTGACAGTGCCGCCTCAACTTTCACGAAAAGCCGGATGTGACGTCATCAAAGACATTTATCAAAAAAATGAAAAAAACGTATGGGGATATTAATCCCAGGAACTCTCATGTCAAATTTCATAAAGATCGGTCCAGTAGTTTGGTCTGAATCGCTCTACACGCACGCACGCACGCACACACACACACACACACACACACACATACACACACACATACACCACGACCCTCGTTTCGATTCCCCCTCGATGTTAAAATATTTAGTCAAAACTTGACTAAATATAAAAACGTGCATTGGTCCCAAATAGCATGTCGCTTTGGTAACAGTTCGTGTGTAAGTCGTGCATTATTTTTATACGGTAAAAAGACAATTTAAATGGTAACAGGCGGAACCTCGCAGCAAGATCACAGGAGTTGTCTCGCGTTATCACCCCAGAAGCGCTCATTAGGCCTAAAAAAAATAGGTGTGGTTACGGTAACCCGACCTACCCTATTTTTAGGGGCCGATCCTATAACTTTTTATTACATTAATTGTCAAAACAAAAAAAACAACAAAAAAACAAAAACGAGTGCAAAAAACGCAATAAAAGCGAAAGCGCCCGAGTCGCACACGTATTTCCCTGTCAAGTAGGTTTAATTTGTACACATTAGAAAAAAAAGTTAAAAAAAAAAAAAAGTGATTGCCTACCTACCTACCCTATTTTTTTTTGGCTATGTTACCGTAACCACACCTATTTTTACTTTTGGCCTTAAGTTGTTCGATTCCTTTTATAGTGATCAGATGGCCTGTGTTATGGCAAGATCACTTTCCGTTGAGTGCAAGTGAGTGTCTGTTTCTGTTTGCATGTTTCTGGGGTTGTAGCGTTTTTGCCACTAAATCTGTCCGTCTCTGTTCCTCTAATTCTCTGTCTCTGACGTCTATATTCTTTCTCCTTTATTTTGATAGTGGCACTAAATAAATTATATACATGCACCTACAGACAGACAGATTGACAGACAGACAGACGCATGCACGCACGCACGCACACACACACACACACACACACACACACACACACACACACACACACACACACACGAATCACGCTCAATGTCGTCAATAACATAATATGAAGTGTGTGAAACTCCCATTGTGTTCATGAAATGAAACTGTAAAAGCTGTTGTCGAAGATTGTTATCTGTTGTGTAATGTGAACGAGAAGCATGATCTAACACCTACAGGTGAGAATTGCTGATGCCAAAACTGATACTTACAGGAAAGGATATTGTAGAACTCTGATCGTGCTTTTATTGTATGTTTGAGGCGAATGCAATATTCAATAGACAGACAGGAAGGCAGGCAGGCAGACGAACAGACAGACAGACAGACAGATGTACAGGTAAAGACGACTGTTTATCGACAGATGGGGAAAAGGACAAGCACAGAAAGACAGAGACAACCTTCAGAGAAACGTGTCCCTGGTGTAACGAGGTGTTTAAAGGCACTGTACTTGTCGTGAACTAGATTCTGCTCACTATCTCAGCAAAGCCTAAATGATGAGCAGCCAACCGGGCTCTCAGCCCGACTTTAATGCACTTTTGGTACTCCCTGGGACGGGCGAAGTGGCGCAGTGGTAAGACGTCGGCCACCTAATCGGGAGGTCGTGAGTTCGAATCCCGGTCGCTGCCGTCTGGCGGGTTAAGAGTGGAGATTTTTTCCAATTCTCCCAGGTCAACTTATTGTGCAGACCTGCTAGTGACTTAACCCCCTTCGTGTGTACACGCAAGCTCAAGACCAAGTGCTCACGGAAAATATCCTGTAATCCATGTCGGAGTTCGGTGGGTTATGGAAACACGAAAATACCCAGCATGCCTACCCAACGAAAGCGGAGTGAAGCTGACTATGCTCTCAGAGTATAGTTTGGGGAACCCAAATAGGCAAACAAGCTCACACGTCACCAGAATTTCTGGAAAGCTGAAGAAGAAGAAGGTACTCCCTGGAAAATGGCGTATCATGCGAAAACAAATGCATATATAGACTCTCGCTAAACCAACCTTTATATATATAAACTCGGAAGCAAAAGAAACGCAAATAAAGGATGCGTTAATTAAACCTTTATGGACTTGAAATAAAAAGAAAATAATGATACTAGCATGTTCTTCACGTGTTGTTTTAGCGGTCTTATCTTGTCAGAACCGTGTTTGCCGTTATCTGGGTCACACGTGAGGTCTTGTTGACGGGGATCCCAAACCGTCATGGGGACCACTTTCAGCACATGCACAATGTGGAAAAGCAGCTTTTCGTGTTCAGGGTGTTCAGGCAAGCTGTACTGTGCTCACAAAACTGTTACAACATTCATTTCTGCGACACAGGCGCGATGCCGAGACTATCACCAGATCAGCGCCAACAGGCGATCGGGAGACTTGATGCCAGACAATCAGTTCAGCAAGTTGCTGGGGCATTTGGAGTAAATGTCACCACGGTTTATCGCCTGCAGCAACGTTTTCATGCCACTAACAGTACCTGCGACTTACCAGGACGTGGCAGACCCCGGGTAACAACAGCCCGACAAGCTCGCCATCTTGTCCATCAACACCAGCGAGATGCATTCGAAACTGCCACCAATACAGCCCGTAACATATTTGGGGTGCATGGACAACCCGTCATTGCCAGAACTCTACGCCGACGCCTTGGTGGGTAGAACCTGGTAAATCGGCGTCCTGCTCGACGTCCTGTCTTGACAGCTCAGCATCGCCTGGATCGTCTAGCCTGGGCCCAGCAGCATGCCCACTGGCACCATCGGGACTGGCGGAGGGTTCTTTTTTCGAACGAGAAGCGCTTTTGCCTGGAACCTGGCGATGGGCGTGTCCGGATCTGGCGAAGACCTGGACAGCGGTTTGCTAACAATAACATCCTGCAGCAGGATCGATGGGGAGGTGCCAGCCTCATGATATGGGACGCCATTGGTGTCAATTAGCGAGTGGGACCTGTCATCTTTCAGAACGTCGGCCAAGGTCGTGGGAATGGTGTCAATGCAGACCGCTACATCAATCAAGTCCTGCGTCCCTATGTGGTTCCATTTGTCCAGAGATACCGGAACTGCCTGTTCCAGCAAGACAATGCCCGTCCCCATACTGCACGTGCTACCCAGGACAAGTTGCGTCACAACAGCGTGAACATTCTGCCTCATCCTGCTCGATCTCCGGATCTCAACCCAATCGAACACTTTTGGGACATCATGCAAAGAAGGATTAATGCCCTTGCCCAGAGACCCCGCACAGCAGCAGAACTGCGTGCTGCCGTGACCCAGGTGTGGGCTCAGGTCCCTCAGCAGCAAATTAATCACCTCGTCCTCTCCATGTACCGGAGGTGCGCCACAGTCATCAACGCCCAGGGAGGAGCAACACGCTATTGACTTTCAACAGTCTTCAAACAGTGTTCAGTGGAACATGGCACGTCATGCTCTCATCCCAATACACTTTTCCGTATGGTTTTTGTATCGGTCAATTCGTTTCCTTGTTATTGTTAACCCGAAATAATTAATTCGACATTAAAATTCATGGGTAACCCATCTTCACTGCAGCATTTGCGTTTCTTTTGCCTCTGAGTTTATATTGAAACCAAAACCTGGCAGCGGCTGTACGCAATTTTATCCATCTACCATATGCATTAATTTTGTTGTTCGCATGGTGCCAAAGTTTACCCGGGAGTGCCGCGTGTTCACTAAACTCCTTAAACTAAGCGCTTTTTCCCCAATTGGCCACTTCTCTTTTTGTTTGTTTGTTTGCTTAACGCTCAGTCCACCACGAAGGGTGATATCAGGGCGGTGCTGCTTTGACATTTAACGTGCGCCACACACAAGACAGAAGTCGCAGCACAGGCTTCATGTCTCACCCAGTCACATTATTCTGACACCGGACCAACCAGTCCACTCCTCTATAAGCTTTTACATGGGACACATTTGGACACATACCAAAAGTCACCATCCTGACTGCTTCCTGTGCGTAGTTGAATTTTTTTAATTTTTTTTTTTTTTTTTTTTTTTACAAACTAAATTATTTTGTTGTACAAATTAATCGACACTTATGCCAAAGACATTTAATTCACAATACAAACAAATCCCACGCTGCACAGAAAACTGCCGTGTTGTTAAGCTTTGGTATGTCACCAAGTGGAAGGATGGTCTCATCCCATGTGAAGGCCGGTACAGATCTGAGTGGTGAGCGCGGAATTGCGTTCACGACTAGCTAGGACTGTACTGACAAATCGTATCGAGTACAGTGCTCTACGCTGACCATCACGATCCTATAAGCTACCGGGGATCCTCCACATCCTGTGTCCCTTCGATTGCTCTGAACGATCGAATGAAACGGTGGCGGGGCGACGGGGAGGTGGGTGGTTGTGGTGGTGGTGGGATGGTTAGAAGTGGTGGGGGTTGGGGATGTGGGTGGGTGTGTCATGCCAGTAGCGCGACTTCTCCATCGCGACATTGCACAGGCACGACATCCACTATCCCGACATTCCACATCCACGACACCAACTAGCGCGCCCTTCCACTGGTGCGACAACCCCAGGCAAGACATCCACTAGCGCGAGACTCCACATCCACCACACCAACTAGCGCGTCATTCCACTCGTGCGACAACCACTGACACGACATCCACTAGCGCTATATTCCACATCCACCACACCAACTAACGCGTCATTCCACTGGTGCGACAACCACTGACACGACATCCACTAGCGCTATATTCCACATCCACCACACCAACTAGCGCGCATTCCACTCGTGCGACAACCACTGACACGACATCCACTAGCGCTATATTCCACATCCACCACACCAACTAGCGCCCTTCCACTGGTGCGACAACCCCAGGCAAGACATCCATTAGCGCGACACTCCACATCCTCCACACCAACTAGCGCGTCATTCCACTAGTGCGACAACCACTGACACGACATCCACTAGCGCTATATTCCACATCCACCACACCAACTAGCGCGTCATTCCACTAGTGCGACAACCACTGACACGACATCCACTAGCGCTATATTCCACATCCACCACACCAACTAGCGCGCCATTCCACTGGTGCGACAACCACTGACACATCAACTAGCGCTATATTCCACATCCACCCCACCAACTAGCGCGTCATTCCACTGGTGCGACAACCACAGGCAAGACATCCACTAGCGCTACATCCCACATCCACGACACCAACTAGCGCGTCATTCCACTGGTGCGGCAACCAACTAGCGCGTCATTGAACTGGTGCAACAACCACTGGCACGACATTCCATGGGCGCAAGTTCCAATAGTGCGACATTCCACATACACGACATTCACTAGTGCGACATTCCACAGGGACGACATCCACTAACGCGACATCCCACATACACGACATTCTCTAGTGCGACACTCCACGAGTGCGACATCCACTAGTGCGACATTCCACGGGTGCGACATTCCACTAGTGCAACATTCCGCGGGTGCGACATCCACTAGTGCGACATTCCGCGGGCGCGACGACCTTCTGTGTGCCATGTGACCATATACTGTGACGAGGCGTACGTGTGTGTTTGCTTGAGTGAGCATGTGTGTGTCCGAACACATGTCTCTGTGTCCCTCTCTCTCTCTCTCTCTCTCTCTCTCTCTCTCTCTCTCTCTCTCTCTCTCTCTCTCTCTCTCTCTCTCTCTCTCTCTCTCTCTCTCTCTCTCTCTCTCTCTCTCTCCCTGCCATCGGATAGTTAGAAGGGGGGGGGGGGGGGGTTGTTGGAGGTGGAGGTGAAGGTGAAGGCGTGATCGTTACAAAGTGGAGGGAGGGGGAGGGGTTTGAAGGGGCAGGTGTGGATGGCAGTGGGACAATTATCCTGGTTCTCTCTCTGTCTGTCTGTCTGTCTGTCTGTCTGTCTGTCTGTCTTTCTCTCTTTCTCTCTCTCTCTCTCTCTCTCTCTCTCTCTCTCTCACTCTCTCTCTCCCACCTCTCACTCTCTCTCTCACTCTCTCTCTCTCTCCCACTCTCTCTCTCCCACTCTCTCTCTCACTCTCTCTTACTTTCTCTCTCTCTCCCTCCCCCTCTCTCTATCTCTCTCACTCTCTCCCTCTCTCTCTCTCTCTCTCTCTCTCTCTCTCTCTCTCTCTCTCTCTCTCTCTCAGCACACACCTAGGTGCTAATTGCTCCTTTCCCGTCGCAGTCCAAACGTGCGTGTCAGAGGATCCTCTTACATCATCGCATGGAACACCAGCACACAACATGCGGTGCATAACAGACTTAGCGGTTTACTTCGATCCCCATATGCACCGTGCGATGTGCTTCGTACATGACAAAGTGCGCGCAAGCCATCCTGGAAATCAATCATTGTCCCTGGACTAATTTCTGAGTGTTTTAGTGTGGGCTTGATTCATTTATATAGATCTAGAAAGCTTCGATTAATTAATGATGTTGGCTTTGATCCGTTTAATCTACTATAATCATAGTTTCTGCTTTTTGAAACCAGAGATTGCAATTTGGTTTCTAATTTAGATTTTCTAGTACAACTGATATATTATTCAAAACAATAACACTTCTCCTCGATCCCGACTGCCCAACACACTGTTTGTTTCAGCAGATTGTTTTTCAGAGTCTATAGGTCGTGGAAGCGTTGCTTCCCCTTGTTTGTCCTTGCTCTTCCACAGAAACACCGAGGCAAGCTACGCGTGACATTGTTGGCTTGCTGTAGTGGTTTTTTTTTTTTGGAGGAAACAAGGCAACGCAGCTCTTCGAAGCTTCATCAACCCATACAAACTTGACAGAGAAATATCCAAACATCGTCTTCCCCGCGAAAGAAACGCAACTCATTCGCGCCCACTGTTGCAA
>NC_090257.1:21480540-21506435 GCF_037325665.1 Littorina saxatilis
TATGTTAGAGAGAAAGAAATAAAACCGGGTAATTGTCCATAAATACAAACACACGGCATGTATTACTGACACCCTCCCCACACCCCGTTGAAATGAACCTTGTGTGTTTAATCAATTAAAAAATATAAAAAAATGTCTTACGTCTTTATTTCTCTCTCTCTCATTCTTTCTCTCTCTCTCTGTCTCTCTCTCTCTCTCTCTCTCTCTCTCTCTCTCTCTCTCTCTCTCTCTCTCTCTCCCTCTATCCCTCTCTCCCTCTCTCTCTCTCTCTCTCTCTCTCTCTCTCTCTCTCTCTCTCTCTCTCTCTCTGTCCCTCTCTCCCTCTCTCTCTTTCTAACATACAAACATTTCCAGCGCAAAATTCAACAATTTGAATAGGTACAACAACAACACAAGTGTACTACACCAGCATACATTATTTGCAATCAAACCTGCTCTAACATTCCACGGCACAAACTATGTATAACATATCGCCGTCTCGTTCACCTGTTCCACATTGTGTAACTTGTCCAAAAAAACTTCTTGTTTGAAAAACACGATATAAGAATCTGGCCACATGCACACTGACTCCCCACTCATTTTCCCCAGCTCTACTAACTCAGGCGAATCGGTCTACCACGGACGTTTTATTACATTTAGTCAAGTTTTGACTAAATGTTTTAACGTAGAGGGGGGAATCGAGACGAGGGTCGTGGTGTATGTGCGTGCGTGCTTGCGTGCGTGTGTGTGTGTGTGTGTGTGTGTGTGTGTGTGTGTGTAGAGCGATTCAGACTAAACTACTGGACCGATCTTTATGAAATTTGACATGAGAGTTCCTGGGTATGAAATCCCCGAACATTTTTTTCATTTCTTCGATAAATGTCTTTGATGACGTCATATCCGGCTTTTCGTGAAATTGAGGCGGCACTGTCACGCCCTCATTTTTCAACCAAATTGGTTGAAATTTTGGTCAAGTAATCTTCGACAAAGCCCGGACTTCGGTATTGCATTTCAGCTTGGTGGCTTAAAAATTAATTAATGACCTTGGTCATTAAAAATCTGAAAATTGTAAAAAAAACAAAAATTTTATAAAACGATCCAAATTTACGTTCATCTTATTCTCCATCATTTTCTGATTCCAAAAACATATAAATATGTTATATTTGGATTAAAAACAAGCTCTGAAAATTAAATATATAAAAATTATTATCAAAATTAAATTGTCCAAATCAATTTAAAAACACTTTCATCTTATTCCTTGTCGGTTCCTGATTCCAAAAACATATAGATATGATATGTTTGGATTAAAAACACGCTCAGAAAGTTAAAACAAAGAGAGGTACAGAAAAGCGTGCTATCCTTCTTAGCGCAACTACTACCCCGCTCTTCTTGTCAATTTCACTGCCTTTGCCATGAGCGGTGGACTGACGATGCTACGAGTATACGGTCTTGCTGAAAAATGGCATTGCGTTCAGTTTCATTCTGTGAGTTCGACAGCTACTTGACTAAATGTTGTATTTTCGCCTTACGCGACTTGTTTTATTTAACCACCTCCTTTTTTCCACTCCTTCCCTTCTTCTTCCGCTCTCTTCAAGTCCCCCCACCCCCTCTAAGAGCCAACAAACGAAAAAGCTCAAATGAAATTAGTGTTGCTCTTTGCAATCCCTAATCAATCCAATTCACTGATTGTCACAAAATGGTAATCGTTGACAAACGTGGAAAAGGAAGCACAGCAGAATAAACAAAACACATATTGTGCCAGCGTTGAGAGGTTGCTATTGTGTCCTGTGTGTTTGTTTGCTCTCCCCGGGCGCGGGGTTAACTAAAGTAATAGCCGGTAGCTTAAGCACCTCTCCTCGGCAGTCACTTTGACTCGTCACATGGTGCTTCAGCATCGCAATAAGACTGTCATTACCAAAGGGAGAGGTTTTGATTTGGAGTTGATAGCGCAGAGGTTTAGGTCGTTTGATCTCAACTTGTTTTTCAATGTTTCATTACGTTTTTACTTTTGACCAAAATATGACGTTTTTCCTAGCGTAGATTGGAGATAAATGACTGTCTCCATTTGGTCATAAAAACAAAAACCATTTGTGGATCATCCATTTTTGTTGGAATTCCTTTAATCGTTAACGATTGAAAGCACACAAATCAGTACTCTTTTGTGGTCTCGGCCAGCCGCCTTAATATGAGTTTAAGTCGGCCTCTGATGTCACATGGCTCAATTAATACATTGGATTTTTTGGATTTTTTTCTGCGAGCCATTTTCAAACTTGTTCAAGACATTTTCAAATGGTTTTTACAACTGTCGTTTACTCAGATCTTCCTCTGTGATAAACAACTACTGTGCTTACAAACAATCAAAGGTCTTTCTTTTTTTATTTGGTGTTTAACGTCGTTTTCAACCACGAAGGTACGTTATATCGCGACGGACAATCAAAGGTAACACAAAAGGTATTACATAATTATCATGACACAGTGAATCTTTTAAATAACGACTTCATTTGATCTCATTAAAATATGACTAAACTTATACAAAAGAAGAAGGTCGAAACGCGTTTATGATACTAGCAGGAACTTCCGTCACATTCAAACCGCTAGTGAAGCGAGTAATGACAGGCTTAGCGGGTAAAACTGACTGTGAAATCAGCAAATCTCCAGCTCTCCGAGGTCGATATCTTTTCACAGTGCTCTCCGTTCGGAACAATGCTACATCGTCCGACGATTTTCTCCGGTCCGCGACGTCAGAAAATAACTACTTTCAAATCGAACACGTGATCCTATCATGGACTTTATACATCGACAATTTTGTCAAAAATATTGAGTGTACTTACTACTTCACCTTTTTATTGTTATTTCTATTTTTACCGAGAGCTATATACTTTTTCCTTCGGCTGTTTGCCAAGACATAATTATGTGCTTTGAAGACTTAGATCCGATAAACAAAGGGAAGTAAGCGCCCTAAATGCGTACGACATGCTCATGGACTGGGTGGCCGAGTGGTAACGCACTTGCGCTCGGAAGCGAGAGGTTGCGAGTTCGACCCTGGGTCAGGGCGTTAGCAATTTTCTCCCCCCTTTCCTAACCTAGGTGGTGGGTTCAAGTGCTAGTCTTTCGGATGAGACGAAAAACCGAGGTCCCTTCGTTGTACACTACATTGGGGTGTGCACGTTAAAGATCCCACGATTGACAAAAGGGTCTTTCCTGGCAAAATTGTATAGGCATAGATAAAAATGTCCACCAAAATACCCGTGTGACTTGGAATAATAGGCCATGAAAAGTAGGATATGCGCCGAAATGGCTGCGATCTGCTAGCCGATGTGAATGCGTGATGTATTGTGTAAAAAAAATTCCATCTCACACGGCGAAAACAAATCCCTGCGCCTTGAATATGTGCGCGATCTAAACTGCATAAAAATAAAAACATAGAATAAAATCCCTGCGCTTAGAACTGTACCCACGGAATACGCGCGATATAAGCCTCATATTGATTGATATTGATTGATAATAGAGTAACTTAGAGTTATGCAGAACCAGTCTCCTGGCACCTGAGAGAATTACAAGCATTGAAATGAACAAGCGACTGGGTGGCCGAGTGGTAACGCACTTGCGCTCGGAAGCGAGAGGTTGCGTGTTCAGGCCTGGGTCAGGCCGCAATTTTCTCCCCCCCTTTCCTAACCTAGGTGGTGGGTTCAAGTGCTAGTCTTTCGGATGAGACGAAAAACCGAGGTCCCTTCGTTGTACACTACATTGGGGTGTGCACGTTAAAGATCCCACGATTGACAAAAGGGTCTTTCCTGGCAAAATTGTATAGGCATAGATAAAAATGTCCATCAAATACCCGTGGGACTTGGAATAAAGTTAAAAAAATTCCATCTCACACGGCATTAAGTCTCAGGAAACATGAATACACGCATGCAGGAAAAAAAAAATATGGGTAGCGCCGTATGTATGGCAGCTCGCTTTCCCCGGGAAGAAAGCAGCCCGAATTTCCATGAGGGTAACCTCACTGGACTGTAAATCTTATCCATCCTCATAAAAAGATGATCGCCGCAAGCTCATATGTTCCTAATTTTCCAAGGCAAACTAACACTTACGTACACAGTCACACCAGTATGGAATGGCATTAACATGCTGAAGAGACAATACACAATAATAACCAAGACAGTCATACACAAGAACAAGCTTTTATTGCTAACCGGACACAGGCCCTAGACCAAGACTGGTTTTGACAGAACAAACACACACATTGTTACGGGGTTTTGTTTGTTGAAGACTTAGTGAACCGTTTGTGTGTGGTGGCAATGAGAAGCTCGCTACGCTGTCACTTTTAAATGTTAAACTCTCCAATATAACTCTGCTTACCAGATCGTCAGCCAATCAACTTCCCCCATTAACAAACCTTACCGGTGTACTCCCGGTTGGCCGTATCTAGTTTGACCGTATCTCGTTAGACCGTATGCATTCATTAGAACGGACTCGCAGTATCGTTTGACCGTATTTGCTCATGTTTGGTTGTTTTTCATTTGTGCACACACACACACACACGATACACACACACACACACACACACACACACACACACACACACACACACACACACACACACACACACACACACACATACTGGCACACACACTAACAGGTAAAATCATACGGTCAAACGAGACTGTCGATCCAATACGGTCAACCGCTACAACGCTTTGGTTACTGTCACGGTTAACTGGGCGGCGGCTACATCAATCATACGGTCTAACGAGATACGGCCAACCGGACCCGAACCTCTTTACCGTCGATGACTGCGAACCGGAAGTTGTCAACGGAGCATGGTGTAAGAGACGCATTCACGTAAAACAACGAAAGTCACCCTCGGGAAAAATAATCGGGTGTAACACGAGAAAATTACTCCCACGAGATGTTTACTCCGGAGTAAAGATTTCGTACGAAAATGCTACTCCCTTTACGAAAACTATACTCTCCCATAACACGAGAAAATTACTCCCGACGACAGGTGAGTTCAGAGTAAACATTTCGTATAACATGTTTACTCCCCTGACGAATATATAACGAATAAATTACTTCACCCTAACACGAGCAATTTAACTTCCCATGCCAGGTGTACGAAACTGTTACTCCCTTGTCCCTTGTTAGTCTTGGTGGTGGAAGGGGTGGAGGGAGGGTAGCGCGACATTCGTTTGCGCGAGATCACATATGGCATAATCCCTTCGCCCACATCCCATTTTCGCGAACGGGAATTGTGCTCAAAATCGCTCATAATAGTTGCGTCTTCTTCTTCGTTCTTGAGCTGTTCAGGCTCATTTTCACCGTGTGTGGTGAGAGATTTGCGTGCCACACGCTTCAAACTTGGTATGAGTTCAAGGGAAAGGATGCTCTTATTCCATTAAGGCAAAAAAACAAAACAAACAAGTCCGTTTACGGTAACATAGGCAACACAAAAAATAGTCGGTAGGTCGGGTTTTTTTCTCTCCATAAAACCATATTTTTAAGTTATTTTGCCAAAAAAACAGACTTTTTTTCCCCCCCAAATGCCAAAAAAAAAGTCTAGGGTCGCGCGAAAAAATAGGGTCGGTCGGGATACCGTAAACAGACTATTTTTGTGTGTGTTGGCCTAACAAGCCTGGACAGACCAATGCCAGTTTGCACGATCGTGTACGTATGAGGGAGGTAAGAATGGTGTCTTTAACTACTCAGCGAGATTTTCAGGGACCAACTTCGCTGTGAACTGCACAGTGTAAAAACGTTGACCGCGCCTTTCGGTGTTACCGACCGGTGTAACACGAATTTTTTACTCCACGAAAAAAGTACTCCGGAGTAATAATGTCGTACGAAATTCTTACTCCGAGTACACTTTTCGTACGAGAAAAGAACTCCCCAAGGTACGAAAGAATTACTCTCTCCACGAAATTTGGACTCCCCATTTTTACATTTAGTCAAGTTTTGACTAAATGTTTTAACATTGAGGGGGGAATCGAGACGAGGGTCGTGGTGTATGTGTGTGTGTGTGTGTGTGTGTGTGTGTGTGTGTGTGTGTGTGTGTGTGTGTGTGTGTCTGTGTGTGTGTGTGTGTGTGTGTGTAGAGCGATTCAGACTAAACTACTGGGCCGATCTTTATGAAATTTGACATGAGAGTTCCTGGGTATGATATCCCCGGATGTTTTTTTCTTTTTTCGATAAATACCTTTGATGACGTCATATCCGGCTTTTTGTAAAAGTTGAGGCGGCACTGTCACACCCTCATTATTCAGTTAAATTGATTGAAATTTTGGCAAAGCAGTCTTCGACAAAGGCCGGGGTTTGGTATTGCATTTCAGGTTGGTGGCTTAAAAACTAATGAGTGAGTTTGGTCATTAAAAATCGGAAACTTGTAATTAAACATATTTTTTTATTAAACGATCCAAAAACAATTTCATCTTAATCTTCGTCATTTTCTGATTCCAATAACATATACATATGTTATATTTGGATTAAAAGCAATCTCTGAAAATTAAAAATATAAAAATTATGATCAAAATTAAATTTCCGAAATCGATTTAAAACCTATTTCATCTTATTCCTTGTCGGTTCCTGATTCCAAAAACATATAGATATGATATGTTTGGATTAAAAACACGCTCAGAAAGTTAAAACGAAGAGAGGTACAGTAAAGCGTGCTAAGAAGCACAGCGCAACCGCTGCCGCGCCACACAGGCTCGTCACTTTCACTGCCTTTCGCACTAGCGGCGGACTACGTTCAGTTTCATTCTGTGAGTTCGACTGAGCTTGACTAAATGTTGTATTTTCGCCTTACGCGACTTGTTATTACTTCCAGTAAAAATCTCGTACGCGAAATTGGGATAAGGGCGAAGGGATAATGCCAATATGGGATATCGCGCAAACGAATGTCGCAATACCCCCCCCCCCCTCCACTCATTCGACACCAGGACTAACAAGTTAAGGGGACAAGGGAGTAAAAGTTTCGTACACCTGGCGTGGGCAGTTAAATTGCTCGTGTTAGGGTGGAGTAATTTATTCGTTATTTATTCGTCAGGGGAGTAACATTTTCGTACAAAATGTTGACTCGGAACACACATGTCGTTGGAAGTAATTTTCTCGTGTTAAGAGGGAGTAGTTTTTTTGTAAAGGGAGTAGCATTTCCGTACAAAATGTTTACTCCGGAGTAAAAAATATCGTGGGAGTAATTTTCTCGTGTTACACAGGCTTCCATGTTGAATCTAAAGATATAATGGATATCGTCACGGAATAAGTTACAGTTGCAACCTTCTATATATGACATGCAACATGTTTCAAACATGGTTGAATTTCCCATGAAATTCCTATTCTCTGTCCGAGGATGTCGTCGAAGTGAGCCTTTTCTACACGTCTGTGACCAGATGTGTTGCTGCAGAAAAAGAAGGTTATGGGCAAAATATATATGCGCAGTTTCAGCGGCACAGACGACGCACTGCATAATAATTATTGATGCTGCGATAGGGATTAAGACGAGTACTTGGCAAGTTTTCCTTTCAAACAACGTGTAGCGGGCTGGGGTAATCTGCAGTGCGTCGTCGGTCCTGCTGAAGTTACATAGGTGAGCGCCAGGCCTTAGGAGCTTTAAGAAGAAGAATTGCGAACAGAGAATGAACGGATGTGAAGTGCCAACTTCTTTTTTTCCCTCTGTCTTCCTTCTTTCTCTCTTTCTTTTTTTCTCACACTCAGACAAAGACAGAAGAGTCACGGTGCGCAGCACGACATCTGCGCCCAACTGACGTCACTTCCCCTTCCCAGCCCGTGGCTAGAGCCGACTTCCGGCGCCAGAACGAGGCTCTGGTGATTAGTTTTTTCCCCTCCCATTATAAGCGTCTTCCCGAGAGCTCGCGGCCAAGGGATGTAATTTTTGGCGAGTTAAGAAGAAACTAGAAACAGCGGAGCAGCCGCGCAGCCTGAAGGCAGAAAAGGAAACGACGCGAAATGAAAAGCAGAGAAACATAGCAAGGGGAGATGATTGTAGTCTTTCTATTTATACGCCGACAGCCAGAGATCATGACAATGGGGCAGCGAGAATAGATAGATGGAGTCTTTTTGTGCTCTTTTTTATTTTGTTTTTTTCGTTGTTGTTACGTTTTCAACAGCCAGATATATATGTCATTTGTTTTACCTCATGTCTGCCCTGCGTGTGATGGTGTGATCGTGACTGCTGTAGTGTGGGCGTGTGTGTGTTGGTGTGTATGTCAGTGTATGTGTGGGCGTGTGTGTGTGTGTGTCAGTGTGTGTGTGGGTGTGTGTGTGTGTGCGTGATTTTACCAACACTACGCGAAATTCCTTGTGCTTTAAATGTTTTTTAATGTCACTTGGCTCAATAAATACTGTATTCTGTATTCTGTATACGTACTGAACATGGCTGCGAGAAGAAATAGATGGATTCTGTATTTGCTCTTTCAGTGTTTAGTTGTTGTGTTTTTGTGCGTTTTTTGCAACGTTTTACAATAGCGAGATATACAGATAGACGAGGTTTGTATTTTGTTTAAAGAGTGTACGCTTAACAGTTTTTATTTATTTATACACGCAACAAGGGTCCTTTTGCAGTAAATGCGGAGAAGGCTGGCTTAAATTTGGGATATACGACCTGATTTGGGTTTATTTTCAAGGGAAATGAGTCGTGAACAATTAGTTGGAAGGTTCCCATTGATAAGCATCTGCAGTTTGGTGGATTGCACAACTTGTTTAGACTATGTGCTGTCAAAAATAGCTTCCAAGCTTTAAACAAGAAACAGAAACAAACACCCATCAAAAACGTAGACTGAGAACAGCACAACACACACAAACACCAAAAGAAATAAAACAAAATATAGAAACAATGGGATGGTGTGTACGTGTGTGTGTGTGTGTGTGTGTGTGTGTGTGTGTGCGCGCGTGTGTGTACGTGTGTGTGTATGTGTATGTGTGTGTGTGTGTGTGTGTGTGTGTGTGTGTGTGTGTGTGTGCGTGCGTGCGTGTGTGTGCGTGCGTGCGTGTGTGTGTGTGTGTGTGTGTAAATTTAGTGCTGATGGAATAGACAATGCATGGAATTGCAGGAAAAGCAACGGCAACGGCCACCACACATCACCACCCCAACCCCACCGCCCCCCCCCCCCCCCCCCCCCCCCGCCGCCCACCACACCTCCAATCTCTCCTTTCTGGATAAATCTACACGTTTGCTATGAGAAAACAAGTATGTTCGCTTTTAGTCTGTCAATAGGGGGGATTACTTATAATCCTTTTTATCCTTCCTGCTGCATGGCACAGCCTACCACATCATACTCTCAGCGAGTGGCGACTTCAAGCCCAAAAGTTGTGCTGCTGAAGATATACAATGAATATTGTCACGGAATCAATTATAGTTATAAACCTACATTAATGACATGCAGCATGTTTCAAACACGGCAGAATGTCCTGTGGAATGACTATTCTTTTTCCGAGGTTGTCGTAGAAGTTAGACAATTGTACTCGCCTGTAACGAGTTGTGTTTCTGCAGAAAATAATAAGGTTAGAAGCTTTGAAAAAAATAAGGGGGGGGGGGGGGGGGGTAATGGAGGGGAAGGAGGCCACCAGGGGTAGGGTGGGGGTGGGTGGGGGGTGGGGGAGGGTTAGTACAAAAAGATAATTTATTAACGGGTTTGAAGTGCGAACTTCTGTTTTCCTCCGTCTTCCTTCTTTCCCTCTTTCTTTTTTCAAATGACTCCTGATATTAAATTAGGACACGGACTTTTAATCTAGCTGTGTAAATATATAAGCATTTGAATGATAGGTGATAGGTGATGATCGACACATCAAGAAGTCACAGCCCCCCCCCCCCCCCCCCCCCCCCCCCGTGAAAAGAGATTCAGCTGACCATCTCATGTCTGCTCCATAGAAGTCCATACGTCCACTGGGACACATACCAACCAACAATCGCCTGACACTGCAGGGCAATTTTCCTTGTTTTTTATAAGGACAGTAAACCTTTTGAGTCTTGAGTCTTGAGTCTTGAGTCAACTGTCCTGCTTTTCCAAGTGAAGACTAGGGATCCTTTGAGGAATTATTTGTTCGCTGAATACCCATGTCCGTTACAACATTAGGTCATCTACAAATGCTCAACTGAATTGCAGACATAGACAACGATTTCTTTGTGGGGATTTTGTCGGGGCCGAGGGTAGTGGTGTTAAAGTGGCGGGGTGGGTTTATACCATGTTTAAGGGCCCTGTCACACAGCGCTGCGTCCTCACCACGACCATGCCGATCACGCCGATCTGAAAAAAAGTGATCAAATCGGGGCATATCGCCGTCAAAACCCAGCACATGGCACTAATACCCTAGTCGCATAATATAGACGCGGCTTTTGCTACGACGGAAAAGTGTCCAAGAGCGTGGCCAATCTTGGGCCAAACGTGGCAGGATCTCCATGAGCGTGGTTTGGTCGGGGTGGGATCTGCTAGGTCGCGAAGCTGCACGCTCTCCCTACGCTTATTTTGAACTGCACAAAACAAGCGTAGCCGGGTCTGGGCGCAGTACAGTCGTGATGTAGTTTTTTTTTCATTCGCCATGTGCTGGATTTTGACAGCGAGCTCCGACTTGATAACTGTTTCAGATCGGAGTGATCGGCATGGTCGTCGTAAAAACGTAGAGCTGTGTGACGGGGGCCATATAAAAAATCTCCAGACCCGGCTACGCTTGTTTTGTGCAGTTCAAAATAAGCGTAGGGAGAGCGTGTAGGTTCGCGACCTAGCAGATCCCACCCCGACCAAACCACGCTCATGGAGATCCTCCCACGTTTGGCCCACGATTAACCACGCTCTCCGACAATTTTACAACGGAGTAGAAGCGGCGTCTCTGTGTGACCGGGGTATAAAGCCTGCGCAGATCGGTGATGGTACATGGTATGCAGCGTCATAACACCGGAAGGACTGTGCCTTTATAAAAAAAAAACAAAAAAAAAAACACAGGCTCTTCTTCTACTCTCGTGGTGAAAATAACATTCGAGATTTGACGAAGCCATCTTAATTTTCTCAAAGATGATTGAAATAGCCTACTACAGTAAAGTTTGCACCGCGCTGTCGCCCCTTGCTTGGCTTTTTTTGCAAACAGATGGGACTCTGCGCATGCGTGACAGAAGGGATCGTAGCGCCATCTATCGGTGTTAGTTGTCCCTCCTGAGGGTAAATGACAATCAATACTTGTTGATTTTTTCTCCATCAAAGCTTAACTCTCTGCCTAATATCAGGGCGTCCGGAAGCGTAAGGGTTTGGGGTGGAGACGTACATAATGACAGAGTACATCACTAGAGGTGTAAGACTTGGAAAAGGGAGAGACAGAGAGAGAGAGAGAGAGAGAGAGAGGGGGGGAGGGAGAAAGGGAGAGAGAGAGACACAGAGCTTGAGACAGAGACATAACGAGAGACAGACAGAGAGAAAGAATGAGGGACAGAGCGAGAGAGAGAAAGAGAGAGAGCGAGAGAGAGAGAGAGAGAGAGAGAGAGAGAGAGAGGGAGAGAGAGAGATAGGGACAGAGAGAGAGAGAGAGAGAGACAGAGACAGAGAGACAGACAGACAGACAGACAGACAGACCGACAGTCAGACAGACAGACAGGCAGGCAGACAGACAGTTGGTTGGTTGGTTGGTTTTTGGGGTTTAATGTCTCTTCAGCAGATGCTAGCTGCTATTCGAGACCGGCAGACAGACAGACAGACAGACAGAAAAGACAGACACACAGACAGCCAGACAGACACACAGACAGACAGAGACAGGGACCTAGACATAGATACACAGACAGACAGTCAGACAGACAGGAACAGAATGAAACAAACAAACAGACAGACAGACAGACACAGACAAACCAAGCGACAGACCGCCAGAGAAGAAGTAAAGGCGATTAGTTGGGTGGAAAACGTGTCATCGAACAAGATGCGAACCAAGATACGACCTGCGCTGGCAAGATCGTGATGTTCCTGCCTTGTTTCTAGCTATCCCTTTCATAGCCACCAAAGACAGAAACAGGGGAAAAACAAGGATCCCTTGGCGGACATTTGTTTTCGCCGTATGGCCGTTTAACCAGAACTGTCCGGTATTTCTCTTGAAACGAAACGAGCAAACCAGTTATTAATGTTTGTTGATTAATTCTGTTACCTCAGTCAGGGCGGGGATGTAGCTCAGTCAGGGCGGGGATGTAGCTCAGTCAGGGCGGGGATGTAGCTCAGTCAGGGCGGGGATGTAGCTCAGTCAGGGCGGGGATGTAGCTCAGTCAGGGCGGGGATGTAGCTCAGTCAGGGCGGGGATGTAGCTCAGTCAGGGCGAGGATGTAGCTCAGTCAGGGCGGGGATGTAGCTCAGTCAGGGCGGGGATGTAGCTCAGTCGGTAGCGCGCTGGATTTGTATCCAGTTGGCCGCTGTCAGCGCGAGTTCGTCCCCACGTTCGGCGAGAGATTTATTTCTCAGAGTCAACTTTGTGTGCAGACTCTCCTCGGTGTCCGAACACCCCCGTGTGTACACGCAAGCACAAGACCAAGTGCGCACGAAAAAGATCCTGTAATCCATGTCAGAGTTCGGTGGGTTATTAGAAACACGAAAATACCAAGCATGCTTCCTCCGAAAGCGGCGTATGGCTGCCTAAATGGCGGGGTAAAAAACGGTCATACACGTAAAATTCCACTCGTGCAAAAAACACGAGTATACGTGGGAGTTTCAGCCCACGAACGCAGAAGAAGAAGAAGAAGCCACCTGCACTTATAGCTTTTGTTGTATTCTTTAGTTATCGAGACAAGCTGTACATGACAATATTTTCCCCAGGCTAATCAAACCACTCGCCTGAATCACAACAACAACAAAGGGAACAATTGGCACCGGCCTATTTTTTCGAAAGCGGCGTATGGCTGCCTAAATGGCGGGGTAAAAACGGTCATACACGTACAATTCCACTCGTGCAAAAACCACGTAGTGTACGTGGGAGTTTCAGCCCACGAACGCAGAAGAAGAAGAAAACGGCACCGGCCTATGAATGTGTACATGGAAAATACAATAAACTTTACCAGGCATAGTACCGGAAGCGTAAAGAACGTATGAACGAGGGTTAATCCAAAATGTCTCAGCTCATATAATTCAGAATAATAAAGTTTACTACTTTGTGTGAATATGCGTTTTAATGACAAAAGCTATTTTTGTTTTCTGTTGCTTGTTTGTTTGTTAGATGGGTTTTTTAGGCGGGACGAGGACTGGGTTGGTGATTGGTGTTACGCTATATTGTATTACAGTGGTCGCCGGTTAATATGACAGCGGTTAATATGACCAGCCGCGTATTATGACCAATTTTACCCGGTCCGGAATTGTCCTTCTTTGTTATGTATTAGAAAAAGCCGCTTAATATGACCACAACGCCGCTTAATATGGCCACATTGTTTCGAGAAAATGGCAACAAGTTCACATCTTTTTCAGTTTGAAATCACTCGGGGGGGGGGGGGGGGGGGGGGGGTATGGGGGGGGGGGGGGGGGATACATACGTTTTTTTGAATAAGGCAAAAAGGCGTGCGATATTTTCTTCTTTTTCGTGAATGAAACTAAAGTGATCAGTGATCAGTGCTCAGTGATCTCTAATGTCGCGATCATTATTCTCTCTCTTTTTTTCCCCCGAGACTGAGCGTCATAAGTGAACATTTGGACGTGTATATGCCGTTTCTTCCATTTACTTTTCATTCCATTTCAATTTCTTGTCAACGGACGTCATCATGGAGAAGTTTGGAGCCTTTGACAATGAAGTGAAGGATCTCCTCTGGTCTAGCACCAACACACAGACCAACATCCGTGATTTTTTTCCAGGCCCCTAAGTGAACATTTGGACGTGTATATGCCGTTTCTTCCATTTACTTTTCATTCCATTTCAATTTCTTTTCAACAGACGTCATCTATACTGGCTACAATGTACAGTACACATATTTAATTTTGTGTTTATTGCCAACAAGTTACATTTTCTTACAATTATTAATTTAAAAAAAAAATTCGTTTAGCGATTTTTTTAAAAGTCGTTTTCTCTAACATCGGTTAATATGACCAACCGCTTATTATGACCATTTTATCCCGGTCCCAAAGTGGTCATATTAACCGGCGACCACTGTACTTTAATCTGCACTTATCATAATACAAATAATAATAACTGGACATTTTTAAGTGCCTAACCTATGGCTCTAGGCCCTTTACTAAAAAACATAATATACAGAATAGAACAATTAAATGTACAACCTACATAAAACAATTAACCATACGGACAAAAATCACCACATGTACTGTTCACACAATATTCATATATGCTTTTCACACTATATAAACACACATACCCAGCGAACACTTTCAACAATCATGCCAATCCAACGATTAAACGACGATCTTTTCCAAGAATATTACAAATCATAATTATATTATAATTCTGCTTTGATCGGGGAAGCTTGTACTGGAAGGTACATTTAAGAGGATATTTTGATGTTAAAGTTTCTTTACCACTTTGACAATGAGAGTTTGTATAACAGTGACCATAAATGAATTGGATTGTATGTATATCAGAAATTCACCTAATGTAGCCATCTAAATAAATGAATAAAGAAATAAACTCACTAAACATTGTTCACTTTAGACAGAAACTACCCCGTGCATAAATACTCCTTGAAAAGCTGATCTGCCGTAGTGTTTTCAGGTTTTCACTTATCAAATGCACAAATAAGTTAGTTTTGTTTTTATCGAAATTCATTCTTTTGCTGTTCAAGAAGCATCTATTACACCCCCGGGACAACCCCGGTGTCTGGCTTGTCTGAAAACACCTCCGAGTGAGGGGTTTGCTGCCAGCGCGGTGAAGATAAAGAGAGAACATTTTCTCTGCCCGCGCGGCAGCAAGCAGGATGTCTCTGAACTGTATGACATATTTTATAATCAAATTTCATTCTCTCATTCTTCATCAAACAATGTCATTGATTTTTCCCTCAACCCTCGTATGCAGGACAGCTGCGCTGAATATGGCCGTCAATGCTGCACGCGCTGAAGCGTGCAGTCCCGAACGGCAACAGCTGTTCGGTTCATCATGCCCTGGTGTACAGCAATGGGATAACGTATGTCGTACAGCATAGCGGCATTCTATAACAGACTTTTTTAAAAAAAATTTAAATTTTATTTTTATTTTTATAATACAGCGTTGTGGTTATCTTATCATGTCGGTAGGGTGTCTCGTGTGTGATTAATATAGCACAACAACACGCTACAACATGGACAGAACGTTGAAATTATCTGACTTGTCGGACACACAGACAAGATATTTTTATGTCCTACAGGCATATAAATTATATTTGTGGCCTCTTAAGGACAGCAATGGGGTTATATGATGGAAAAACCGACTTGTCGGAATGTTTGCATTGTGCTTTATTAGTAGGATATAGCAGCATCGGTTAGGCCAAAAAAAAAAATAGGTCTGTTTACGGTAACCCGACCGACCCTAGTTTTTTCGCGCGACCCTAGACTTTTTTTTGGCATTTGGGGAAAGAAAAAAAAAATCTTGTTTTTTTGGCAAAATAACGTAAAAATATGGGTTTTTGGAAAAAAAAAAAAAAAAAAAAAAACAATCCCGACCTACCGACCCTATTTTTTTGGCCTATGTTACCGTAAACAGACCTATTTTTTTTTGGCCTTAAAGACTTTCTAGAAAGCAGTTAGTGGCTCGGTTACTGCGTCGTTACGGCAGTACAACATCAGTTGTAAGGCCACCGCTAGGCTGTGCGTATATCGGTATCATATCTTATTAACATAAGAAACATGGCGCTATTTTCGTTACTCTGGCGCTATTGAACTTACCGATTTCTTCCTATGTTTCATTGTTGTTACTTTGGGTAATTGACCCACACACACACAAAATAGACAAACAGCCAGATAGACAGGCAGACAGACAGATATACATACATTCACACACACACACACACACACACACACACACACACACACACACACACACACACACACACACACACACACAATCATCTACACACACACACACACACACACACACACAATCATCTATACACACACTCACACACACACACACACACACACACACACACACACACACACACACACACACACACACACACACACACACACACACACACACACACACATAGAAGTTCAGAAGAGTTTGTTGGTTCTTTGGATCTATTGGTTGTAACTTTTCCTTGTAATGACCTACATACACAGTGAACTGTGTTAGGAGATATTTGACACGTGCAATACGGAGACGTAGTCCACAGAGACAAAAAGCCATTTTCATTTCAGGCTTTTTTCTTCCCGTCCAAAACTTCTGGGACTGTGCAAATTACATTTTTGAAATAGGCTTAGTATTGACTCTGCTTTTTTCTGGTACTCTTGCTCCTTTTTCTTCGCCTGTGTCAGTGCCTCTGTCTGTCTTGTCTCCCTGTTTGTCTCTGAGTCTCTCTCGGTCTCACTCTCTGTCTGTCTCTGAGTCTCTCTCGGTCTCACTCTCTGTCTGTCTCTGAGTCTCTCTCGGTCTAACTCTCTGTCTGTCTCTGAGTCTCTCTCAGTCTCATTCTCTATCTGTCTCTGACTCTCTCTCGGTCTAACTCTCTGTCTGTCTCTGAGTCTTTCTCGGTCTCACTCTCTGTCTGTCTCTCAGTCTCGGTCTCACTCTCTGTCTGTCTCTCAGTCTCGGTCTCACTCTCTGTTTGTCTCTCAGTCTCGGTCTCACTCTCTGTTTGTGTCAGAATTTCTCTTGATCTCCCTCTCTGTCTGTCTCTGAGTCTCTCTCGGTCTCACTCTCTGTCTGTCGTATTCTCTTTTTCTCTTTCTGGATCTGTATCCGTCTCTTTCTGTCTACCTCAGTATTTCCATCCCTGCGGGTTCGTCTGCCTCTCTATCTATATGTCTGTCTGTCTGTCTGTCTGTCTGTCTGTCTTTCTGTCTGTCTGTTCGTCTGTTTGTTTCTCTCTGTCTCTGTCTGTCTGTCTGTCTGTCTGTCTGTCTGTGCATGTTTAACCAACGCTTTCTAAGATGGGTTTCGCTCCATGTATCTGTCTATAAACACCATTGGGTCGACGTACGTGTGAATGTTTTCTTTTGTTAACATTTAAAACGATCTAAGCCCGGCCTTTTTCGTTCTATTGTTTTTTATTCTACATTTCGTCTGTTTAAAGTCACAACCACACATCTCAATTTGAGCCATTTTGAGTAATGCTCGATTGAAATGTTCAGCCACACACCAAAATTCCAGTTTTTCAAATAAATACACAAGATTCCGCACATTGGTAGATATTTGTGCATTTTTATTACTGATACAGTTTTTTTTTGAAAATGTGTACAAGAAAGATGCACAATATACATTTAAAACTTATATTTGGTTCTGGTTCTGAGAAGACAGCATGAACAATGAGTTGTTGTTATGCCACAAGCAAACACCTCCCCGTTGTAGGGTTGTGGCTTTTCTGTGAGCACCCAGCTGAGATCAGGCAGTTATGCCACAAGCAAACACCTCCCCGTTGTAGGGTTGTGGCTTTTCTGTGAGCACCCAGCTGAGATCAGGCTGTTATGCTACAAGCAAATACCTCCCCGTTGTAGGGTTCTGCTTTTCTGTGAGCACCCAGCTGAGATCAGTCAGTCAGGCCACAACCAAGTATCTCCCCGTTGTAGGGTTGTGGCTTTCTGTGAGCACCCAGCTGAGATCAGTCAGTCAGGCCACAACCAAGTATCTCCCCGTTGTAGGGTTGTGGCTTTCAGAATTGTATCTCACTGGTTTCTGGTAAATAGGATACTGGTGTAGAGAAATATGATTGTGGTATGAGCAGAATACTGATTAATTTGGGGGTGGTAACAACAACATTACAATGAGTCGATGAAGGCTTGTGGGCTTTATATTTCATTTCCACGGACTGTCATTGACAGCGTCAGAACCTAACACGAGACAGTTGCAGGGTTATGGTTGCAAACTTTACTTTGATTATAAGCAACTTTTGGGGCAATAACCAAGCACTGGCTTTGGGGTAACCCTTCGGTTTTTGTGTAGGGTTCAAAATATCAAACCGTTTCGGTACTCAACTTGTGAAACCTATTATTCCAAGTATTTGCACTCCCAAGACAACATTCATACCTGACATTCACAATGTATTCAGACATTATACCAAAATCTGGTAAGGGTTCTGGTTGTAAACTGTGTACCAGTGTTTGCGCATTAATAGCATGCTGTTAGTACATGTTTTGTCAGTATGTACAGTAATAATCTAAAGTGGTCAGTAAATACAAACAGGTGAAAAAAATGACCGCTTACCTGGATACACACTGATTATCCGATGTGAATGGTTATTTTCTTCACAGGCACAACACAAGTCACTCACAGTTATTTTGCAGGAAGAAAACATGTCAAATATAGGCACAAGACAATATGATTCCGAAAGTTTAACTGACGTTAATTTGAAATCAAGTAGTTCACAGATAGAAATTCAAGTTCAATTGACACAAAATGTGTTTGACATTGAGGGTTGACATTGACAATACTCTGGTGTCGACGGCTTGAAAATATTTTCACCCTTCTTTTGCTGTAGTCTGCAAGTACCAAGGGCAAGAGCTCATTGCGGCACGGTTGGCCTAGTGGTAAGGCGTCCGCCCCGTGATCGGGAGGTCGTGGGTTCGAACCCCGGCCGGGTCATACCTAAGACTTTAAAATTGGCAATCTAGTGGCTGCTCCGCCTGGCGTCTGGCATTATGGGGTTAGTGCTAGGACTGGTTGGTCCGGCGTCAGAATAATGTGACTGGGTGAGACATGAAGCCTGTGCTGTGACTTCTGTCTTGTGTGTGGCGCACGTTATAAATTATGTCAAAGCAGCACCGCCCTGATGTGGCCCTTCGTGGTCGGCTGGGCGTTAAGCAAAAACAAACAAACAAAGAGGTCATTGGCTGCTGTGTTCCAAACACCACCTTCCTACATGGCATAAATCTGTGCGAGGGCTTCGTCAGTCATAGTGCAGGTGAAGAAGCTGATGTCATGTTGAATGTTTCGCCTGAGGTGCTGACACAGAGCTGCCCTCAAGGAAACAGTATCATGGGGTTGCAGATGCAGAGACGCTGCTTTGAAGAAACAGTTCCCGTCTGCGTAAACTGGGCACTTTTCCATCCCATTGTTGGTCAGATGGCGATTAAGACGCTTGTTGTGAAGACGGACCTTGTAGTGAGTGTTGGCTGTGACTCTCTCCAATTGCAGCAGCAAGCCCCTCGTTATCGCCACCTGTACATAAAGAATTAAATTAATCTTTAAATTCCAGCTGGAATAATGCAAGCAAGCAAGTTCTGTCATTCACTGCTGGACAAAACAAGCTGTATTAACAAATATGTGCTCTTCGTCATCTTTTCTGCTGCTTGGTCAACTTTACCACAATAAATAAAATGCTTGCACATAAACAATACCTGTATTCCATCTGTTATTGTTGAAACAAATTACTGATAATTATATATGTTTAGCTCCCCAAACAAAAATGTTAATTTGGCGTAAATTAAAGCACCTTCTGAGAAATACGCCTTTGAAAAAAATGCAGCAATACCTGTACTTTGTGATGGCAAAGGGTCTGCAGTGTCAGTGATGATGTTGACAAAAATGTCCTCGTCACACTCTGACCATGTGTCCTCATCCATTGTTTTTTTTAGGTAGGTTCAGCAAATGCCTAGACCACAAAGAAAAACATCAAATAAAATAAAATCAAGGTTGGTTTGTGTGTGTGTGTGTGTGTGAGTGTGTGTGTGTGTGTGTATGTGTGTGTGTGAAGAAAACAAGAAAAGCAATTGTCTTAAACCTGAATATCTGAGAGAGAAAGTAAATATTTTCCCTGGGTAAGATACTCAGCTGGCAGTCATCAATTCCTTTTGAATTAGAATAGACAAACAGGAGTGAGAGAGAGAGAGAGAGAGAGAGAGAGAGAGAGAGAGAGAGAGAGAGAGAGAGAGAGAGAGAGAGAGAGAGAGAATGAGAAAGAGTGGGAGAGGGAGAGAGAGATAGAGAGATAGATAGTGAGAGAGAGAGAAAGAGTGGGAGGGAGAGAGAAAGAGAGAGAGAGAGATCGAGAGAGAAAGAGAGGGAGAGAGAGAGATAGATAGTGAGAGAGAGAGAGAGAAAGAGAGAGAGATAGTGAGAGAAAGAGAGAGAGAGAGATAGTGAGAGAGAGAGAGAGAGAAAGAGTGAGAAAGAGTGAGAGAGGGAGAGAGAAGTGTTAATCAAAAACAGATATACATCTCCTTTCTGGAAGTTTCATGTTTTTACCATTTAATACACTGACACTGACAGACATTAATCATTAAAATAGCCCACCCTGATATGGCCCTTAGTGGTCGGCTGGGCGTTAAGCAAACAAACAAACAGATTTAAAATAGCATTTCAGTAAAGTAAGTGTAACATTACTTGACAAAAAGGTTCCTACACAAGTGCAAAGTGTATAGGATTGATCACCGCTCTTCATCGGGTGAGAAATGAAATAGAATATTAATCAATCATTACATTGTTTCTAGGCTAGACATCACAATGTGAACATTTCACATGTCAACCATAATGATTACTAACTGACACGTGTACTGACAGTATCAAAACTTTTATCAACATTTAACTGAAGTTAACATTCATTTAACTGATACTTACCACAAGAAGAAGTGTAAATCTGAAGTTTCTCCACAATAGTCCCAAGTCAGACTTTCCTCAAGAAAATTCCAGAGCAAAGTGAAATTGTACACAGCAGTATTCTGATAGTCATTCTGATGTTAATTGTATCTGTTGCGTGGGAAGTTCCCTTATCCTGGACTCACAGAGCAATTCCAGATGTTGGGTTGTAAACTTCCCACTCCTTGCTGACAGCTGACTGCTCTCAAAGCAAGAAGCAGGCTCTGGCACTATGACCCCTTTTTACCACCAGAGCAGGCCCCTGCTAGCCGGTGTAGCTATAACCACAGGGTGTTATCAGGCACTTGTTGCACTGTGGCAGGTGGAGGGGTGAGAGTTTATCCCATTTCACCAAAGCCACAAGCCTGTGCTGGTGAAACATAGGCTTGTGGCTGGGCACTGACACGCTGTAACCCATGCCTTCAGTTCAAAATCAAAACAGCGTGCTTCTGTGTGTGTGGTTGTGACTTTGAAAGGCAGAGGGTGAAAGCTTAGCGCATAAACCAAATATCCTCTATAACTCAGATGTTATGTCATATTTTTGACTCAGAAAAATACCATTGTAATAGTTATACTACGCTCTATCAGAAAATATAAAATTTGAAAAATCAAATATTTTGAGATATATTATGGTTGTGGCTTTAAACAGACGATTTTCTGACTACAAAACTGAAGATAGAACACCATTAGCGTATTAAAAATAACCAAAGCCTCGACGACAGTAATTGCCCCTGATAAGCTGACAAGAAAAAAATGAAGAAAAGAAAAGAAGAAAGAAAGAAAGAAAAAAAGAAGAAGAAAGAAGAAAGAAAGAAAGAAAGAAAGAAAGAAAAGAAGAAGGAAAGAAAGAAAGAAAACAAGAAAATGGAATGAATGAAAGAAAGACAGAAAGACAGAAAGACAGAAAGAAAGACAGAAGTTAAAAAGTAGATAAAAAGAAAAAAAAATGAAAAAGAGTAAGAAAATAGAATGGCACATACTGGTCAAACATTTTATCTCTGTGTGAACATGAAAACGTGTTTGTTTTTTTCCTTTTTAATTCACTCTCTTTTTTTTCTTCTCCCCCATTGATTCTCTTGCTTCCAATTTAAGAAGAGTTCTTGCTATTTCATAATCGGTTTGATGCAAGTGAGTTGGACTATAGGGCTGCATCAAATGCTTTTCTAAGAAACTTGCTAATACTGAGCAATTTATAAGCGCGAAACTCTTCTTTACAACTTCAAAGATTATGCATACCGAATCTGTAATGATGATCAAATGAATTCAAAATCGAGAGGGGGAAGAAAGAAAAAGATAAACAGAACTCAATGGCTGTACGTTTTTGAAAAGATTATTTCAAATTATTCCGTTCTCAATGCTCCCGTATCTTTTCTCCAATATCTTGTCTGTTCTTCATGCGTTCGCGACACAGAAGCGCGGCTTTTGTCGTTGCCAGCTTTTCACTGGGAGAAAGCGACCCAAATTTCCAAGCCAGGGAATAATTAAGTACTAAAAAGAAGCCAGCAATTAATAACGATGGTGTTAGAGTTCAGAACATTGCACTAATGTCAAAGCGTTGCACACACACACACACACACACACACACACACACACACACACACACACACACACACACACACACACACACACACACACGCACGCACACACACACACACACACACACACACACACACACACACACACACGGACAGGCACACCGACAGAACCACACACACACACACACACACACACACACACACACACAAACACACACACGGACATGCACACAGACATACCCCCCCCCCCCCCACAAACACACAAACACACACACACACACACACACACACACACACACACACACACACACACACACGGCCAGGCACACAGACAGAACCACAGCTTTTCACTGGGAGAAAGCGACCCACATTTCCCAGCCAGGGGATAATAAAGTACTAGAAACAAATCAACAATTAATTAAGATATTTCTAGAGTTTGGAACCTTATTACACCAAAGGCAGCATTCCAAGGGAAGAAACTCGTACTGAATTGTTGAGTTCTCCTAAGTCAACGTACCTTTCATATTTACTTCCCTTTACCTGTATTCGCGGAATTTCGAAGAAGTACTCATGCAAGCACAATATTTCACATGTTGATAAATGGACGTTAACACACACACACACACTATCAATGTTTTGATAACCAATAAGAAGGGACACGCTATCCATATATTTTTAGATCAGTGTATTCGCGGTTGACTTCAAATGTAAAAGCGTGCAATGGGTGTTTGAAGAACGTACTGTGGGTGCCGTTTGTGACATATCGCGAAGTTGTTTTACAACAGAAACATTTTATTTTCAGAAAAATAATAACATCTGTAAGAGTACATGTTTTTAGTTTAGTTTAATTTTTAGTTGATTAATTGTTGAGCTCAAACAGATACTAACGAAGAAGCTCTTTTGAAAACGCGCGCAATGTGTGTGTGTGTGTGTGTGTGTGTGTGTGTGTGTGTGTGTGTGTGTGTGTGTGTGTGTGTGTGTGTGTGTGTGTGTGTGTGTGTGTTTGTGTGTGTGAGAGTGTGTGTGTATGTGAGAGAGAGAGAGAGAGAGTGTGTGTGTGTGTGTGTGTGTGTGTGTGTGTGTGTGTGTGTGAGTGTGTGTGTGTGTGTGTGTGTGTGTGTGTGTGTGTGTGTGTGTGTGTGAGTGTGTGTGAGTGTGTGTGTGTGTTGGGTGTGTGTGTGTGTGAGTTTGTTTTTCCAGCGTCGCGGACGACGCTGGTATCTGCAGTCAGCAAAAACTTGCGAGAGGAGAATACTCTCCAAGCCAAAGCAATTGAATTTGCCACAGGGCCATGAGTCAAACTCTCCAAGCCAAAACAATTTCAAAGCTGGAAAAAAATGTACAATTTACCCGAAACGATTAAACACAGCTTTCGGGTGTTTTTTAATCTAAGATGTACATAAATATACCACTCCGACCATAAGGAGCTCCCATGGGGTCGCCTTCACGCGGCGGGAGTGTTTTTACCAAGCTACCCCACCCCTTTACTTCTCTTCTTTTGTCTTATTTCTGCCTTACCAGTCCTGTCACCTATATTTCCTTCCAAGAAAACTCTCCCTACTATTCCCTGCAGTTTTCCAATTCTTTTCTTGTTGTCTTATTTCTACCTGACTGGATCCATCACCTTTATTTCACTTACCAAAAGTCTTCTTTTCCACATCCTTATTTCTCTGCACCCCGCATGTCGTAAGAGGCGACTAACGGATTCTGTTCCTCCTTTTACCCTTGTTAAGTGGTTCTTGTATAGAATATAGTCAATGTTTGTAAAGATTTTAGTCAAGCAGTATGTAAGAAATGTTTAGTCCTTTGTACTGGAAACTTGCATTCTCCCAGTGAGGTCATATATTGTACTACGTTGCAAGCCCCTGGAGCAATTTTTTGATTAGTGCTTTTGTGAACAAGAAACACTTAACAAGTGGCTCTATCCCATCTCCCCCCTTTCCCCTATCCCATATCCCCCCTTTCCCCCGTCGCGATATAACCTTCGTGGTTGAAAACGACGTTAAACACCAAATAAAGAAAGAAAGAAAGACCACAAGGAAACAAAAAAACAAAACAAACCAAAAAGACCGAGAAGAGCCGAGTCAATCCGAGACTAACCGAGAGGACGTGTTTCGCGCCGTTTCGACGTCCTTTGTTCGGATGCGGCCGGTTGCATCAGTTGCGGTGTAACTTTACTCATACAGGCCTTGCACAAGGAAAGATCTTCAATCCCGATCATCATCATGGTAAGATCTTTGCTTGGTAACTTACACCAGGTTTGCGAGATATTTGGTGACACCAGCGGTGGACAATGTACTGCTATTGCACTAGCAGCTTTGTTGATGTTCGTCGGTTTGACAAATGTCGACAGCCCCCGTGATCATGTAGATCTAGGGATTTCAAACACCGGTATTTTCGATCAGATTCAGTCCACGGATTTAGATAGCGTGCTGTTTGAAGAAACATCGTTGTACGCGCAGATTTCTGCTCAGTACGGCATTGAAGGCTACCTCGGACACGAACATTTGCCAACAACTGTGGTTGGACATGCTTTTGAAATGGAATATTTTTTCGACATGATTTCTGGACATACGTCGATACGAATCCCGCTGTGTTGCCTACTGATGTTGCGAATGATGAAGGTTTTGAATTGACTGACCTTGAAGAGGGATTGCATCAGGCGTTTATCGTCTCAAATTATATCCTTGCTACTTTTCAGGAGTCAACTACATTGCCATTCATGGTAACTTGGATAGTCAATGTTTTTATTTGTTTGATTCCCGTCAAAGAAACAGAAATAGTAACCATTCTTCAAATGGCGCTGCAGTTTTGATGTCATTTAATTCCTTTGCAGAATTGATTGATTTTCTCAAAAGCCATTATCAATGTGTTTATTAATTAACACCTGTTCATTTCTGTCCAACTGCAATGCAAACTCAATGTGGAGGAAACAAGGATTCATTACAAACAAGTCATCCCTGTACATCAACAGATTTATGTACCTCAATCAATACTGCTAGTATGAGTGACAGGAATCTAAAAGAAACAAGTCGCGTAAGGCGAAATTACTACATTTAGTCAAGCTGTGGAACTCACAGAATGAAACTGAACGTAGTCCGCCGCTAGTGCAAAAGGCAGTGAAAGTGACGAGCCTGTTTGGCGCTGTAGCGGTTGCGCTGTGCTTCATAGCACGCTTTACTGTACCTCTCTTCGTTTTAACTTTCTGAGCGTGTTTTTAATCCAAACATATCATATCTATATGTTTTTGGAATCAGGAACCAACAAGGAATAAGATGAAATAGTTTTTAAAACGATTTCGGAAATTTAATTTTAATCATAATTTTTATATTTTTAATTTTCAGAGCTTGTTTTTAATCAAAATATAACATATTTATATGTTTTTGGAATCAGAAAATGATGTACAATAAGATAAACGTAAATTTGGATCGTTTTATAAAAAATGGGGTTTTTTTTTTACAATTTTCAGATTTTTAATGACTAAAGTCATTAATTAATTTTTAAGCCACCAAGCTGAAATGCAATACCAAACCCCGGCCTTCGTCGAAGATTGCTTGTCCAAAATTTCAATCATTTTGATTGAAAAATGAGGGTGTGACAGTGCCGCCTCAACTTTTACAAAAAGCCGGATATGACGTCATCAAAGACATTTATCGAAAAAAATAACAAAACGTCCGGGGATATCATTCCCAGGAACTCTCATGT
>NC_090257.1:21509135-21570681 GCF_037325665.1 Littorina saxatilis
CGCTGACCGGTTTTCAACTGCGTGTCCAAATTGCACCAAAGAGCGCTCTCTCTTGACACTGCATCGTCAGTTCTTTAGCGCAGCTTGGGTCTTCACTCTACCCAACGGTTCTACTTGACAGTGTATGGCCAATCCTCAACCGTACTTCTTAACGGGTTCATCGGTCGTACTGAGACTCGTCATGACGCTCCTTAACAGGGTCTGCAGGGGGACCTCCGTCTTCGTCGGCAGGCTAAAGGTTGTCATGGGAACCACGGCAGGACTGGCATTGACCTACGGGGTCTATCAGACTCTAGTCGGAGGCAACCAGTACATCAAGAGAGCGAAGGGGGAAGCTCCGGCTGACCCATCTCCCAACGTCCAGCAGCAGCCGTTTGAGGACAACTCGCGACACGGTTTGACTCCACGCCCTGAAGACGCCCTGTACCTGGATCTCGCTGCCTCTGCACGCTGCCAGCCCTGTGTGATCTCACACGACAAGGCGCACGCCCTCTTCATGTGGATCCGCTTGAAGAACGAAGCCGACCCGCAAGAGGTGGCCTGCAAGATCGCCAGGCTGCAGCAGTACGTGCAAGAGGTGGAAGCCCCGACCATCGCCTGCTGCGGGAATCGTCAGATCCACGCCGGGGTCGGGTTTGGACCCGAGTTCTACAAACAGGTCAAGGGAGGCGCGCCGCAGCAGTTCACCAACGCCAAGCACTCGCTGATCAGCGGAGACTCCGTGGGCGGGGATATCCTGGTGCACGCCAAGTCTAACAAGGTGGAGCTGCTGAAGAGCCTAAGCAAGGCGATTGTGCAGAGCTTCCCGCCCAACGCCATCCTGTCCCACGAGGAGACGTACGGCCAGCACAGCCACCCCGAGGTCGCCAAGAAGACGCAGTCCGGGGGGGAACCTCTCAGTATCTTGAACTACCAGTACACCAAGGGCGAGATGGAGCTCTTCCCCATGGACGCCCCTGTGGACAAGGAGAAACCCGGACTACTCTTCGTCGAGGACACAGGCAGCCAGGACACGGAGCCCAAACGCAGGCAGGCCGCAGTAGACCCCAAAACGGGAGGCAGCTACGTCATGACACAGAGGTGGGTGCACGACATCAAGCTGCTAGACTCTAACGGCGACTCGGCCATGAACGACTGGGTGGATAAAGCGTGGGAGGAGTGTGCCGGACCCCCAGGGGAAAGAAAGTTCAAGTCTCTAATGGTGTTGGGTGCGGAGCTGGCCAACCTGTCCATGGACAAGTGGATGGGCGACGCCTACAAAGAGTGTCTGGCCATCCAGAAGAATCACCCGCACGAACAGATCATCTGCACCCGGGGTAGCCCCCTACCTCACATCCCGTTCCGCATCCTGCGCCAGTCCCTGCCCTACAAGAACCAGGGGGGAGAGTCAGGGCTGTTCTTCGTCAGCTACGCCAGCACGCCCAAGTACAACGAGCTTCTCTTGGACCGACTCATCGCTTCTGCCTGCGGGGGTGGCAGGCTGAACAGCGCCTGTCAGAACGTCTTCAGGCTGTCACGCAACGTTCGTAGCGCCTGCTGGTACTTCCCTGGTGTGCACGAGTTGCGTGAACTGGAATAAAGCGCCGACAATTTCACAGGGATGGTGTGTATTATTTAAAATACACGAGACACATTATTGATCAATTAAAGAAGAAACCTCCCTGGCGTACAAGATCTGCGTGAACTGGAATAAAGCGCCGACTATTTCACGGGGAAGGTGTGTATTATCTAAAATACATGAGACAATTGATCAATGAAAGAAAAACTTCCCTGGCGTACAAGATCTGCGTGAACTGGAATAAAGCGCCGACAATTTCACGGGGAAGGTGTGTTTTATCTAAAATACATGAGAAACAAATGATCAATGAAAGAAAAACTTCCCTGGCGTACAAGATCTGCTTGAACTGGAATAAAGCGCCGACAATGTCACAGGGACGGTGTGTAGCATCTAAAATACAGGAGCCACAATGAATCAAAGATAGAAAGCGTGAGAAAAAAAATCTCTGTCGCGCAATGTCAAACGTTTGGTATTTTCCTGGCTTGCAAGTGCTGCTAAAACAGGAATGTACTCACCGCCTGTTTGTATTTCGCAGGCAATCAGGGGCAGAGTGAACTATAGAAGGAAACAAAGAGGGATATGGTTGAGAAACAGTTTAAAAAAAAAAGAAACCTTGCGAGCCTTGTTTGTATGTATTTCTCAACAACAACAAATGACAGTGATAAATGTACAAGCGTCTGGCTGAAGTAGAGTGAAGTGGTATGAGCTTAATTAGTGGGTACGTGCTATCATTTGTCTAGATTGCTGGCATTTTTCACAGGAAATGTGTGAAAGACATGCAGGACACTTGGCCCGAATGTGCTACACTTGTTGGCCCCCGCAAACACTGGAATCTTAGTGACCCCGAGTGAAATAGATTAGACCTATACCAGGCACACACAAAAAAGTCTGTTTTCGGTAACATAGGCACACAAAAAATAAGGTCGGTAGGTCGGGATTTTTTTCTCTCCCAAAAACCATATTTTTAAGGTTTTTTTTGTTTTTTTTTGTTTTGTTTTTTTCTCCCAAATGCCAAAAAAAAGTCTAGGGTCGCGCGAAAAAATAGGGTCGGTCGGGATACCGTAAACAGACTAATTTTTTTTTTGCCCTAGTATTTATTCTTTGAGATGATAAAACTCTGTCAAGGCTGTCCTTAATTGAGCCCAAAGTCGACTTCGCGATGACTGCGCGAAGTCTTTTTACCGAAAACTCAGTGCTAAAGCTTCGTGCAGGAAGCTTCGCCAAGTACACTTCGCGTAGTGTCCAACACTTCGTCCAATAAATAGTACCTAGTCTTCAACAGAAGGATTTTTTCTTCTTCTTTTTACATTTAGTCAAGTTTTGACTAAATGGTTTAACGTAGAGGGGGGGAATCGAGACGAGGGTCGTGGTGTATGTGTGTGTGTGTGTGTGTGTGTGTGTGTGTGTGTGTGTGTGTGTGTGTGTGTGTGTGTGTGTGTGTGTGTGTGTGTGTGTGTGTGTGTAGAGCGATTCAGAGTAAACTACTGGACCGATCTTTATGACATTTTTCATGAGAGTTCCTGGGTATGATATACCCAGAAGTTTTTTTCATTTTTTTGATAAATGTCTTTGATGACGTCATATCCGGCATTTTGTAAAAGTTGAGGCGGCACTGTCACACCCTCATTTTTTAATCAAATTGATTGAAATTTTGGCCAAGCAATCTTCGACGAAGGCCGGACTTTGGTATTGCATTTCAGCTTGGAGGCTTACAAATTAATTAATGACTTTGGTCATTAAAAATCTGAAAATTGTAATTAAAATTATTTGTTTATAAAATGATTCAAAATTACGTTTATCGTATTCTTCATCATTTTCTGATTCCAAAAACATATAAATATGTTATATTCGGATTAAAAACAAGCTCTGAAAATTAAAAATATAAAAATTATGATTAAAATTAAATTTCCGAAATCGATTTAAAAACAATTTCATCTTATTCCTTGTCGGTTCCTGATTCCAAAAACATATAGTCTAGATATGATATGTTTGGATTAAAAACACGTTCAGAGAGTTAAAAAGAATAGAGATATAGAAAAGCGTGCTATCCTCCTCAGCGCAACCGCTACCGCGCTTTTCTGGATTGTTAATTTCACTGCCTTTACCACGAGCGGTGGACAGACGATGCTACGAGTGTACGGTCTTGCGGAAAAAATGCAATGCGCTCAGTTTCATTCTGTGAGTTCGACTGAGCTTGACTAAATGTTATATTTTCCCCTTACGCGACTTGTTTTCTTTTTAAATGAGAGCAATCTTCTCGACCATTTTCAGATTTTCAACGAACTGTTCAAGCTCAAACCTGTGTGGAAATGGTCAGTAAGCATTCGAATCGCCAAAACCAAAATCTATCGTATGATTTGGAAAGAAAAACCAGAACCCGTATAAAAAAAAAAGTTCAGTTTAGCCCGCGAACTGAAATATGATAATCTGTATAATATATTCTTTCTGAGCAGTTAAACATGTCATGAGTCTGCATACTTTCAATTCGTGTGTGTATGAAGATGGACATGAGTGTGTGTGTGTGTGTGTGTGTGTGTGTGTGTGTGTGTGTGTGTGTGTGTGTGTGTGTGTGTGTGTGTGACACGCACACTTAAAACCGCGCATGTGAGCTTTAAAAGACGTACGCACACATACACGCTCCAAGCCGACGCAACAACCCCAATGCACCATGAACTCCTGCACACGTTCAATACCTTTTACACGCTCCAACGCCGAAAACAAAGAAAAACAACATCACCAAAGTAAACATAACAACGCCATCGCCATTACCGTACTGCCATTCCGCACACAGATAATACCACATGGCGTGCTGTGTGATACCAGATTTACAATAAAACGTTTTCATAATTATTGCATGAAATGTAGTAATAGTATTCTGTTGCTTCAACATTCTGTACTTAATGCTGCGTCGCCCAAAACAAATAACGGTTTTGGGTGTGACGAAAAAAAGAATAGGGCCGGAGTGCTATGTTAATTATTAGCAGTTCTTCCACACCCATTTAAAATATATGACACTACCAGCATGTTTCTGCATATTGAGCCAGAATTTTTTGTTTTGGCAAATTGACGTTGCAGTTCCGGAGCAAATGATCAACATTTCTGTGCGAATTTGCGTTCAAACGTGTCTTTCCCATAATATAACAATGCACAGCTCGAAAATATGGCCAAGAACAAATCTATGGTACTTCGAAGAAAGAAGAATAACAACATTCTTGTCCAATACGACATGCGATTTATCGTGTGCGCTGTAAAATCTCCTACCTTCAAAGCAGGCGAAAAGCAGACATAGATTGTCTTCCAAGGGAGAACTCGTTGGTCATAAAGTCTTGCAGGACCCAAACATACTTCTGCACGCTTTCTTTTCTTTTTATATTCAGTTGCTTCGCAAAAATAAAATGTCATTGGTTTTCTCAACTTGTCAAGTCAGTCAAAACGACCGCAGAACACAGAACTGGGAAATGACACTGATTGAAATACGAAAGATCTTCGATGACGAAAGTATAAATGACGTCATGTGGTCACACCTATCTCGAGAACTAAGCGTCGCTCAGAACCAGCGCCCTTCCATTAACTAGTGTGCCTTTCACTCCAAACTTCCCGGAGTCGAATACAGTGTTCTAGATGAGCGAACGTGTAGCCAAGACCTGTACGCGTACTTAGATATGACGTCACCCATACACGTCTTGGTGAATTGGTCTAGATAATGCTCACCCTTTTCCAATGTTCCAAATGCAGTCATCCATCAAGACGTGTAGATTTTGGCGCGGTATTGTCAATTTATTTCGGCTGTATATTATCGTTGTCAGCTTAATGTATACATATCATCTGTCTGATTTCTTACCTGATTTTGTTAAACCTATTTTTCTTTTCTTTTTGTTACATTTAGTCAAGTTTTGACTAAATGTTTTAACATAGAGGGGGAATCGAGACGAGGGTCATGGTGTATGTGTGTGTTTTTGTTATAAAACGATCCAAATTTACGTTCATTTTATTCTTCATCATTTTCTGATTCCAAAGACATATAAATATGTTAGTTTGGATTAAAAACAAGCTCTAAAAATTAAAAAAATTGAAAATTATGATCAAAATTAAACTTCCAAAATCGTTTCAAAAACTATTTCATCTTATTCCTTGTCGGTTCCTGATTCCAAAAACATATAGATATGATATGTTTGGATTAAAAACACGCTCAGAAAGTTAAAACGAAAGAGGTACAGTAAAGCGTGCTATGAAGCACAGCGCAACCGCTGCCGCACCAAACAGGCTCGTCACTTTCACTGCCTTTTGCACTAGCGGCGGACTACGTTCAGTTTCATTCTGTGAGTTCGACAGCTTGACTAAATGTTGTATTTTCGCCTTACGCGACTTGTTTGTATGTATGGAAGTGTATATTGCCAATTTATTTTGGTTGTATAGTATTGTTGTATTTGTCCGCTCAATTTGTATACATATATTAACTGTCTGATTTGTTACCTTTTTTTGTTAAAGTTATATCTTTGTTTCAAAGCCCTCTGGGCCCAAAACAATAAAATACTTGACTTGACTTGACTTGACTTGGCAAACGGGTGACGAAAAATACTAGATTTGATGACGTTACCCGTACACGTTCCCGTACACGTGCTGAAAAAATCCACATCTAGATCTTTCTATTATCTCGATCTCTTTCAAAGCCTTGTACAATCACTGAGGTCAAAAGCAAACATGCGCCACAATAGCAATTATAGTGACACGTGCAAGTTCTCAAAATTCTTCCAGGAGAAACAACAGACTCAAAAGTGTTACTATAATGAAGTGTGTCTCGGTGACTTTGTTTATCACGAGCAGTAGAAAATTAGATCCTTGCCAGACTGTATTTCGACCCGACCTCATTTACATGATATGCACATGTGTGATGGATGGTTTAATTATAACATGGGTGGTCTCTCTCGCGTGTGTAGGATAAAATACACTGTGAACTTCACGAGTAAAGAAATAACCAAACCTCGTCTATTTTTGAGTCACTTGAGAAAAAGTGACTCTATGTAATCGGTCAGTGTTAGTCTGTCCGGCCGGCCGGCCGGACAAAGTTCATCGGATGTGATTGAAACTTTGTAGGATTATTCTTTACATCAAAGTATTTACATCTGTAGCCTTTTACGAACGTTATCAGAAAAACAAGGGAGATAACTAGCCTTTTCTGTTCGGCAACACACAACTTAACGTTGGGCTTTTCTCGGAAAGTATAAAAGTGACCGGGCTCAAATTTTATGTGAACGTGACTCATTGTGTTGTGAATAGCAATTTCTTCCTGTCCATCTGATGCCTCATATAATATTCAGAACTGCGAAAGTGACTCGATCGAGCGTTTGCTCTTCTTGTTCCTCGTAGTTTTGGCACAGGAAATGCCGGTTTGCTTGCCTGTTTAGTGTTTCTGTTGAAGCATGTGTTAATTCTATCTTATTTTCATTCAAGCTTGTTGTACATGTACATGACGATACGAGCTATGTATTCGCTTGAACTGATTTATGTGTAAAAAAAAATATCACAAACTCCAGGCATAATTGCAAGCATTATTGAGGATGAAAGTCGCTTGTTATCTTAAATACTAGTTTTTTTTGTTTTTTTTCTCAGGTACCAGGACATTGGTTTCGTATTGCCCTCAATTACTCTTGTCGCCGTCTATATTTCGAGCGCTTGCGTCCCTTTGCTGCTTAGACATTACTGTTTGTTATCTGTAAAATATCCAATGTTCATGTAAAGCGTATTTTAAAGTGTATGGTAAGCAAAGAACGAGACCTGTATGGACTGTACAGTACGACACAGACAAACCAGAACTGAGATGTATTCTTACAGGTGAAGGACAAAAGCTCAGAAGACAATACCTCAAGCTTGATAAAACCTCGATGTCGACTGAATATTCGGCAAAACGTGTTCAGCAATCGTGATGTAAACCTGTGGAACAATCCGCCGGACGTCGACTCAGTGGTCACTGCTCCCACTCCCAACAACCTCAAGCTCCCACTCCCAACAGACTGGACGCAAACTGGCACAATCTTCCTTCAAAATATGACCCCGACTGCCAGATCGTGACATAGACATTTTTTTTTACTCCGCCGCGCATTGCCACATTTTTGTGTATTTTTTCCCCATCAACTTTGGAACGGTGAACAGGCCCTAACGGGCCTCAACCACTGATCAAGTCAAGAAGTCAAGAAACTTTTCTTTCGTGGTAAATAGCGGTGTAATGGAACGTTTTACTGCTATGGGTAAAAATCCAAACACAGAGACTGCCAACGTTCCGAAATTCAGAATAAAAAAAAAGAATTGTTGATTATTGGAACGTTTAATTATTGACAAAACAAAACATTTCAATGGTTAAACGTTGCAGTAACCTACAATTCTTGTTTTTAAATTCAGTCAAGTTTTAACTAAATGTTTTAACATAGACGGGGAATCGAGATGAGGGATCACAATTAACGCAAATAGGTTAATTAGGTACATGTACGACGATTGCAATTTTAATAATCGATCACAAAAAAATTTCATCTTATTTTTTACCATTTCCTTATTTCAAAAACATATAAATATGATATGTTTTTTTGAATTAAAGCTGTGGTCTATTCATGACTATCCGGGGCTACGAGGTTGAAAAGATAGGGCTGAAAATCATGTACAGAATTCTGTACAGCAAACGCTACCCGAAACCCCACCTATACGGCGTGTATGACCTTGAGAGCTTCAGTCAACGCTTGAATGTTGCAGTGGTAACATCCGGTTTGCTCTCTCAGAGCTGAGCATACTTGTCAAGAAGGATCGAGCAGAAAAAATAAACGCCTTGGTAGGGATTCGAATTCGAACTAGAAAATAATGTTGGAGCCGATGTCTTAACCGCTAGGCCACTCCACCAGTGTTGTCAAATATAGAAAAAATAATTATATTATATCATTCTACGCTTACATTACCATTCATGCGTTGCAAAAACGTAAAAAATTGCCGTTCAAATGTGACTTTATTTGCAAACAAGTTTCACGGAAACGCAGTACATGTTTACACCGCAATGCTACGCGACATTCGCGCCATGTGATTGCTGCGATATCTGTATTTACAACAGGCAAGAAAAACGAGAAGAACTGTAACTGAAGCCCTCCAAAGCTCTGTGCAGTTGAAAACAGACATCAAAGAAATAGTTATACATGGATTCACCTTTGAACAGTGGGGGGATAGAGATGTAGTGTTTGAGTTTCGTTGTTCACTTGTGTGCTGAATGCTGCTGCACATGCTTTTGCTTTGCTTTGTATGTATTATGTATGTTTGTCATTGTAAAGCGCTTTGAGAATGTAAAGCGCTCTATAAATCTCCCATATTATTATTATTATTATTATAAATCATGCTGCTTCAAGAATAATATAAAATGAATTCATATCAGTGTTTTCCTTCTTTATCTCAATTGGCGCAGTAGCCTAGTGGTTAGGACACCACTCACGAAATCTCGAGGTGGATAGTTCTAATCTTCGCCGGGGTGTTTATATTTTTGCTCTTGATCTCTCTTGAAGATAATATAATATTATGATCAGTCTTGAGAGAGCAAACCGGATGTTATCACTGCAAAATTCAAGCGTTGACTGAAGCTCTCAAGGTCATACACGCCGTTTAGGTGGGGTTTTGGGTAGCGTTTTCTGTACAGAATTCTGTACATGATTTTCAGCCCTATATTTTCAAACTCGTAGCCCCGGAAAGTCATAAATAGACCACAGCTTTAAAGACAAGCTCAGAAAGTTAAAAAGAATACAGAAATACGCTATCGCGCTAAACTGTCAATTTCACTTCGTTTTGCACGTGAAAAGTGAGCGATTTCCTTGTCTCGGGGATTGACGAAGCTGTATAATTGTCTTGGTGAACAAATGCAGTGCGTTCAGTTTCATTCCGTGCGTTTAACACATTGACTAAATGTTGTAATTTCGCCTTACGCGACTTGTTTTTCTTCTGCTATTGGTATAATTATGATAACTTTGTTTTCCTCAAGTTGTCGGAGCGGGGACCATAAAGCCATGTCAGACTTACACCACCCTTGACGATCCTTGGAGAGCCACCACCTTCACCATTGGACTGGATGACCAGCCTAAATGTGACGATCAGCTACAGCCCGGCTGGTACAGATTTGCTGGTGGTTCCATGGCGACTGCTTGTCCAAAGTCTTACAGTTGTGGAACAAGGGTGGGTGAAATGTTCTTGGTTAACACACGCACGCACTCACGCACGCACGCACGCACGCACACACGCACGCACGCTCGCTCGCTCGCACGCACGCACGCACGCACGCACGCACACGCACACACACACGCGCACAACACACACACACACACACACACACACACACACACAGTTACGACAGCTGCAACGACAAACACATTTGGAAATCGTCTAGACGATATCTGTCCTCCTTTCTACTTTGAAATTCGGTTCATTCCGGAATCTTTTTAGTTGCATGTTCAAGGGATATAATTATATCCTTAGCGGATTATGACTTTATTCAGTTATTCTGCAGAAAAGACAAATGCTGGAGAAAAACCGTTCTTTTCTGCAGCATTTCTGCATAATGTCATCTTTCGCCGAAGCAGCGTTTTTTTCTGCAGCAAAACATTTTACTGCAGTAAAATTGAAATCAAGAATGCTGCAGTAAAACGGTGCTGTTGTTTTACTGCAGAAACCCTGTTTACATTTTTTCTGCAGCATTTTGTACTGGCTCTTGGCGGATTATGACATTATTCAGTTATTCTGGAGAAAAACCGAAATGCTGGAGAAAAACTGTCTTTTCTGCAGCATTTCTGCATAATGTCATCTTTCGCCGAAGCAACGTTTTATTTACTGCAGGAAAACAGTTTTTCTGAAGCATAATGTTTGCTTGTTTTTTTGCAGCATTATTGCGATTAACTTTTTCTCAGAATAGTCTGTGACAGTTTTTCTGGAGAAAAACGAACAACCTTGTAAAGTAGCGTTTGTATTCGTCGCCCCCTGGGATAGTATAATAGTTTGTTCCGCAGTGTACCAATCAGAAGGCGTGTAGCATAAGGGCATTATATTAATTTGAAACTTTGAACTTCCGGCGGAAAGGAAGTCAGACAGACAAAATACATTCGTGTCACGCACAACTATTGGTAATTCTGGATGAGTCCATCTCTCGACAGAGGGGGGCTCGCGTGCTCCAACATTATAATGAGCCAGTACAAAATGCTGCAGAAAAAGTGTAAACAGGTTTTCTGCAGTAAAACAACAGCACCGTTTTACTGCAGCATTCTTGATTTCAATTTTACTGCAGTAAAATGTTTTGCTCCAGAAAAAAACTGTTGCTTCGGCGAAAGATGACATTATGCAGAAATGCTGCAGAAAAGACAGTTTTTCTCCAGCATTTCTGTTTTTCTGCAGAATAACTGAATAATGCCAAAATGCTGAAGAAAAAAGTGTAAACAGTTTTTCTCCAGTAAAACAAAATCACCGTTTTACTGCAGCATTCTTGATTTCAATTTTACTGCAGTAAAACTGTTTTACTGCAGAAAAAAACGTTGCTCTTGCGAAAGATGACATTATGCAGAAATGCTGCAGAAACCAGCAGTTTTTCTCCAGCATTTCTGATTTTCTGCAGAATAACTGAATAAAGTCATAATCCGCTGAGGATAGATATAACCAAACGGCACACTGTTGACGGTCAGAGAGAAATTGCAACACTGTTCATGGATTGTACCCCAAAATGTATGTGTACTGTCATTGTTTTTCTATTCTTGCAGAATCCTGTATGGTTACGATGTGACATTCCGGGTCCGAGCGACGGGATCGTAAACTGTACGACTTGCAGCGTGACGAACAATGCAAATGGCGGCGGTAGTTGCTGCGGACAGGAAGTCACGATTCTCGTGCGGAATTGTGGGAATTTCGTGTTGTACTACCTTTACAGTACTCCCTCCTGTCCGTTGGCTTACTGTGTCGGTGAGTTTGATGTGTTCAAAAGAGCAAACTTTAAGAACCTTAAAGGCACAGTAAGCCTCCCGTAAACCATCACAGATACTGTCAGGCTTTTACACACAGTACAAACACCCTTCCGTTTGAACGCTCACCAAACGGGAACATCCTAGCTGCCCTACGTAAAGAGCGAGCACTTTTGAAAGAATTAATTTTGCGGAGAGAGTGTCAGAGACAATCGGACCGTGGTGCGTTTTGGCGCTAGACCTAACTTTTAAAATCTAAATAATAAATTGACAGCTTGTTACACAAATATTCTTAAATCATAAAAGAATTCTTTTTTCATCAAGACATGATCAGTACAATTTGAAGTTTTAGTTTGAAAAAAGAAAAGCCCGGAAGCAGGGTCACGCAAGGTCGTGGTTCTCGTAGCAGACGACGGTTTATACCTATCGCCAGTTCCTCTGAACAGTCAAAAGCCATCGCTAGAGTTCTTGTGAACCACAGCCGTTTGTTTCGTGCATATTTAGAGGTACTTAATAACGTGCTATTGCAGATAAGCTCACAGCGAGTCGCATTCAAATTACTAACTGACGACTACATTGTGAAAAAGAAAAACTTGATCACACGGGTTCACGATGGCTCAGGGGTAAGATAAACCACGCAAAAATAAATTCTTTGAAAATTGCTCGCTCTTTACGGAGGGCACCTAGGATGTTCCCGTTTGGTGAGCGTTCAAATGGAAGAGTGTTTGTACTGTGTGTAAAAGCCTGACAGTATCTGTGATGGTTTACGGGAGGCTTACTGTGCCTTTAATATTGAGAATAAGTCAAAGATCCATTTCTTCTCGTGTAAGCGATCATGGATGCTCACCACCGCAGATGCTTTATATTTTTGTGCGAGATAAGCGCATCCTAGCTTCCACCCAAACACATGTCCAACATCGATGTCATGCCCGTATAGCGTGTCATCCATTAGTACAGCCAGAAACGCGACATCAACTGTCACGACATCCACTAGCGCAAATTCCGACGAGCGCGACATCTCAAGCACGACACTCACCAACCTAAGGGGCCGATTATACCTTCTCAGAGTCAGCGGCACAGACGACGCACTGCAGATTATCCCAGCCCGCTACACATTGCGTGGAAAGAAAACAGGCCAAGTATTCGTCATAATCCCTATCGCGCGCAGGATCAATAATATGCAGTGCGTCGTCTGTGCCGCTAAAACTGCGCAGGTATATTCTGCCCTTAAGGGGCAGATTATAACTGCGCAGAGTCAGAGGCACAGACGACGCACTGCAGATTATCCCAGCCCGCTACACGTTGCGTGAAAAGAAAATAGGCCAAGTACATGTACTCGTCATAATCCCTATCGCAGCATCAATAATATGCAGCGCGTCGTCTGTGCCGCTGACTCTGCGCAGGTATATTCTGTCCTTAACATTCATTAACTCGACATTCAACGGGCACGACACCAGCTAGCGCGACATCGCACGGGCGCGACATCCATTAGAGCGACATTCATCATCTCGGGAGCATTTCTCGCTTTGTGTTTCTTTTCTTTCTTTATTTGGTGTTTAACGTCGTTTTCAACCACGAAGGTTAGTAAATGTCTGTGTTTGTCATCTGTAATAGTAGGAGGACAGACCGTTTTTCCATAGTCACAGGGAAGCTGTTTAGGCTCAGGAAGAATCACAAGCGAAAGTTGCGAGCCATGCATGGACACACTTGTGCAGACCGTGCCTCCAATATATCTGTACCTTTTTGATAATGAGAGAGAACTGGACGCATTTCAGTTAAAAGTTAAAGAGATACACATTTTCCAGTTTCCATAACTTTTGTACCCACAAAGTCAACATTTGTATGACTTTAACTTTTTCTTCTAGAGCTCAACCTGTGGAACAAGACATCTATCAGAATGTTTTAAACATTTCTGCAAAAGTTCAAATCATTCTGATGAATATTTTTTTGAAATTATATTGTCATCTGTGAACTAACATGTTTCGATTCATCGCTTTGCTTATTTTTCATTTAAAATAAGTCAATCTAAAAGCAATTTTTGAGTCACTTGAGAAAAAGTGACTATGTAATCGGTCAGTGTTAGTCTGTCCGGCCGGCCGTTCGGCCGGCCGTCCGTAGACACCACCTTAACGTTGGACTTTTCTCGGAAACTATCAAAGCGATCGGGCTCATATTTTGTTTAGTCGTGACCTCCAATGACCTCTACACTTTAACGATGGTTTCGTTGACCTTTGACCTTTTTCAAGGTCACAGGTCAGCGTCAAAGGAAAAATTAGACATTTTATATCTTTGACAAAGTTCATCGGATGTGATTGAAACTTTGTAGGATTATTCTTTACATCAAAGTATTTACATCTGTAGCCTTTTACGAACGTTATCAGAAAAACAAGGGAGATAACTAGCCTTTTCTGTTCGGCAACACACAACTTAACGTTGGGCTTTTCTCGGAAACTATAAAAGTGACCGGGCTCAAATTTTATGTGAACGTGACTCATTGTGTTGTGAATAGCAATTTCTTCCTGTCCATCTGATGCCTCATATAATATTCAGAACTGCGAAAGTGACTCGATCGAGCGTTTGCTCTTCTTGTTGATTCTATACTATTATTCTAAATGCATTGAAGCAAATGCACACCAAACTTAACACAAACAGTTCTGTTTCATGAATGTTGTGGTCAAATGACTTGATGAGAAAAACGGTGTATTTAAAGAATCAAAAATCAAGAAAGGTAGGTTGTTAGAACGTTTGTTATTGACAAAACAATACATTCACAGATATTTCGACCCAACGGTATTTTAAGTGAACAGACAAACAAATATTCACACAAAACTTATCTTGATAGTTCTATCAGTTTACGTCCACTCGTCAGGAAGCCGAGCGAATGAATCATATAATGAACAAGAAAATTGGTTGATTAAAATCAACATGGCCGAAGCAATGTTTTCATAAAAGAAGCAGTATTGTACGGGCACATGTTGAATTTGGGTTACATGTGTTGCAGAGTATTTGAAAATCCGTAGGCATAAAAACATGCAAAGAAGTTGTGAATATAGTCAAGTGGATAAATTGATTACTTATGTTTCACACTAGTTTTGCTGTTACAGCAGTCCCTCTCATGAACGGACACCCTTGGGCCAGTGCAAACCTGTCCGTACATTGCAGGTGGCCGGTCATGGGAGAGCCCCCCCCCCCCCCCCATCACACACACTCAGGCACACTGACGGACAGAGTGAGTCTTTGCTACTGGTGAACGAGCTCTACTTGTCCTAAAACAATAAGGTCAAACTACTAGGCCTACAACTTATAACTGAAAGGAAAAAAACTGTCCCGTAAAAATGACGTTAAATCAACGGTGTCAGAAAAAGAGAGATAAAAGAAATCCTCAAATTCCTGAGGATACAGGCACCCCATGAAAGCAGCCACGAACATACTCACATAGGCACACATGCTTGTGCAGATACTTTGCAAAAATATGAATTGAAAACCTGCATATGTGGTAATTTCTTTTTTGTGTGTGTGTGGCTTTATTGAATACTTCAGGCAGTGACTTTTCCCTGTCCAGTTTTCTCTTTCGTCTCTCTTACCCCTCGCTTACCCACCCCCTACCCCCTTACCCTCCACTCCCTTTACCCAGCCCCGACAGCACAAATTTCTAATCTGCAAGACACACAGAGAGAGTGAGAGAGGTAGACAAAGAGAGGGAGAGACAGACAGACAGACACACACACAGGCAGGCAGGCAGAGCGACATGAATCAAACGGCAAACAAATCAACAATTTTTTTTAAACATTTTTAATCACGTTTTAAATAGAATACAGCATACATATATATCAGAATCATCACTAATCAACATCAAAAAGAGATCAATAATAACATGCACATAACAATTCACGATAATAATTGCAAATATTGTATTGACATCAAAAACGTTGTTTCAAACAAATCAACTTCAATCATATCAACATATGCTGGTGCAAGAACCAACAAGGCCGATATTAAACTTCACCCCAGTCGAAATATGTTTTACAAACGTCTCTCTGTGCAGATGCTGGCCCGGTGCCGCACAATCCAACCCCCGTCGCACCCAAGGTTCTGTCTCGGTTTTCATCTCTGCCACCGATTCTGAGTGGTCCAGAAGTTATCAACGGTGGCTTCCGGTTTAACTGCACCGTACAAGAAGTGACGCATAATATCTATGACGTCATGTGGACGTTTGACGGGGAGCCTTCGGATGACGTGCCGACCGACACTTTGAGAGATGGGAACAAAGTTGCCTTTCTTGATCAGCGAGCTTGGGTCGGTCAAGTGGGTAAAGAGGTATGGAGAGAGAGACAGAGAGAGAGAGAGAGAGAGAGAGAGAGAGAGAGAGAGAGAGTGTGTGTGTGTGTGTGTGTGTGTGTGTGTATTTGTGTGTGTGTGTGTGTGTGTATGCGCGCGATACATATAGAGAGAGTAACAGAGATAGATATATAGAGAGAGTGTGAGTGTGTGTGTGTGTGTGTGGATGGGTGCGTGTGCGTGTATGTGTGTGCATGCGTGCGTGCGTACGTGCGTGCGTGTATGTGCACTGTGTGTGTGTGTGTGTTTGTTTGTGTGTGTGTGTGTGTATGTGTTTGTTTGTGTGTGTGTGTATGTGTTTGTTTGTGTGTGTGTGTGTGTATGTGTTTGTGTGTGTGTTATATGTGTTCGAGTTTCTTCTTTGTACTTTGTCTGTTCTACGCAAACATGTATTTCAATGTTTGCGAATCTGGTGTCCACTTTTCGTCGACGAGATACCACAGAAGATACCCATGATATCCTTCAGCAACAAAACATATACTATCTTAAATTTCTTTTTGTTTGTATGTTGTTTGAAAAGCTCCGATGCAGCGTGCGCGTTCGGGACGATTCGACCAACACAGTTGGCCGCTATGTGACGAGTGACGGTTATTGGGGCGGCATTCAGGTAAGAATGGTTTTTTTTTTAACATATTGGCATTAATAAGATATTTATAAAAGGTCTTGCAGTACGATCTTTGATAGCAAATAACCTAAGCTAGTCCCTTAATAGGCATCACCTTGTAGTAAAGGAACCATCATCTCTGCTGTTTGGTATGCGTGTCATTAGCAGTATACCAGAGGTTTACAAGTTTCAAATGATTGCATTGTGTATACTACAAAAGAAACAGGACTAGTACGCGTCAGAATGACACGTGTGTGTACCATACTAATTATGTTGTGTGACAATACAGATCATGATTTGAATGTTTAATGCAAATGTTTGAAAATATAAGCTACCACTTCCACGGCCTGGATCATGGGTTAATTACCTGATGTCAAACAAATCTGAGTTCTGAGTATTCACTATTTAAGTCAGATGCAAAATGTCAACATCAAAATCCGACAGAAAAAAAGCATTGGGATACCTTTGATTTGATCTGTATACTATTTCAAATGTCTTACATCGTGAATCTTGTGTTTGAAGGTCAATCCGCCTACCTTGACCGTCAGTGAAGGTCAAGGTCCCCAAAAAGTGACCTTGACCTCAACCTTGCCTATTGTGTGTCCCCGTGGCAACCGTTGCGAACTGCAACTGGAGCTGGATGTTCAGGGAGATAGATGGGGTGAGTATGATGTGGATCATTTCTGGGTCATTCTCCAGAGCTGTGTAACATTTTGTGACATGCATTTTCAGTCGATTATAACGTATATTATATATAATGACAAATACAATGTATTCTCGTTACGTTTTTCAGTAATAGTCCAGTTAGATAATAATACAGACATGTAACAAAAAACGTACTGTATATTTATTTTCGTTTTTATGATTGTTAGTGTTCAAATCCATGTCACAACCTTTGATTTCTATGTTACGAAGGTGATCTACTTTAAAACTTTACTGAACGTGGACAAACAATGTGCACACATTTCTAATTCTTCATCTGCAGGCCAAGGATATAATATATGGAACCAGTATGTATTAATGAAAGCAATTTGTATGGTTACAATGCCTCAGTTAAGTAAAGTAATGTCAACTTTGTAACATGGTTTCCACTGGTACACAGCTCCGGAGAATAACCCTTCTACTCACAGTCCCAGTTAAACTGTCCTGTTAACGTATGCCGTCATGCTCACTGCCATAGAGCTGGCCAGGCTTTGACATCGGAAATGAGTATTGATAACATTAATGTTGTTTGCAGATTAATGTACAGTTAAACATACAGATACCAAGTGTGTCATATAATGTTAGTGTTTATCGATTAAAAGGGCACGCTTAATTTAAGCATCTTAAAAAAAAAATTAATAATAATGTTGTTTGTGTTGGTAGTGGTGGTGGCGGTGGTAGTAGTAGTGGTGCGGTGGTGGTGGACGCCTGACGAAGAACGCATTGGATGAGAAGTAAAATAGGTGTGAAAGTGTCATAGAACAGTTAGCAAAGATACGTTTTGGCATATAAATAGAGAATACTACATGGCTTGCTGTGTCGTACCAGATTTACACGAATCGATTTTTAAAATACGAGCGAAATGTGATACGACACAGCAAGCCATGAAGCATTATCTGTTTCGTATCAATGCCTTCTCCCGCTATGCGCGATATGATTGAACGTCTGGGCCTGGTAGCTCAGTTGTAAGAGCACTGCAATTGTACTCTTCGGGTCTCAGGTTCGAACTCAGGTCGGGACAAACACGGATACATTCTTTTTGCAGACTCAGTGAGGGTATCCATGTACCACCCCCGTGTCACTATTGCGGCACGTAAACGACCTCGGTCATTTTGCCAGAAGTGCAGCTTGCTTATCGTTACGCTCATAAGGAAAATACCTATCTCAGTGATAAGCATTTCTGTAGTAAAACTACAGGGGAAGCTAATGGAAGGGTCTCTATCATGTGTTGGAGAGTACAAACTCTCAGACCATCGGAAACCATTGCCACGGTAACGTAAGCAAAACTGCCGATCTCGTTTCTTGAGTGAGGCACTTTTTCTTTATGATACAGGAAGACTTGTTTTGAAAATGCGAAGGTATGCAAAAGCTCTTTGTGGGTTGTTATGCAGTTTTGCTGATTGAAAATGTTGCTGTCAGCTCTTTATCTCACGTTTGTCCAGTGGTAACAGCTCACGATAGGCAGTTTGCAGCTTGTAACTAAAACGAGAGAGGCAGATTATTCAGAAACCAAGGAAGGATTTTTGCTTTTTTCTCAAAACATCAACAAATGACATAGGCAATTATCTTATGAGCGTGACGTTATTACGCCTAAACAAGCGTCCACTTGGGTGTCGGGACGTTCGTTGCTTCCAGATTCCCATTGAAAGGAAGCGATTGGATCATAGAGCAATGCACATTGAACTTATATCTATAGCCTTGGCTGTTTTTGGAGCTGTTTTTGCATGCAAATCAAATATTCCTGCATTAATTTCTTTTGTCCTCTTTGCCGATTGCAGAAATCGTGTGTTTTTCATATTGTTGCAGTTGTGTCCTGAAATATTTCATTCTCAATCTTTACCCACAGAGGACATTGCTATCGCTGATAGCTGCATACTGCGCCTGCGCAGTGAAGACTGGAACGCGCGCACGCGCAGAGTGTCCACCAGCACGCGGATAATGGCAACACGTGACTTCGTTCGTGACGGGAATCACGATCTGTCCCTTCGTTTCCTTGCGGTCTACAACCTTGCCCCATCTTTATGGACTCGGTATCCAGCACCGGAAATACAGGTATACTTTTAAGACAAGACAACAGGAAGTTCCATCGTGAGTTGTTCTGGTGCTTCCTAAATGGCGGGGTAAAAACGGTCATACACGTAAAAACCCACTCGTGCAAAAACATGAGTGAACGTGGGAGTTTCAGCCCACGAACGAAGAAGAAGAAGTTCTGGTATGCGCGACAATTTTGTTTCGCTTCCGGTGTCATTTTAGACAACGGAACAAAGCAACTAGCTAATAGCGAGATTTAAGAAACAGCACGTTTCGTTTTGCAGCTCGTTTCGTTTGGTGAATGAGTCACCCCGCGAAACGGAACGTGTAACGAGACGGCATAGGCCGCAGACAAGATTTAGATGTATTCACGTTTCGTTTCGGAATGAAAGGCCGGGCATGGCAGGATATGATCCGCTGACTGGGCATGGCATAATTTCAACTCCACGAGTCAATAAAGGATTGACATACTCGCATTGCACGCACAAGAGCTTCACATTTTTCAATTCATGCACCTGATCACATACGAAGCCAGAATAAAAATTCGATGCGATGACCTACTTCTGCTTCGCCATTTGCTTTCTCACCATGAAGTTGGATAAATGTACCAGGATCAGCACCCTTCAAAATATTTCAGTTCACAACAGTTGTCTACCTCCAATGAACACATTCTCAGCGCTGAAAGACTGTGAAAGGGTTGATGAATCTAGCAATGCATAAAATGGCCAACAAATAAAACTGTTAGTGTGCAAAAATACTCACAAAAGTTGACGAAATATTGTTCGTTTTTTGGGGGTGGAAAACGTGACTGCGTTTTGACGTTCCACGTTCCGTTTCAGTTGACCTTCACCTTTCCAGCGAGAGACCCCCGAAATAATGACGTTTACCACAACTTCAAAACGAAACGTCCCAACGTTTCGTTTCTTAAATCTCCGTAATATAAGCTCGTGTCTTGAAACAGCTGACACACTCTTTTGGGTTGCCGTTTCAATGTTAACCAAAAAGTTAAAAGATAAAAACCAATGTTCAGTTGCGAAATGACAACGGATTGAGCATTTAGTCCGGTTGATGAAGGTACGATTGAAGCTTTTATTCACTCTGTCAACCAACAAGACTAGATTTGTAGCAGACGACAAACAAAGTATGCGTTTTTTGCTGCCTTGTGATGACGATTATGTCCTTATAAATTATCTGTACGTTGTGAAGACATTTCAAAACAAAATTTAGCTTTGATGCGTCACGGGATATATACTTTACACATCCGATTTATCAATGGAATTGGTATTTCGTCTCGACAGGGTGAATGAATTCATGATGTATTTTCCGGAACTGGACAAAACTGGCCTTGCACTGAAACAAAATATAGTTTTACAACTTCTAGGCTTGTGTTGATTATTCTGCCCATGGTGAATTTCCCATGCTTTGTTTCCACATCCCATGACAAATTCTCCTTACTTTGGTCATGCCATATATATACGTTACTGCTCTGATTCATCCATGGTATTGCGTTATATTTTGTCTCGACCCGGTGAAAGAATATAATGACGTCACTCTCGGCAGAGCTTCGAGTGACGTCATCATATTCATTGACCCAGTCTCAACAAAATATCACGCGATACCATGGATGGACGGAGCTGTAACTTATACTTATTCCCCCCTCTGCTTCTTTACCTCTGTAAACTTGTAGAGCTAGTTATTTTTCGATAAACACCCAGCAACCAAATAAATAACGAGCCAGCAACAGCCTGAATCCTCGATAACGCAATGGGTTGAGAAGCTGTTCTGTGTCAGTACTACTTTTGGGACTGAAAAGTTCCGAACGCTCTAATGTACAATGAGACTCGGCATGTAACCTCTACATATCCGGCTTATGGGTCCCAGAACATCATGTAAGCTAACTCAGTATGTAGAGCAGAAGATTTTATGATCCTCGGGTCATGTGTTCGATTTCAGACAGGAGAGGACACGGATCAACTTAATGTGCACACTCAGAGACGGTATCAATGCAGGGCTTCCCACGGACGCCCAAGCTGAGGGTCCTGGGAATCCCACTTTCACTTTTTAGAGGGTCCATGGACCCCCTCAGCGGAGTTTTAGAAGGTCCCAAGAGTCCAGGGGCACAAAGCCCTCGTGTACTGATAATACATTAATTGTGATCACGCATAGTGTGATATGAAGTGTCTTTTTTCGTGGGAATATTCCGGGAGAACATCACACACACACACACACACACACGCACGCACGCACGCACGCACGCACACACACACACACACACACACACACACACACACACACACACACACACACACACACACACTCACACACATACGCTCGCACGCAGACACACGCATGGACACATACACATAAATACTATAAACACACAGACATAGAAAAACTGACAGACATACACACAGACAAACCGACACAGACACACACACTTCTTGTAGTGAATGCTCAAATAAAATCGGGGGGCAGTTGTCCTAGGTGGGCAATTGTCTGGGAGGCAGTTATCGCGGGTGGGGGGAGGCTATAGTCAAGGGGGCAATTTTCCAGGGGGCAATTGTCCTGGGGGCAATTTTCCAGGGGGCAATTAGCCTGCTACCATGTTTGACGTCACAGACAAGTATGACGTGTTATCTCGAACTTTTGATGCGCTTTGGGGCCCTGCATTGCATTCTAAAAAGTACGTTCAGTGTAGGGATCTCCGTCTATTATTGTGCGTACGTTTGCACTTCCATAATTATGACAAAATCGATGTTTGGTGGCTTGTTATCAGATGTGCATTTTTTGTTGGTCTGCCAACAAAACAGGTCAGTTCATTATCTCAGATCTTTCTGTTCGTTTACATGGGATATGACCATTCATCTTCTGGGGCACATATCAAAAGTCAACATTCTGACTTATTGCTGTGCAGAATTAGAATTGTTTTTCTGAATCAAGTTCGTAGTCTAATTGCTTTTGAGATAGAAATTCGTACAAAAATTAACCTTCTGCTCAGAACGCATCCACGGCAGTTGCTTCTTGGTATGTGTCCAAGTGGTGGGATAGCCGTATTTAATGTAATACTAAATAAAAAGCGACTATGACGTGTTTGATCCAGTTAAACACAGTGAGCTTCATATCTAAGGGAAGTGAAGAGTCTTAGGAACACAGCAGTACCAACAAGAGTATTGGTCAAGAAACACAGACGCACGAACCAAATCTTCTTCTCGTCCTCTTTATTCGTGGGCTGAAACTCCCACGTTCACCCATGTTTTTGCTCGAATGGATTTTTACGTGTATGGCCGTTTAAGGCAGCCATGCGCCGCTTTCAGGGGAAGCATGCTGGGTATTTTCGTGTTTCTATAACCAACCAAACTCTGACATGGATTGCAGGATCTTTTCCGTGCGCAATTGGTCTTGTGCTTGCGTGTACACACGACGGGGGATAAGGGACTAGCAGGTCTGCACATAAGTTGACCTGGGAGATCAGAAAAATCTCCACCCTCAACCCATGCACCAGGTGGCCGCGGCCGGGATTTGAACTCACGACCGAAGCAAATGAAGGCTTAGTTTATTCTGCACCTTGAACAGTAATTGCACGAGGAGTGGTCCACTGATTGTGATGCTTGGTTGTCTAGATGTTTAGTCTGGTGGCTTATCTTGATTATTGACCGCCTTATAAATGTTTAGATAAGGACACTGGACCGAGAGACAAGCCGTTGCTATGGTTACGGCGATCCACACATACTTGGGCTGGAGTCAACCGAGTGAGTAAAGTTAGTTGTTGCAAGTCAGGTTTTAGCTGCTTTATGAATATACTTAATTTTAAACAAAATGTATACAAATATACATTTATTCATATTTACATACATTCAACACACATGTCTACGATTTGAGCTGTTAAGGAACCCTTCCTACCAATGTAGACCGTTCCGTCAATAGACGAATTCCGAAAATAACTCTGTCGGGTTTGTATACATGTGTTGTGATAGAGTGACCCTTTCTTGCAAAACATCTGCCAAACTTTGGAGGGGCCAATCACCAGCGAGGGGTCTGTCAGAAATACGTGGAAACATGCACATGTTTCCTCCGCACACCTCTCTAGTGATTGGCCCCTCCAATGTTTGTACGAGGTTTTGCAAGAAACGGTCGCTGTCCCACGGCCCACACAAACCCGACGGAGTTATTTCCACAAATCGTCTATTACCGTGGATCCTACCATTACCATGGATCCTACCATTACCATGGATCCTACCAGTTCCATGGATCCTACCATGTTTTATCTCGGGAAATAGCATCCGTCCATGTGGACGCCAATTGACAAATTTACCAAGTACTTACCAAGTCGAAGGGAAATTGTAGTTCTCCCAAGAGCTAGCAGTACCGAGGGATAATTGTTTTCATTTGTTTTTCCTTTCTCCGCAGTGTGGTAATTTTGTTTAATGAAATAAAGTTGTTGTTTTTATATTTAGTCAAGTTTTGACTAAATATTTTAACATCGAGGGGGAATCGAAACGAGGGTCGTGGTGTATGTGCGTGTGTGTGTGAGTGTGTGTGTGTGTGTGTGTGTGTGTGTGTGTGTGTGTGTAGAGCGATTCAGACTAAACTACTGGACCGATCTTTATGAAATTTGACATGAGAGTTCCTGGGTATGAAATCCCCGAACGTTTTTTTCATTTTTTGGATAAATGTCTTTGATGACGTCATATCCGGCTTTTCGTAAAAGTTGAGGCGGCACTGTCACGCCCTCATTTTTCAACCAAATTGGTTGAAATTTTGGTCAAGTAATCTTCGACAAAGCCCGGACTTCGGTATTGCATTTCAGCTTGGTGGCTTAAAAATTAATTAATGACTTTGGTCATTAAAAATCTGAAAATTGTAAAAAAAAATAAAAATTTATAAAACGATCCAAATTTACGTTTATCTTATTTTCCATCATTTGCTGATTCCAAAAACATATAAATATGTTATATTCGGATTAAAAACAAGCTCTGAAAATTAAATATATAAAAATTATTATCAAAATTTTTTTTCGAAATCAATTTAAAAACACTTTCATCTTATTCCTTGTCGGTTCCTGATTCAAAAAACATATACATATGATATGTTTGGATTAAAAACACGCTCAGAAAGTTAAAACGAAGAGAGGTACAGAAAAGCGTGCTATCCTTCTCAGCGCAAGTACTACCCCGCTCTTCTTGTCAATTTCACTGCCTTTGCCGTGCGCGGTGGACTGACGATGCTACGGTCTTGCTGCGTTGCATTGCGTTCAGTTTCATTCTGTGAGTTCGACAGCTACTTGACTAAATATTGTATTTTCGCCTTACGCGACTTGTTTTGTTTTGCCAAGCACATCATTGTGGGGTTTGTAATGATTAACATTAAAAGCACCGAGGGATTTAAGTGCAGATGGTCTCCGATTAATACAACCAGAAGCACATTAAACTATAGCATTCATAGACTTGTGTACAACGCAATTTCGCCCTTAATCCTGCTTGGTGCGAGAACGAGGTAGAACCTAAATGTATCGATTCAACTTAGATTTCTGTTTTTTGAGGCATGTGACTTCAGGGACGACTAAATATCGTGTATAGCTTGTTGACCAATAATAATAAAATGTCTGCGTTTAATCGACAAAATCATAGGAAGAATTCGAGTTGTTCATCTATGTAGTTCACTTTTCCATAGCGACCACCTCCCTATAACGACTATTTTTGGTCGGACCCTCGGGTGGTCATTGCAGACATGTTCAGCAGTATAAGAAACAGGCGATAATTAGATTTTAGACTAACGATATCATTTGTCTTTCAGCGCGTACCACTTATACGACGAAGGGTACTTTGTTATGCTCCGCAGCGAACAGAACAACTTTGAGGTAACTATTCTTGTTTTCATTTTTTAAAATTTTAGTTGTGTTTTTGCTGTGTTTGTCTTTGCAGTAAGAAAAACACAACACTGGTTATACATGTACAGGCTAAACATACAACTAAAACGTACTTAGCATGGAGCCATTATGTTTAGTCATTTATCGGGTATTTATGAGGTAATGTAAAAGCAAAGAAGAGCATATCGATTTGGGTCAACTCACGAGATAGGAACACGCATGGCAGATTTATGATTATTTGAAATGCTATGAGAGGACTCACGAGATAGAAACACGCATGGTATAAAGTACCTGTGCCTCAGAAAGCCCAGAACATTTATGGAAACAATAAGTATACGCCATTGCTGTTTGTCGCTCAATTACTAAATTGATTAAAAAAAAACCAACATTTTTGTTTGGATTGTATCGGTATCCTTGGAGAGGAGGGTATAGACCCCACCGATCTGTTTGTCAGGAAAAGGACACTTCTGATCTTGCTGTGCGGTCAATCACAGACCTCACGTTGTGAATAATTACTGTTCAAGTGTTCTCACAAACAAGAAGACCGGCACGGTTGGCCTAGTGGTAAGGCGTCCGCCCCGTGATCGGGAGGTCGTGGGTTCGAACCCCGGCCGGGTCATACCTAAGACTTTAAAATTGGCAATCTAGTGGCTGCTCCGCCTGGCGTCTGGCATTATGGGGTGTTAGTGCTAGGACTGGTTGGTCCGGTGTCAGAATAATGTGACTGGGAGAGACATGAAGCCTGTGCTGCGACTTCTGTCTTGTGTGTGGCGCACGTTATATGTCAAAGCAGCACCGCCCTGATATGGCCCTTAGTGGTCGGCTGGGAAACAAACAAACAAACTCTTTGATGTGCACCCTTATGCTGAGTGTGATAACCCTCGAATGACTAGTCCTGTGATAAATATTGTTCAATGACATATCTAGTCCTGTGATAATGATAGTTTTTAGCGGTAAACTTTTAGCTAAAGCTGACGGCAATTAACCTATTTGGAATCATGTTACTATTCCTGTTAGTGTACATATGCGTGCGCGAGTGTAGTATGCTTCGTATGGTACTTTTATCTGTTGTCTTATTATTTGTTTTGTCTTTTAATGTGCACCACACTGAACTTTCTCTGTATGAGATAATAAAGTATTCGTATTCATATTCGTAAACAAACAAACAAACAAGAAACAAAAAACATGCGTAACATGTGTTTCTACTGCGAGTGATTTGAAATCGGACATAAGGATCGCAAGCGATCTACATAAGATAAGATAAGATAAGATGAGATAAGAAAACTGTAATGTCCATTTTCATTTTACATAAACATGGAAATTTGTCTTTTGGTAATTACTTTTGTTTGGATTGTTCAGTTTTTGTCATAAATTATAAATAATTAGGTAAACTTAAAAAACGCCACGCTAAGTTAAAGGCGATAAGCTGCTCGCGGACCAGCAGGTGAAGTCAGAGAGAGAGAAGAAATGAGGTCAACAAAAAAGAAAACAAAATGAGGTAAAAACACATTTGACACAAAATGTATTGACGCAATTTACTTGGGTTCTTCATTTCTTAATTGACACCACACTATTCAGGAGAACCAGTCAGCATGGCTCACTAGGTGGCGCCTAATCAGTGAGAGCCGTTTGTTGTTTCAGGTTCAGATCCAGACACAGACGTGCGCAGGCCGGTCTTGTATCTGCGGTGTTGCCGTGCAGCATCACAAAGACACCATTTTGGTCAACCTTTGTCAAGGTCAAGGTCAGCTGCCACCGGAAATACGCATCCTGGGAAATGAAGAGCTGCACATCGGGACTACCATCACGCGAACTTCTGACGGAAGGAACTACATGGTTGTTCAAGTGTTGTTTTTACATTTAGTCAAGACAGGGAATCGAGACGAGGGGCATGGTGTATGTATGTGTTTGTGTCTGTGTGTGTGTGTATGTGTAGAGCGATTCAGACAAAACTACTGGACCGATCTTCATAAAACTTGAGATGGGAGTTCCTGTGTAGACGTTTTTTTCCTCATTTTTCCGATAAATGTCTTTGATGACGTCATATCCGGGTTTTAGTAATTGTTGAGGCGGCATTGTCACGCCGTCATTTATTAAACAAATTGATTGAAATTTTGTTCAAACAATCGACGAAGGCCGGACTTTGGGATTGCATTTCAGCTCGGAAGCTTAACAATTAGTTGATTAGTTTGCTTATTCAATTTGTCATTGAATATGATTTTTCACTTACAGATTAAAAACGCATTGCATTGTATTCTTTATCTTCTCCTGAATTCCAAAATGTATAGATACGTTACGTTTAATTGAAAAACGCGCTCAGAATTAAAAAAAATAGGTCGAGTATAATGCTCCCACGCTTTGCGGAGACGAGCGTGACCCGTCTCGGTCTTCGGGGAAGTCTAGCCGAGACTATCTGAATGTAGTCTCGGCGATGACTGGTTTTTGGTGTTGATATTTCAGTTCGATGCCGACAGTTTGACTAAATGTTTTTATATCGCTTCACGCGACTTGCTTGTTCTGCCTTTGTCATGTATTTACTGCCGAAATTGGTTTGGGTAAATGATATCACGCCAAACAGGGTTCACGGCAGAGTCCTTCTCGTGAAAACAGATTTGCTTGCCACCTCAGACCTACCCAAGCTCTTGGAAAAAACCTAATGCACTTAAATTTAAAAAGTTGTTTGCTACTAAGAAAAAGAAATTGCTAAAGAATAGTTTGGACTTTATTATTAATAGAATTGTAACAGTTTTTCTTTTTTTCTCTCTATTTTTTTACCTCCATTTATTTACTATATTAGCATATATCATGATTGTATTGATTGTATTTATTCTTCAAAATGCCCCCATGGGTTATGGACTAATAAAACTTGAACTTGACAAGGACAAACAAAAAAACAGAAAAAAAGAGATGAATCCACCCCTCCACTTGGACACAGAGCTAGGACTGTGGCTTTCGAAATTGCAGAAATCATAAAATAAATCACCACTCTGCACAGAAAGCAGCCAGGCAGTTGGTAGTTTTAGTTTGAATAGAAGGAAGGCCGTATCCCATGTAAAAGCGTAGACTTACTAACATACTTTCTTGTTTTGATTGAATCATGTTCAGTTGAAACAAACCATGGCGGCAACACATTCCTGAATCTATTGTGTTCAGATCCTGTGTAGTATTATAGTAGAAGGATGGCCGTATTCCATGTAAAAGCGTAGACTCACTTAACTTACATATTTTCTTGCTTGTGTTGCGTGATTCATGTTAGGTTGAAACAAACCATGGCGGCAACACATTCCTGAATCTATTGTGTTCAGATCCTGTGTAGTATTATAGTAGAAGGATGGCCGTATTCCATGTAAAAGCGTAGACTCACTTAACTTACATATTTTCTTGCTTGTGTTGCGTGATTCATGTTCAGTTGAAACAAACCATGGCGGCACCACGTTCCTGAATCTATTGTGTTCAGATCCTGTATAGTGTTATAGTAGAAGGATGGCCGTATTCCATGTAAAAGCGTAGACTCACTTAACTTACATATTTTCTTGCTTGTGTTGCGTGATTCATGTTAGGTTGAAACAAATCATGGCGGCACCACATTCCTGAATCTATTGTGTTCAGATCCTGTGTAGTGTTATAGTAGAAGGATGGCCGTATTCCATGTAAAAGCGTAGACTCACTTAACTTACAAATTTTCTTGCTTGTGTTGCGTGATTCATGTTAGGTTGAAACAAAGCATGGCGGCAACACATTCCTGAATCTATTGTGTTCAGATCCTGTGTAGTATTATAGTAGAAGGATGGCCGTACTCCATGTAAAAGCGTAGACTCACTTAACTTACATATTTTCTTGCTTGTGTTGCGTGATTCATGTTAGGTTGAAACAAATCATGGCGGCACCACATTCCTGAATCTATTGTGTTCAGATCCTGTGTAGTATTATAGTAGAAGGATGGCCGTACTCCATGTAAAAGCGTAGACTCACTTAACTTACATATGTTCTTGCTTGTGTTGCGTGATTCATGTTCAGTTGAAACAAACCATGGCGGCACCACGTTCCTGAATCTATTGTGTTCAGATCCTGTATAGTGTTATAGTAGAAGGATGGCCGTATTCCATGTAAAAGCGTAGACTCACTTAACTTACATATTTTCTTGCTTGTGTTGCGTGATTCATGTTCAGTATAAACAAATCATGGCGGCACCACGTTCCTGAATCTATTGTGTTCAGATCCTGTGTAGTGTTATAGTAGAAGGATGGCCGTACTCCATGTAAAAGCGTAGACTCACTTAACTTACATGTTTTCTTGCTTGTGTTGCGTGATTCATGTTCAGTTGAAACAAATCATGGCGGCACCACATTCCTGAATCTATTGTGTTCAGATCCTGTGTAGTATTATAGTAGAAGGATGGCCGTACTCCATGTAAAAGCGTAGACTCCCTTAACTTACATATTTTCTGATTCATGTTCAGTTGAAACAAATCATGGCGGCACCACATTCCTGAATCTATTGTGTTCAGATCCTGTGTAGTATTATAGTAGAAGGATGGCCGTATTCCATGTAAAAGCGTAGACTCCCTTAACTTACATATTTTCTTGCTTGTGTTGCGTGATTCATGTTCAGTTGAAACAAATTAGGCGGTACCACATTCCTGAATCTATTGTGTTCAGATCCTGTGTAGTGTTATAGTAGAAGGATGGCCGTATTCCATGTAAAAGCTTTTAGACCCACTAACATATTTTCTTACTTGTGTTGCTTGATTCATGTTAGGTTGAATTAAATCATGGCGGCCCCACGTTCCTGGATCTGCAATCCCCCATGCTTTTGTAATTCTAGGTTATAAATATGAACAAAATCCTGAAGGAAAATCCGTGCTAATTTGAATTTGTATGAATACTGAACGTTGAGGAATTATACTGTGTACGTAAAAACGAAACGTTGGAAGATAAGACCAATGCTCAAACTTTCCTCTTTTCGAAATAAAGTCCTGCGATCTGAGTTCAATTATCTGCAAGCTAACTTACGGGTCTTGTTGAAGACAGGCTTTTTGCAGCAATGTGTTTCCACAGTAATAATGATCGGGGAAAAAACTCTGAGCAAATGTGATGCGTGCACCAAAGTAGTACAATTCCTACTCCTTCCTCAGATTACCTTCGTGAGCGGAGAATGGGTCAAGGTCACAGACTTCCGGTCCTACCTGAACGTGGAGATACAGGTCACGGGGTCAGAGTTCGACAACACGTCTGGTCTGTGTGGAACGTTCGACAACAACACGCACAACGACATGACGGCACCAGATGGTCGGGTGTTCCCTTTCAACCCGGTGCCGAGAGGATTCACTGAATCGTGGAGGTGACGTTAAACAATGGATTGGTTGACTGGCTTTTTTAGTTAATTGAGTATCTGACAATACAATACAAGACAAGACACTTTATTTTATTTTTATTTACAAGGGTACTGCCCTCTCCCATGAGAGGGACTAATCTAACAATAATACGTTTTATAAATGTAAAAAAACCACCAATCAAACAAGTAATAAAAGCAAACAAGGAGGCAAACAAACAAAAAAACACAACTTACTAACCATCCAAGCAAACAAATATATAGATACAGTCGAACCTGTCTGAAGAGACCACCCAAGGGACTAAGCAAAAGTGGTCTCTTTGGACAAGTGATTTATATAGTCGTAAAACCCGTCGGGGATCCTTATGGGTGGTCTTAATGGGCAGGTGGTATTTATGGAGAGGTGGTCTCGAGGGCAGGTTCGACTGTACAGACGAAAATAAAACATCATTATCAAGTGTACAAGGGAGAGTGAGTGAGTGAGTGAGTGAGTGATTTGTTTTGAAGCGCCTGATGGTCTATTGTTTCCGTCTAACTCGGTACCCAGATGGTCTACGGACACGTAGAGCTGAACACCAGAGTTGGATGAATGGATGGATACATTACGCCATTTAATAGTCGGATGTTTCAAGACTCAAGACTCAAAGACTCAAAATGTGACTGTCCTTATCAAAACAAGGAAAATTGCCATGCAGTGTCAAGCGACCACAGACATGAAATACATCACATTTACTGAGAATTAAGGATTGCACTTAAAACTAACAACACTAAACCGTATCACATTTGCCAAGAATTTAGAGTCGCACTAAAACACATCTAAAGATCCTAAGCAGTCTCTCACGGTCTCTCGCGGCACACACACACACACACACACACACACACACACACACAGGCGCGCGCGCACATTCTCTCTCTCTCTCTCTCTCTCTCTCTCTCTCTCTCTCTCTCTCTCTCTCTCTTTCTCTCTCTCTATCGCCCTCTCTCTCTCTATCTTAGTTAAACTTAAAACCAATAATAAAATATCCTCAGATTAAGTACGTATAAAAACACACAAGCATGATATAAAAGTTCATGAATAAATAACACATGAGCGCGTATCAAGATCAAGAGCATCCTTCCAACTCGCACTAGTTTCTCTTAAGACCAGTGCCATCACTAAAACTCTGATGGGTATGGGTACCGAGTTAGTGAGTGATTGAGTGAATGCGTAGCATGTTTGTAGAGTGGTCAATTAATTGTGCGTGATTTTTGTTTTTGTTTGTTAGTTTGTTTGTTTTTTTTACCTCAGTTGCTACAGGCTGCTACAATTAACCGTGACTTTTTTGCCCTTTTTAACTTGTTATTATTATTTTGTTCTTTACGGGCGGGGAGCATTCTTCTTCATAGGTTCTTTTTTATAATCAAATCCAGAATTCTGTTATAATATCTACACTCTCTTCTGTTATAATATCTACACTCTCTTCTACAAAAACATATTTAAAGACAATTACAATGCTCCCTATCTTTAATCATATTCTACATTTGTTCTCTTTATTCATTATTCCAAGGTCAAATGATTGGTTGGTTTGAGTGAGAGAGTCCTTGAACTCTGTTATACTAAGTAAATAGATTGGTTAGGTTGAGTAATAAACAGATTGGTTTGGTTGAGTAATAAATAGATTGTTTTGGTTGAGTAATAAATAGATTGTTTTGGTTGAGTAATAAATAGATTGGTTTGGTTGAGTAATACAGTTTATAGATTGGTTTGGTTGAGTAATAAATATATATTGGTTTGATTGAGTGATTGGTTGATCGACTGACTGCTTGTGCTTTGCACAGTACACTGTCATTGTATTGGGAGGACTTCCTTATTTCACGGATGTTCATAAGCTCGCAACATCAAGCGTCGGGTATATTAGACCACGATCACATATGAAACTAATAAAATGGAAACTACAATAATTAATAAACATTTTCCGAAAATAAATCTGTCCGGCTTTTTAATCGGTGCTTGCATCAATAAAAGAGGCTCTTACTCTGCCACACCGCTTGAAAAAATCGGACAGAGTTATTTCCGAACACCGTCTACTAAGTTAGACTTTGAATTTGCTTGCGCAGGTTACAGCACAACGCAACTCTGTTTGGTGGCGTTTTTCGTCCAGTGCAGGGGGTGGTACCACGGATCGCTGCCCAGCAGTGTTTGTGTAAAGCTGAGAGAGGCATCGTTGACTGTGGTGTGGATCGTGTCATCATGGATCCTGCACGTGATATCTGGGTCAGTGTATTTGTGTGTGTGTGTGTGTGTGTGTGTGTGTGTGTGTGTGTGTGTGTGTGTGTGTGTGTGTGTGTGTGTGTGTGTGTGTGTGTGAGGGAGGGAAGGGGGATGGTGTAGACGTAGACGTAGACGAGGAGTATCATAATTTTTAGAGTCAAAATATCCAACCCTATCGCCACGCTGAAAACATAATAGCGTTTGTATTGCTATTCAGACCTAGATATGGGGTTCTTAAATTGCAAAATGTAATTTTTTTGCTTTGACGAGCGTAGACGAACTTCTTTTGCGCATGGTTATTTCGCATAACACTACTGCCCTCTCGCGGCCGAACAGCACAGCGGGATTCGTGCCGCTCAACACAACCTTCAATTTTGAGGTTTTTCGCTTGTAAATAAAACAAAAACAAGTGAACAACGCAAAAGAGCAAACAAAATCATGATTTCGTGTGTTTTTCCATTTTGACTGACTGAAAGCTCTTTTGGAAGTCAAGTAAACAGGCACGCGCTCGTCTCACAAACTTGACAAAGCGGTAACGAACCCCTTTCTAAGTTCGAAGACTGATGTTTTTGTGTACAAGGGCATAAATAGTAAATCCGTGTCTTGTTTCGTCGGAAAGACCACCTATAGTGTCACCAACAGCGAAGAATGTGTGAAATATGAACCGATGATCGAAATAGAGATAGCAATATTTGATCATGAACTTGATTTGTGTGAAGGTACATAATTATAAACAATTTATAACAGATCTGTCCCTGTTGTTGCATGTCTGTAGGGCTGCACCACTTGTGACATCACTAAAGACGTCACAAGATCAACCCAGGAGTCGAAAACAGCCGAAGAGGAAACAAAACAGAAAAACATGTTTTCAACGAGTGTAACAAACTGTGAGTAGAGTGTTTGTCTAAACGTGCAGACAAAGTTGTATTAATTTTATGGAACATGACTAAAATCAAAAACAAAATGTTCAACTGATGACGCAAATGACATCCATTGTTAAAGGTTCCCCGAACGCTCAGATGTACACCAAATACAACGTTGTATTTCTTTCGAATACATCACCTCAATAAGTAAGGTAACTCCTATTGGTTAAATTGAGGTGGGTATTCTTAGAAATAGTAATTTTTCTTGTAAAAAATACGTTTTTTATTTGTTCGTGCGTTTAACTAGTTTTCCATCTGTTTTTCATTTGTTTTTAATTGGAAAGAATATGAGATTAACACCAATACGCTTCTGGGCGCACACAGGTCTAAGAGTAAGAACCCACTGTTCTCGTAATTAAGCCAAGGTGGTCGCAATAGCACGCGGATAAGACGTCGGCCTTCCATGTGAAAGGTTGAGAGGTCGAATCCCGGCGGCGCCTGGCGGGTTAAGGGTAAAGATTTGTCCGATTTTGCAGGTCAACTTTTTTGCTGACCAACTAGTGTCATACTTCCCTTCGTGTGTACACGCATGCACAACACCAAGTAAACACAGAAGAACCGGCACGGTTGGCCTAGTGGTAAGGCGTCCGCCCCGTGATCGGGAGGTCGTGGGTTCGAACCCCGGCCGGGTCATACCTTAGACTTTAAAATTGGCAATCTAGTGGCTGCTCCGCCTGGCGTCTGGCATTATGGGGTTAGTGCTAGGACTGGTTGGTCCGGTGTCGGAATAATGTGACTGGGTGAGACATGAAGCCTGTGCTGCGACTTCTGTCTTGTGTGTGGCGCACGTTATATGTCAAAGCAGCACCGCCCTGATATGGCCCTTCGTGGTCGGCTGGGCGTTAAGCAAACAAACAAACAAACAAACAAACACAGAAGAGATCCTGTAATTAGCCATGTAATAGTTCAGTGGGTCATAGAAACACAAAAAATACCTAGCATGTTTCCCTCGAAAAATAAAGTATGTCTACCCAAATCGCTTTGGTAAAAAAACCGGTCATGCCCGTTTTAAAAAAAACACACCAGGCTTGTACGTGGGGGATTCAGAACGAAGAAGAAGAACAAGAAGATTTAGGAGAAGGAGAAGGTTAATGGCGTATTAATACAGTGCACAGATATATATAGTTGTAAGCAAATCAAACTGTTCAGTCTTTGTAATTTCAAAGATCCATGTGGTTTCAGAAAAAGTGAATCCTCTAGAGTCGCTTAAAACTCAAATGTTAAAATCTGTAAACGTTCACAAGCTGGCTCTTTTGTTTAGGGATGTGACGCGAAAATGTGTTGTGCGACTTGTATTCCATTTGTCACATACATATACTACCCGTCATGAAAAAAAACCTCCTTGGCAGATCTTTGTGACGAGACCGTTTATTGTAAACCCAGTTATATGACCTGAGAACAATGCATCCTTCTACCAAATTCAGCACTGTATATATAGACACCACGTGCCCTCTTGCAAGATCAATCTGTGTGCTGAATTTGTTTGTCTACGTTCAATACATTACAAGGGTTCTAAAATACGTCAACTTCGTTACATGGAAACCAAAGGTTGCGACATGGATTTGAACAATTAACAAAAAGAAGACACAAATATATACTATGGTTTTTATTGCATGTCTGTATCGTTAGGCAAAAAAAAAAAATAGGTCTGTTTACGGTAACATAGGCCAAAAAAATAGGGTCGGTAGGTCGGGATTGTTTTTTTTTTTTTTTTTTTTTTTTCTCCAAAAAACCATATTTTTACGTTATTTTGCAAAAAAACCAAGATTTTTATTTTTTTTTCCCAAATGCCAAAAAAAAAAGTCTAGGGTCGCGCGAAAAAACTAGGGTCGGTCGGGTTACCGTAAACAGACCTATTTTTTTTGTTGGCCTTATCTAACTGGAGTATGGCTGAAAAAAGTTAAGAGAATACATTATAGTTGCCATTTAATATACGTTATAATCATTATATAATGATATGGACACATGTATTGCACCAACCAGCCTTACCAGCTACGACCGGCACTACAGCGACAACTACAACAACGACGACGACAACAACAAAGACAACAACAACCCAGCCTGTAACACGGGAGACAGCACGCCGATTGTGTTCAGAGACTATGCACAACTTGACGTTATCCCTGCAGTGCGCAGGCGCCGTGACCCTTCAGCTCACTTCCTTTGTGACGTCATGCGAGGAAGACATTTTGGTTTGTTTGCTAAGTATTGGGTTTGTTTTAAACAAGTTTTATTCAATTAAACATGACACAATAATAAAACGAGAAACAATAGGGACACGAACTCAAGCGAATGCTTATATGACATGCCCTACGCAGTTGGAGAATAACACAAATATGATATTGGATATACCATTACTAATATACTGGAACTATCTGGATCAAAATCAGAGTCAAAGCAAACGAAGCAAAGAATCAGTCAAAACTAGCAGGGGAAAGACGGGGGGGGAGGGGGGGGGGGCGGGAATAAAGAATGGTAGAGACATGTAAAAAAAAAGATGAAAGTAGATAGCGCATACAAAAGATAATTTACAGAGTAAATCATAAACTGTACTCCAGTGGCAGATACGCGGTAGTTCGCCGATGACGAATGTGGGGAGTGCTTTCAAAATAAGGGTTGTCATATTGTTTACATAAATATGCGCACTGAATCACTGAAAAACGACCAGATTCACAAACGGCTGTACAGTTTCAAAACTAAACTTGTTAGTGCGAGTAACTGCATTGGGTTTTGATGATGTTTTACGATGCAGAAGAAACTAGGATGGATAGGGTGAGGCTTATTCATTACACCCAACGCCAATAAGAAGCGGACAGTAGATGTTGAATATTTCCCCCAGACGTTTTGGTTGTTTGAGGCCAAACAAAAATATATGTTGGTTGAGGGTAACCCGACCGACCCAACTACTGCTTATCTGCCACTGGAGTACAGTTTATGATTTACTCTGTAAATTATCTTTTGTATGCGCTATTTACTTTTATCTTTTCCCGCCGACCCAAACACTTTTTTTTTCATTTTTCAAAAAAACAAACAACTGTTGGCACATTTTGCGAACCGTACCGAGACTAAGGGAAGTAACCTCCTTTAAAAAATCAACTAAATAAAAAAAAAATAAAAAAAGGCCGACCTATACCGACCCTATCTTTTTTGGTCTCGTTAACCAACATATATTTTTGTTGTTTGGCCTTAGGGATATTCATCAGTAAAAAGGCCCGACAAATGGGATCAACCTGTATTCCCAAAAGAAGTTACTGCTTGTACGCCTATAATTCCCCCTGACATTTACTTTTAGCCATGGTGTCGACGCACAATGACCTCCTCCTGCACAAAAATGACCGCAGTAGCAGCACTGGTTGTTGTGTCATTTAAAATGATTGTGCACGTGATCAAAAAGAGCTTGTCTACGTTTATAAAAATATAAATTTATGTTCTTAAAAAAGTACGCCCGGTGTCAGTACGAACTGAAAACTCTGCCTGAACAATCCCTCTCAATGCGGTCAATGCGCATGCGCTAACATTGGGAGATTAATCAGGTCGTGAACAACCTAACCATACCCCTTACCCTAACCCTAATCCTAACCCTAAACATAACCCATGGTTCGTTCGGTCAAAGGGTCGCATTTTTTTAAGTCCAAGATTGGCGCATGCGCATTGAAAGCAATGAGAGGGATTGTCCAGCAGAGTTTTCAGTTCGTGACACCGGGTAGTCACGTATATGAAGTTTTGGTTAGTGTTTATTACTGTCGGTAATATGAGCGACTGGTTATGCATGAGTGAGTTCATAGTTGAGTTAAGTTACTGAGCCTGACGAATTTTGATTCATGTTCAAAAATAACTTGGAGAAGTAATTTTTAAGCTAGTCTTTTGAATCTGTTTTTTTTAGCGTAAACATGTGTGCAAACTATTGTTTGCATGAATCTCAGTTCATCTCATTATTTATTTGTCAAATGTGTTTCGTTTGTTTTTTAAGGTCGTTAGTTTGCAGCTTATCTTTGATTTCTTTCGATTTTCACCAGTCAGCCCAAAACCAAGAATTCCTGCTGGCAGCCATAGCGGCGTGGGAAAGCGCATGCATGAGTGACGTCATCCGTGACCCAAGAAATTACCATACGGACAACGCGACAGGTTGTGTGGAACCTGCTGGGATACTGACCACTGCCGTGTGTCCCGGTCAGTGCAGTTTGAATGGACAGTGTGAGACTGGTACCTGCGTCTGCCACGACGGCTTCGCTGGTTCGGATTGTGCAGTCAGGAGCGACTACCCGCCTATTATTCTCGGTATCGTTGGGTAAGGAAAAGGTTGCCTCCCTTGCTATCAGGAACTCTTTCTGCAAGAGACTTAGGAAGGGCTAACATACCCTTCGCTTCTTTAAATTTGCAAACATAAAAACGCACTAATTGAAATGTTCGACACGCAAACAAAAACGTACGCGCGCCCGCGCGCGTACACACACACATTCTCTCACACGCACGCACGCATGAACGTACGTACGGACGCACTCACACACGCACACACACACACGCACACACACACACACAAACACACGCATGCTCACTCACGCACGCACACACACGCACACATACACACACACATACACACACACACACACACACACACACACCACCACCAACAACAACAACAACAACAACAACAACAACAACAACAACAACAACAACAACAACAACATCAACCAAACAAACAAACAAACAAACAAACAAACAAACAAACAACATGTCAAGGTGCATACCAGGATGTGTCCCGATGTAACTCATCAAACGTATGTGCATAAACATCGTGTACTTGATTGTTCCTCTGTCTCATTCAGCCATTCTGTTTGTGACGTCACAAGACGCGAGTGTCGTGTACCTGAGCTTTCAGTGGATAACTTCAGGTTCACTCCTGACGTCATCTGTAGAGTGCGTGATGTCAAGGTATTGTCGTCATTGTTTTTGGTTGTATTGATGTGTTTGCATGATTATACATTAAGAAATGATGTATGATAGATTTATAGAGAAAACGCGCGCGCGTGTGTGTGTGTGCGTGTGTGTGTGCGTGTGTGTGTGTGTGTGTGTGTGTGTGTGTGTGTGTGTGTGTGTGTGTGAATTCTGCGTTTTTTTTGTAGCAAAGGGACAGAGAAAAATCACCTCTAATTAACCAAGAATAGTTGTCACGTTTTTTAATTTTTACACCTTGTACCAACAAAACACCTGAAGCCATTACTGGACAAAATTCAAATAAAAGGTTATTCTATTTCGAGTCAAGTTCTGGAGTACTTTCTCTTTAAAAAAGAAAGGTAAATGGATATTCCTTTTAATCAACCGAAAATCAATGTCATTTTTATTGAGTCACTTGAGAAAAAGTGACTCTATGTAATCGGTCAGTGTTAGTCTGTCCGGCCGGCCGTCCGTCCGGCCGGCCGTCCGTCCGGCCGTCCGTAGACACCACCTTAACGTTGGACTTTTCTCGGAAACTATCAAAGCGATCGGGCTCATATTTTGTTTAGTCGTGACCTCCAATGACCTCTACACTTTAACGATGGTTTTGTTGACCTTTGACCTTTTTCAAGGTCACAGGTCAGCGTCAAAGGAAAAATTAGACATTTTATATCTTTTCTCGGAAACTATCAAAGCGATCGGGCTCATATTTTGTTTAGTCGTGACCTCCAATGACCTCTACACTTTAACGATGGTTTCGTTGACCTTTGACCTTTTTCAAGGTCACAGGTCAGCGTCAAAGGAAAAATTAGACATTTTATATCTTTGACAAAGTTCATCGGATGTGATTGAAACTTTGTAGGATTATTCTTTACATCAAAGTATTTACATCTGTAGCCTTTTACGAACGTTATCAGAAAAACAAGGGAGATAACTAGCCTTTTCTGTTCGGCAACACACAACTTAACGTTGGGCTTTTCTCAGAAACTATAAAAGTGACCGGGCTCAAATTTTATGTGAACGTGACTCATTGTGTTGTGAATAGCAATTTCTTCCTGTCCATCTGATGCCTCATATAATATTCAGAACTGCGAAAGTGACTCGATCGAGCGTTTGCTCTTCTTGTGTTATATTTGCCACCAACAAAGAACCTGTTACCAATTCAGGATTCGACAACAACATTATATTTCCAATGAAGGTGTTGTTCTGGATGTGAACATTCTACATGTATATATTTGGTTTAAACAACATTTTGTTAAATCGAACATGATACAATAATACAACGATAAACAATAAGGACACGAACTCAAGCGAATGCTTATATTACCCGCCCTACATGTATATGTTTCGACACACCACTCGATAGCCTTTAGTGTTGAAAGGGATGGGAGATAAATAACAGTTAGAGTACGAGTTCTTATTGATGTCATCATGTTTCGTATGTTGACGCTTACAGATGACGTCAGAGGGCTACAATGTGAATTCAACGTGGCAAAGAGCGCGTGCTGAAATCATCACCAACAGACAGGTTGCCTGCCACTTGCCAGATCCTCGTGTGCCTGACAGTAAATAATTATTCATGTACCTGTAACGCTCGGAATTTACATGACCAAAACAATACCAACCAATATGACAAATGTAGCTTTTTTGAAGATTTAACAGGCCTGCCAAAAATCTCCTTAGTTATGGGACCCCCTAAAGTTCCGCGGAGGGGGTCCTTGGACTTGTATTGGGGGTCTCGGGACTCTCTAGGTAGAGCGTCTGTGGGGAGCACTGATAACAGCTGCTTACTTTGGCCCCTTACTTAATGTTCGTATTTCATAGCAGGGCCGGACCAAATGAGTTGTAAGGGGGGGGGGGGGGGGGGGGGGGGGGGGTTCCTTCTTTTTTTTTTTTGGGGGGGGGGGGGGCAAATCGGCGAAGCCACAAGCGCGCGAACTAGGGGGGTCCGCGGGCTTGCTCCCCCGGAAAATGTTTGAAAAACGGTTAAAATATGTGCAATCTGGTGCATTCTGGGCCTTGTTTTGAGGGTTAATCAAGGCCTCTGTTGAATGAAATTATCGGTTCTGATGATGAATTTGATTCCAAAAACTGCTCAGAACAGTCAGACACAGATGATGAATCAGACAGTAGCTCAAGTGAAGATAGTTTTGATTCTAATCTCTTGATGACCCCCCCATAAAGGACATAAACTGATAGATGTTGAACTTTTTGCTGTTTTATGTGGTGAAAGTTCGCACGAAATCACAGGCAGCTGCACTGTCTGAATGAAAAACTTTTTTAAATATTCACCTATTCCATTGAAACTTTGCACATCAAATGTTCACTTGACTGGCTATAGTTTGTTCTAGAATGAAGCTGATAATCAGAAAAATAGATTTTTTTTTATTGTGTGATATATCATAATAATATAGAATTATAGTATTCTTTTGCTAATGCTACTAAAAGCAACATTTCCAACAAAACAGAAAGCTTTTAGAACATACTGTAGGTAATGATGCTTTAAATATGAGTGCCAATTTATTTTTCAATTGGACACATAGTTTTTCCCCAAGAGATATTTCAAAAATGCTAAAATTAGCATTTTTGCAGGTTTATTTTGCCCATTATTTTACGAATTAAATAATTTTGTCAGTTGTTCTACTTAATGTAGGTATTCAAACTTGACGTTTTCTGAAAATATAATGATTTTTAAAGAAAACTACCAAACATCAAGCCAATTCATTGATTGCAAGTGACTGAATAAAAAAATTACAGTTTTGGTCCGACAATCTGGGTGACCCTTACGCCTTAAGAGCAGCATTGTTTTGGTGCTAAAACTATTAAAAAATAAAACACTCAAAGCAAGGCACATGCTTTTTCCAGGGGTGGGGTTCCGGAACCCCTGGAAACCCCCCCCCCCCCCCCCCCCCCCCTGGGTCCGGCCCTGCATAGCTTTATTGTCTCATCACTTGACATTTCGGGTCGCTTCCTCATAATGAAAAGCTAGCTAGTAGCAACAGAGTCGCGCTACCCAGGTGTGTGCGTGTTTAGGTGTAATCAGCCTACTGCAGAATGACCGTGGTCTTTTACATGCCACAGTGGTGACACGGGGGTGGATCATGGATACCTTCTCTCAGTCTGCTGACCCGTTCCGGCCCGGTTTCGAACCCGTGACCCTAGGATCACAAGTCCAGTGCTCTACCAACTGAGCTACCCCCCCCCCTCTCCCCCCTCAAACCAATCACTCACCAATAGGACGCCACTGTATGCGCACAGCAAAGTTGTCACTCAAACAGCAGTGTTATCAGATGGTTGAAACATGGTCCGATATGTTGTTTTCAACACTGAACTCGGATGCTAATTTGCATGTGGGTTTCAGGCCAATCAAAGCACGCCTTCCTGGTTTCCATAACAACTGATGGGGAGAGATTCAGCAATGAAGCCATGTACGTGGTGTTTGATGCAACGTGTGTAGCCTGTGACGTCACGGGCAACTGCAGCGTCAGGGTAAGTGATGACGTCATCGTAGATCGCAACAAAAACCGGTATGATTGCAAGAAGAAATGAGTGCATTACACACCTTGATTGGCTTGGGTAATTTTTGGACTATAGTTATGTCTATGAAAGAACAACTCGTAGTTAGTTAGTTAGTTAGTTAGTTAGTTAGTTAGTTAGTTAGTTTGTTTGTTTGTTTGTTTGTTTGTTTGCTTAACGCCCAGCCGACCACGAAGGGCCATATCAGGGCGGAGTTAGTTAGTTAAATTTTCCGTTTTTATGTAACATTTTAACCATTTTAAAGGAAAACAAGAGGCGAAGCCTTCAAGGCTCACGTAAGAAATAGACAAACAGTAACACAAACTCAATCACTCCGTCACACATACACACCCACACACACAGTAAGCTTAGGTGACACTGTGCAAGAAAGAGAGACACTAGATCTAGATCTGTCTGTCTGCATGTAGCCTACTTACAGGGACACGACTGCCAAATAGTCTCGGCCCGCTCAAAATAACAATGACCGAGACCACACACACCACGCGAGAGAGAAAGACTACAGGGAGGCATGCCGTCATGATGCATTAATTGACGTCAAACACTTTTGACCGTGACGTAATCTTATGCGAGCTTTATCCATAGTCTTGGATAACCACTCACACATAGACTCGGAAATGTTAAAGTTTCTACCACAGACATACACACACACGCACGCACACACACACACACACACACACACACACACACACACACACACACACACACACACACACACACACACACGCACAAACGCACAGACAGACAAAGTTACGATCGCATAGGCTACACTTCGTGAGCCAATAAAGTGTTGTTATTGTTATTGTTAGTTAGTTAGTTAGTTAGTTACTATTTAGTTACTTAGTTGGCAAACCAAGAGGTTTCTTCTTGCTCCCGTGTTCCAATGTCAAATCTCTGACGTCACAAGCAAAAGGAAAGTTTGAGAAGACGTCACAATGCGAATAATGGTGTCAGGTAAAGGTTCTGTGACTTCTTATGTTTGTCTCGTTGAGAAACGACAAAGTCTATCTATGTCCTTCACAAGCAAAACACAAACAGGTTACATTTGTGGAACGTTTTATTCATTACAGACCAAAATATTCACAAAAACATCGACCTAACGACGTTGAAAGTAGACAAACAAGAGACACAAACATTTAAAAAAATATATATATATAAATGTTGATTTGACTTGTCTTTGAATGTTCCCAAGAAGGTCGTAGCATTTTTGTTTATTTATGTCCATATCAAAGCAAAACAGTATCTGATTGTTGTTTATACCAGAAAAACAAGGGCGGTAGGTTCAGGGACACGTTCTTTCTTTCTTTATTTGGTGTTTAACGTCGTTTTCAACCACGAAGGTTATAGGCCCATTGCAGAAACTCAAGTTAACAACAGCATTTCTACTCGGCGCGCGCGGTATGAGAATCACGGGTCGTAACTCTCTGGAATTGGTCATCCGCCGCCATGTTGGATGCCTTGCACGATCTCTGACAGTGCTTGAGCGTTGGGTGGCGACTCGACAAAAGTGAAAATGACACGTTGTGTGGCCAAAAACTGCAGTCAGCAGGCACACTTTAGGATCCCTAAAGTTGTTTACCATCAGGGTGACAACTGGAAGGAAGTTACTGAGCGGAGAAGACGATTATAACTGGTTATTTTTTGCTGTGTGCAGTGCGCTAATCAACAATTGTCCATCGGTTGTGCCTTTAGAGTGAACACTGTGATAGGATGCTTTGAAAATTATACTTTGCAGTAGTTACCTGAGCTGCATTGTACCTCATTTGCCTGTCTTGAGAGCTTTATCTTGTGAATTTTGGTGCACTGTCTGCATGAGATAAAGAATAAATAAATGAATATAATAATGTATTCTTGCTTTACTTTTTATGTTGTGCTGTTGTGTTAAAAAGGCAGATCCCCTTTGGACTCATGCATGCACAGTTTTCTTCATTTTGTCTGCATACACAGTGAAATACGCAAAAAGAACAAGAGTGCAATGAAGAAAACTAACAAAGACGGCATCCAATATGGTGGCGCGAAGAGAGTATGAGCGGAGTTGTGCCCCTTAGGCCTAAAGCTAGCCGATCCATTTGATAACGTCACGCCGAGTAAGAAGAATGAATTGGACCTATATCGCGACGAGGGAAAGGGGGTAGATGGGATAGGGGAAAGGGGGGAGATGGGATAGAGCCACTTGTTAAGTGTTTCTTGTTCACAAAAGCACTAATCAAAAAATTGCTCCAGGGGCTTGCAACGTAGTACAATATATGACCTTACTGGGAGAATGCAAGTTTCCAGTACAAAGGACTAAACATTTTCTTACATACTGCTGGACTAAAATCTTTACAAACATTGACTATATTCTATACAAGAACCACTTAACAAGGGTAATAAGTGAAGAATTTTATGGGTGAGAAAAGGAAAGTAAAAGGACTTTGGGGAGGCAGAAATAGAGAAGAAACAAGAAAAAGATCCTAATTAGGTTCACGGCATCGAGAGTGATGCGACCTTCTCTCAGAAATCAGTAGAGAAGGCTCCCCTCAGGGACACGTGTGAGTGTTTACTGACGTTGGTTATTTTGTACGACTTCTAGGACAACGTCATTTTCCAACAGAGACGGGACGGGACGTAAGGCTTCTGTTGATTCCAAAAACCGCAAGTGTTTGCCCAAGTAAAAAGGAAACAGTTGACTTTGAACGCGGAAAGCATTTTTGATTGACACTGCTTTTAAATGTTTTTGTTTGTTTGTGTGATTGTTTACTTTAACGTTTGAAGGGCAGGAGAACCGGAAGAAGACCTTAGCGTGTCTTTTGCTACGTCTATGACAACCCAGTTTGGACACTTGTTGCTTTATTTTCTGTTCCAACAACAACATTCCTTTCTTGTTTTTTGTATTACATATGATATCCCCAGAATGTTTTTTCATTTTTTCGATAAATGTCTTTGATGACGTCATATCCGGCTTTTTGTAAAAGTTGAGGCGGCACTGTCACACCTTCATTTTTCAATCAAATTGATTGAAATTTTGGCCAAGCAATCTTCGACAAAGGCCGAACTTCGGTATTGCATTTCAGCATGGAGGCTTAAAAATTAATGTATGACTTCGGCTTTGAACCTGTATAGTGGTTTGTCTTTGCTGTTTGTTTGTCTGTTTGTTTGTTTGTTTGTTTGTTTGTTTGCTTTTCACGATGAAGCAGTTTCCTGGGATTTTTGTTATACTTTGAGTTTTACGACTTCTCTTACAAGCGTTTAATCTCTCTCTTGTCATATTTAGTTCAACATTTAAAGAAAAACGGATTATTCAAATGTTTGCTGAATTGTTCTTGAAAGAAAAAATATTCCTGTCTTTCACCTGTCTATGATGTGTTTTTTCAGTGAAAAATGCATCCCAAAATATCTAGCCTAAGCCATCGTGCGTAAAGGAACTGCCTAAGAGGATTTTTATAGACAATCGATTTTTTGGTGCAATTTGTTCGTGTGCGTTCGACTGTTAGAGCAGCATGCTTTACACAGATGACAAATAATTATTTTACCCACCAGTGGAGATCAATCGAATACCCCAAGGGGGAGGGGGGAGAAGGGGACACCTTTTAGTTTTTTTCTTCTGGTGTATCTTCCTTGCCATTTACCGTTGCCCTCTCCACACACACGTCTGTGTGCGAAACCGAAAGGAATGCTTTTTTCGGAGAAAGCAAAAATACCGCTGGTATTTGGTTTGAATTTCACCCTCAAGCGCTCAAGAATATGAAGCCTGTCGCCTGGCTGCATTTTGTTTTAAACGATCCCATCTTCTCTTTTCCTCCACTGAACAAACCTCTTTCGTTTGGCTGGCTACAAATCTGATCTTTTACATTGTTGCCAGGAAGGGTGAAATGGAACGTGCTGCTTGCAGTGGAGTTCCACAAAACACTCTCGCGCTATTCCCTCATCTGAGTTCTGAGTTCTGAGGTCCCTCTGTTAGTGCAGAAAGAAGAACACTAAAGCGTCAAAGGCTTTTGGTGTTACTCACATTTGAGATCTTCGGAAATATGCCCACGCTATACTCTGTCTTTGCGTAGCTTCCCGTTTTCAGAGATCTTAGGAAACATGCCCACGCTATACTCTGTCTTTGTGTAGCTTCCCGTTTGCAGAGATCTTAGAAAAATATACCCACGCTATTCTCTGTCTTTGCGTAGCTTCCCGTTTTCAGAGATCTTAGGAAATATGCCCACGCTATACTCTGTCTTTGCGTAGCTTCCCGTTTGCAGAGATCTTAGGAAACATGCCCACGCTATACTCTGTCTTTGTGTAGCTTCCCGTTTTCAGAGATCTTAGGAAACATGCCCACGCTATACTCTGTCTTTGCGTAGCTTCCCGTTTTCAGAGATCTTAGAAAAATATACCCACGCTATTCTCTGTCTTTGCGTAGCTTCCCGTTTTCAGAGATCTTAGGAAATATGCCCACGCTACACTCTGTCTTTGCGTAGCTTCCCGTTTTCAGAGATCTTAGGAAATATGCCCACGCTACACTCTGTCTTTGCGTAGCTTCCCGTTCTCAGAGATCTTAGAAAAATATGCCCACGCTATACTCTGTCTTTGTGTAGCTTCCCGTTTTCAGAGATCTTAGGAAATATGCCCACGCTATACTCTGTCTTTGTGTAGCTTCCCGTTTTCAGAGATCTTAGGAAATATGCCCACGCTACACTCTGTCTTTGCGTAGCTTCCCGTTCTCAGAGATCTTAGGAAATATGCCCACGCTACACTCTGTCTTTGCGTAGCTTCCCGTTTTCAGAGATCTTAGGAAATATGCCCACGCTACACTCTGTCTTTGCGTAGCTTCCCGTTTTCAGAGATCTTAGGAAATATGCCCACGCTATACTCTGTCTTTGTGTAGCTTCCCGTTTTCAGAGATCTTAGGAAATATGCCCACGCTACACTCTGTCTTTGCGTAGCTTGCCGTTTTCAGCAGAAACTATACTGTAACACGTCAAAGTCTGTCGGTTCGCTGGCTTCAAATCTGGTTCGTTTACTTAAAGACGGGCGCAATGGCGTGGTGGTAAGACATTGGCCTCCTAATCGGGAGGTCGTGAGTTCGAATCCCGGTCGCTGCCGCCTGGTGGGTTAAGAGTGGAGATGTTTCCGATCTCCCAGGTCAACTTATGTGCAGACCTGCTAGTGACTTAACCCCCTTCGTGTTTGGTCATACACGTAAAAATCCACTCGTGCTAAAAACATGAGTGAACGTGGGAGTCTAAGCCCATGAACGAAGAAGAAGAAGTTCGTTTACTTGACCAGGAGGGGTTACGGTTAAAGTGGACATTTTCTTGCTTTTGAAGTCAAGATGACAGTGTCGCGATACACTCACTTTTAGCCAGGATCCCTGTTTTCAGCAAACAAAACTCTCAAACGTCAAAGTTTGTCGGTGCGTTGGCTACAACTCTGGTGGTTTAACTTCGCCAGGAGGGGTTTAATGGATCATGCTACAGTCGACTCCGGTTAATTGGCCACTTTTGGGACTGATTTAATTTTGGCCGATTATCCGAAGTGGCCGATTATCCGAACATCGCATCGGGAAGTTCCTCAGAACAAAAATGTTGGATGTTGGAAGTTACTTATGGTAGCGGAAAGCGGAAGTTTCGTGCATTGGCATACGTGCTCTACATGTCTCCAAAGAATGTGTCCAGTGTCGTCTGCTTCTGTTTGGCACTGGCACGTTTCCGCACTGCAGCACAGACAACGTCCAGGCAATGCAGTTCTTCTTCCCCGAAGGCATTTTCCAGGGCATATTGAACCAATCAACCAATGCCTCGTCCACTTCATCGTCTTATCCTCCTCTTTTCCTTTTCTTTGAGACAGACAAGCGTCCACCTACAGCTTCACTCCTGAGATGATCCTCGTCGTTAATCCATCGACAAAGGTTTTTTCTTGGGATCGGGACCCCTAACTGATTTGCAAGCTGCAATTTTGATGTGTTAGGCGGATATCCTTTCACTTTGTCCAAGAATTCAAGTTTTTTCAAGACGCTGTAGTCTTTCCTTTTCGTCGTCATGGTTTGTGCAAAGAGGCTTTCGGCACAAGCAAGTCAGTGTTTGACTGTCAGTTGTTTCGATCACAGTGTGTAAACTCACTGGCAGACCTTTGTGCTGTCATGTGAGTAATGATCATTGAACCACTTACAAAAACGTGAAAAGTGTGAGGTGGCCGTTTAGCCGATGTGCAAAGTTTTCGAACTTTTTAACACATAACTATTGACTGTACTGGCATCGGAGGTCCAGATACTATACGCTAGCCTGGCTTGCTGTCATCCCCAGAACGTAAAAGACCCAGAACTTCCAAATGTGTCGTTGCGTTGGCTGAAAATCTGATTCTTTCGCTTTGCCAAGAGGGATGTACATGAACGCGCTACTCGCACTTGAGGCGCGGAAGACGTTGCGCTATACTGTCTGTTAGTTTTGCAACAAGCTTTCACCAAGAACGACTCAACAACGTCCAATTATGTCGGTGTGCTTGCTTCAAATCAGGATTTTTCACTTTTTTTTCGGAGAGATAAACTAAACTCAGCTGAGATCTGCAAGGCGTCGTCGCTCTATTGTTGTTAGTCTGGTAACGGACTTTCAGCCAAAAGAACTCTAACACGTCAAACTATCTCTTGTCTTTAGAATAGTGCGGGTAGGAAGTCTAGGGATCTTAGATTGACCTGAGTTTTGCACGGAACTACACTGACAGGAGCCCAGAAAGCCACAGACTAGCTCGGGGGGAGACCCATTAGAAGAGTTGAAAGGAGCAATTGGAAAGTCTGGGTTCTCTCGGATTTCTATCCCGCCTTTTCCTTTGGCTTTTACTGAGCCTGACTTTGGTCACTGGTATGCGTGCTATTTAGTTACGGTCGGACATTTTGAAAAGGTCATTGTCGTTGGTTTTTGTACATTGCTGAAGATGATTGAAGAAAACATACCCTCGCCACCTTAAGATTAGAGGAACAACGCTTTACTGGGGTTCATTTTCTGTTCATTATTTGAATCAATGAACTTGTTAATCCAGCGCAAAGACGACTAGGTTGACGTTCCTTTTAATGTTTCCTTTCGTTTTGTCTATGACTTGACGTGTTTTTTTTTGTAACTGCCAATCCTTCTTTTTTCTTAACACAAAAATTAATGACAAGTTCACAGTCTCTTCTTTTGTGCGTGCCTGCATGCATTTAAAGACATGACCTCAACTTGTTCACGGCAAAAACTTTGTTATTTCGTCAACTCAGACTTTGGCACGTCAAAAAAATCATTGTAAGAAGCACTTTACTCAACATTAAAAACTATTCGATTTTTACAGATATAGCGTGGGGAGATTCCATATAGTAAAGAAGTTGTGCATAGAAAATCATGTTTCGTTGCACGAAATATCTCAAACAAGTTTTTTTCGTCAGCTCGTTCATACTGCATGATTTTGTCAGATTTATTTCCTTTGACAAATTGCCAAAATGACCATTAAACATTTCGGCAATTTTAGGAATTATAGGCCACCCAGGTCATGGCTCCTCCTTTTTCCGCATCGTGAAAAATTCGGGCCGCACTTAGGCATCTTCGGAAAATTAGAATAAAATTTCGGCGTGTAGACGACTGCCGACACAAACGATACACTTGCATTGCGAGTCTATGATTGTTACAGGCAGAGTCCTTCCTGTGTAGAACCAATTCAGTTCTGACCGGATTTTTTTCGTGTGTGTGTGTGTGTGTGTGTGTGTGTGTGTGTGTGTGTGTGTGTGTGTGTGTGCGTGCGTGCGTGCGTGCGTGCGTGCGCGTGCGTGCGCGTGCGTGCGTGTGTGTGTTTGTATGTATTTATGTTATTATTATCTATGCCAAGTCAATGCATTTCTAAACGGACACTAGTGTCAATCTGTGCAATGATCGTATACAAAACGCTCAAGAAGTAGTCATGATGTTGTTTCTGGGTAAACGTCCAAGTGGAGAGATGGTCTGATTCCACGTAAAAGCCTCGGCCAGATCTTCTTCTTCTTCAGCGTTCCAGAAATTCTGGTGACGTGTGAGCTCGTTTGCCCATTTGGGTTCCCCACACTATACTCTGAGAGCATTGTCAGCTTCACTCCGCTTACGTTGGGTAGGCATGCTGGGTATTTTCGTGTTTCCATAACCCACCGAACTCCGACATGGATTACAGGATCTTTTCCGTGCGCACTTGGTCTTGTGCTTGCGTGTACACACGAAGGGGGTTAAGTCACTAGCAGGTCTGCACATAAGTTGACCTGGGAGATCAGAAACATCTCCACTCTTAACCCACCAGGCGGCAGCGATCGGGATTCGAACTCACGACCTCCTGATTAGGAGGCCGACGTCTTACCACTGCGCCACTGCGCCCGTCTAGGCTAGACCTGAATTGGTGAGCCGAATAGTACCATTTTCACTCGAACCACTATACCGCTAAATAACGGAGTCTCTGAAAACTTTCGCTACTGACCATTAAATGGAATTTAAGGAAATGAAGGTCTCGGAAACACTGGCGGAAGAGCGATAGGGTACTGGTCATTTGATCCCGGGATAATGGTAACATTTAAATTGATAATTGCGACGTCTGGCCTTTCCCTTACAGAACAGGGTGACGAGGCTTCTAATCATCTGAATTGAGAGGGCCCGTCTTTGTTCTTTCTTTCCGTCCGTCGTTTATTCAAGATTGAATTTCTGGTTGGTAATTACTGGCAACATTTGTGAGGCTAGATGGTTTATGTGTGGTGGTGGTAATGGTGTGTCTGTCTGTCTCTCTGTCTGTCTGACCGGAAGTCTCTATGCCCCTGTGTACACTTGTCAGTCTGTCAGGATTTCTGTCTACTTCTCTGTATCCGTACGTGCTTGTGTGTTATTCTATTATTCCAAAAGGGCAGTGACAGTGCTTGTGTGTGTGTGTGTGTGTGTGTGTGTGTGTGTGTGTGTGTGTGTGTGTTTGTGGGGGTAACTGTGTGTGTGTGTGTGTTTGTGGGGGTAACTCTGTGTGTGTGTGTGTGTGTGTGTGTGTGTGTGTGTGACTGTGGGGGTAACCGTATGTGTGTATGTGTGTGTGTGCGTGTGTTTGTGTGTTTTTGAGAGAGAGAGGAAGAGAGAGAGCCACACACCCACACATACGCACACACACACACACACACACACACACACACACACACACACACACACACACACACACAGAAAGAGAGGAGGTGAGTCATGGGCGGAGCTGTTCCACTCCTACACAGTACTTAAAGAGATACGATATCGATTCAAACAAATCCGAAAGTCTCTTTTTGACCCTCTCTTTCGACGTGAAATCTGTGACGTCGAACTGACGCCACACAAAGTTAGAAAAGACATGAATGATGGCGTTACGTTAAAACTCTGCCTCCGAACTAGGCAAGTGACAACAGATTTCGAGAACGAAGTTTGTCTGAGGGAGTTCACCATATCAGCAGGAGAAAATAATTAGTCTTGAGGTCACCGCCAAGCTGTGCATGTACCGGTATCCTATATCATAAATACTCACCAAACACCTTGCTCAAAACGACCATCTACAACATCCTCGTCTATCTTCCTAGCCGTTGAAGACACGTGCCACCGTACCAAACAATTCACCCTCCTTATGCCTCACCCCCTTTTTTTCATTTCAGACGGACGCGTGTCTGATCGATGGTCAGTGCTACAGACCAGACGAACGTCATTCCACAAACTCGGACCTTCTATGTGACCCCGCTTCGTCAAACGTCCAGTGGTTTGGGCAAGGTTGGTCAACAAACGGCGCTAATACGTCTAGACTTGATAGAGGGTGTTGGGTCTTTTTGTATGAGCTGGGTGATTTGAGGTGAAGAGTGAAAGAGATAGAAGGATTTATAGCTGACAAATAGACGGACGCATACGCGTTTGCGCATTCAAAATCGTTCGCACGCACGCACGCGTGAGTACAGAAACGCAAACTGCACAGGCATATTACACACAATCACACACGCACACAAACACACGCACGCACACGCACCCCCCTCCACACACACACTCATGCACACACAAACACACATTTGCACCCGCTATGTGTAAATGGTCACTTGAAGGTCGATAAGCAACTGCCGCTTATACGTCTAGACTTGAAAGAGGGCAATAGGGTTTTATCTTATGAACTTATAAGCTGGTCTTCTGGGGTGAAAAGATAAGACTAAAGTGCGTGGGTGGATAATGGTAAACAAGCCGAAGCAGAGAGAGAGAGAGAGAGAGAGAGAGAGAGAGAGAGAGAGGGAGGGAGACAGAGGGAGACAGACAGACAGAGAGAGAGACAGAGAGATGCATATGCCTGCAAAGTCTATTCTAAATAAATAGTATACTGACATAAGCCCAATATTTATTTCCTGAATATGGACAGATATTTACCCATCATACTCGTTGCATACTTCACCATACTCAAACAAAGAGATTGTGGCTTCTGCTCTCAAGGAGCGTACCTATTGAAATATGCATTTTGCAATACGTTAAAAGTACACACACACACACATACTCTCACCCCCCCACACACACACAAACAAACAAACACCCCCATCACCCACACACACACACGTACGCGCACACATACACACACACATACACACACAAACACACGCATACTGCACCATTATACCGATTGAGTAATGGCCACCATTCTGGTCAAATAGGCGCAGAAGCGATCCAACTTTGACGTGTGTGGTTTCCCTCAATCAGAAAATAATTTCCTGCGCCCCTTTGCGTACCGATGAGAAACCTATCACCCGATGCGTTCGCCTTCTTATCGAATTGTTGTTTCACTGATATGCTTCATTTTTTTGTGTGATTTATTCGTTGTGGTGATTTTTTCGGTTGTTCGTTTTGTCGTCGGAGTCAATGTGGGTGGGGGATGGGTGGGGTGGGAGGGGGGTAGGGGGGGGGGGGTATGGGTAAGGTGGTGGTAGTGATGGGAAGTCCGGCATTCTTTTACTTTGATGATTTGGCTTGTTCGATTGGCTTTTGGGGGACTACCGATGGGGGTGGGGGGGGGGGGGGGGGTCTAGCGGTAGGAATTGGTGATGGTGGATTTTGACAGTTGTAAGTCACTTTATTCTAACACTGAGCGACTGGAAAATGTCCCGCAACGGTATTTCGTTCAGCTTCATGCCACCTTGATTTCTACACATTGAAGGATGGATGGACAATTAATTGATTCGTTGATTTAGGTTTGTCTGTCTTTGCGTGATTGGTTTTTTTCTTCTATCATTTCAAAACCTAATGTTGATGCAAAAGACAGTTGCTTTGTTGTTTTGTTCCTTCTACTGTTATACACTTTCTTTTTTATAAATCGGTGTGCGCAAATGCGTAGATTTATGTGTATTCTTTTTTTCTTTCTTTTAGTTAGTTGTGGGCGTAGATGTATCCCTTATTGTTTGCTTTGTTCGGGATCAGCGTGCACATGATGATGGATTCTTCATTCCATGCCATTAACTTCTAGTTATCTTTTTTGCTTTTTCTTTCTTCTATTTATCCCTCTCTTCTTTTTCTTCTTCTTCGTTATGGTTGTTATTTAGCAAAATGATTCATCCCTTTTGTTCGATTTCCCTGAGGCTATTATTTGTATTTGCATTTTTGAACTATATATTACTTTTTTACACGGATCGAGATAGCTATTTTACTCCATGACCGCGGAAACGGTTGAGGTGAGCAATGCTTGTCGATGTCATCGTCAAATGTCATATTTCGGTTAACACAAATGCAGATAACATGTATGTATCAATCGATTTTATTCAGAATTTTTCTTTGTTGTGCGACTGAATGCAGACAGTGCACTCTTTTGTTGTACCCCCGAACAAGATTTGTAATATTTGAATGAAGATGAAGAATTTTTACAAAGATTTGATAACGAATGTGGACAACATGAGCTTGTTAGAACCTTAAACGTTTGCACTGTAATATGAGTCTTTACTAATATGCTGACTGTAAGCAAAAGGTGGGAGGTGAGGTGGGGGGGGGGGGGGGGTCAAATTTGGAAAAAGAACATCGCGTTTGGATCTCTTTGGGTGTGTTTGTTCACCTGAAAACTTTAACCACTGGAACCTCAAAGGACGCGGCAATGTCACAAGCCAATTCACTCTTGAACTTTTGCCCGCCATTTTTGTCGAGCGTTAGGAATTACACACCGGGATTAACCGGGGGAAAAAACTCCAAGAAAAGAACATTGCAGAACATGGGTCTAAGAATCAGAAAGTTGCCGCGAAACACACTCAATCACATCCGAGACGGCAGAAAATCCATACCCTGCAAAAATCCTTCCATCTCTTTCAAAATGACCGACAAGACGCTGTTGACACTTGTGTATCTGAGTTTTCGAAGCGCTAGATTACACTACTGAAACTCACAATCAATGACACGTGGCTTCTCGTGAAAACGATCTGAAAACGGTCTAACTCAGGTCTACCTGGTGTAAAAGGAAGAATTACCCGTTGGGAAGAAGATACTCGTGGGGCTCCCCTCCCGCTCATGGGAACGATAGTCCACAGCCGGACAATTTTTCCTAGACTTTGAGCGGACTAATTTACCGAATACAGAGTTTAGCATGGGAGAAAAAGGCAATGGGACATTTGTCCCCCTCAACTAAATTCGGATGGGACATAGTGGAAGGCAAGAAGCGACAATGATGTATGGACGCGTTTTAGACCAAAGATGCAAAATGGTGCAATATGGTGCCATCTGAGAATTAGCCGCTATATCGTGTTATCTCTGTGTGTGTGTGTGTGTGTGTGTGTGTGTGTGTGTGTGTGTGTGTGTGTGTGTGTGTGTGTGTGTGTGTGTGTAATCTTATGTAAAGTGTACATTTGGTGGCGCAGTGGTACGTAATCTCAATGCGCCCTTTGACGCACTGAAAGGATTTGTGATGGGATATTTTCAGATTTAATGCGCCAATGGCGCAAGGCGCACTAGTAGATAAAACCCTGGAATAACAGAAAATCCTAGCCTATTCTTAGGGGTTGGACTTTGGGTCCAGGGAGACATGTTTTCCTTTTACACAATGTCCAGGGACACATACTCACACGAACCAAAGTCCGCCGGACTTTCAAACAGCCAGACTCTAGCTTTATCATTTCACACCGGTGTAACACGAGAAAATTACTCCCACGAGATTTTTACTCCGGAGTAAACATTTCGTACGAAAAAGTTACTCCCTTTACGAAAAAAAAGCACTCCCCCATTACACGAGAAAATTACTCCCCAAGACAGGTGAGTTCCGAGTAAACATTTCGTACAAAAATGTTACTCCCCTGACGAATAAATAACGAATAAATTACTTCACCCCAACACAAGCAATTTAACTTCCCATGCCAGGTGTACGACATTTTTACTCCCTTGTCCCCTGTTAGCCTTGGTGGTGGAAGGGGTGGAAGGAGGGTAGCGCGACATTCGTGTGCGCGAGATCACTTATTGGCATTATCCCTTCGCCCGCATCCCATTTTTGCGTACGAGATTTTTACTGGAAGTAAAAACAAGTCGCGTAAGGCGAAAATACAACATTTAGTCAAGTAGCTGTCGAACTCACAGAATGAAACTGAACGCAATGCAACGCAGCAAGACCGTATACTCGTAGCATCGTCAGTCCACCGCTCACGGCAAAGGCAGTGAAATTGACAAGAAGAGCGGGGTAGTAGTTGCGCTGAGAACGATAGCACGCTTTTCTGTACCTCTCTTCGTTTTAACTTTCTGAGCGTGTTTTTAATCCAAACATATCATATCTATATGTTTTTGGAATCAGGAACCGACAAGGAATAAGATGAAAGTGTTTTTAAATTGATTTGGAAAATTTAATTTTGATAATAATTTTTATATATTTAATTTTCAGAGCTTGTTGTTAATCCAAATATAACATATTTATATGTTTTGGGAATCAGCAAATGATGGAGAATAAGATGAACGTAAATTTGGATCGTTTTATAAATTTTTTTTGTTTGTTACAATTTTCAGATTTTTAATGACCAAAGTCATTAATTAAATTGTAAGCCACCACGCTGAAATGCAATACCGAAGTCCGGGCTTTGTCGAAGATTGCTTGACCAAAATTTCAATCAATTTGGGTGAACGGGCTTCGTCGAAGATTACTTGACCAAAATTTCAACCAATTTGGTTGAAAAATGAGGGCGTGACAGTGCCGCCTCAACTTTCACGAAAAGCCGGATACGACGTGATCAAAGATATTTATCAAAAAAATGAAAAAAACGTCTGAGGATATCATACCCAGGAACTTTCCTGTCAAATTTCATAAAGATCGGTCCAGTAGTTTGGTCTGAATCGCTCTACACGCACACACACACACACACACACACACACACACACACACACACACACACACACACACACACACACACACACACACACACACACACACACACACACATACACACCACGACTCTCGTCTCGATTCCCCCCTCGATGTTAAAACAGTTAGTCATAACTTGACTAAATGTAAAAATGGGGAGTAACAATTTCGTGGAGGGAGTAATTTTTTCGTGCCTTGGGGAGTTCTTTTCTCGTACGAAAAGTGTACTCGGAGTAAGAATTTCGTACGAAATATTTACTCCGGAGTAAATTTTTCGTGGAGTAAAAATGTCGTGTTACACCGGGTTAATATAAGGTAAGGCCATATATCCGCCTGGACACGTGACATACACCAACAGCCCGGCTGCTTCCTAAGCAAAGTAGGATCTTTTTGGATGAATTGATTTCTCAGATTAGTATGAGTCTCAGTTAAGATTATGCACAGAGGATGTTCATTTTTGGTATGTATCCATGTGAAGGTATTGCCTTATGGTCTAATGTCCCATGTAAACGCTTTGATGAATTTTGGTTGGCTGGTTTTGTGATTTAGACGTGAAGGACATCTTTAACATGGGGTTGGGGGATTTGCCCTTTACTTTATACAAAGGGATACCACTGCGTGTGTGCTCACGTGCCTTCATAATTTGGTTTCAGTACTTTTGAATGTTCTCATACTGTTGGGGACATTTCCCGAGAAAGCGTGCAGCAAAACTTTATAATGTTCTTATTTGTAGTTTGTGAAGCATTTTTGGACTAGCTGTCACTTGCAGAGATAGCGTGCAGCAAAACTGTCTTAAAACTCTTTTTAGTTTAATGTAAGTGTGTTTGTGCTTTTGTGTTGTTGAACATATGTGACCCTCCACCACGAAATGAGTCGCATGTCACATCGCGCGGTTCTGCGCTAGGCTTGATATAAGTCCGGAGAGTGAATGGTAACAGTGTGAGGGTCACCTTAGTCACAGGCTCATAACTCAAACAGTTTTTGCTCTTTTCTAAAACGGTTTTCACCACTGGATTGAGCATAAAAAACTTTAGGAAAATGTAAAAGTATGAAAATCATGCAAGGGTGACATGCGACTCAATCCGTGGTGAAGGGTCACATATTGCTGTCAGCATGGACTCTTTATCGTGCACATGTTGTGTGCAGTGTATTCACACAAAGTTGACTTTGAGAAGAAGTGAATCTCTTCTTCAATCTTGAGGTAGCATCGGTGCTCTTCATGGGAACTGGATTTGGAGGCTAGATGCGCTAACAACTGTGCAACACATTTACACACACACACACACGTACGTACGCACACACACACACACACACACATACATACACACACACACACACACACACACACACACACACACACACACACACACACACACACACACACACACATACACACCACGACTCTCGTCTCGATTCCCCCCTCGATGTTAAAACAGTTAGTCATAACTTGACTAAATGTAAAAATGGGGAGTAACAATTTCGTGGAGGGAGTAATTTTTTCGTGCCTTGGGGAGTTCTTTTCTCGTACGAAAAGTGTTCTCGGAGTAAGAATTTCGTACGAAATATTTACTCCGGAGTAAATTTTTCGTGGAGTAAAAATGTCGTGTTACACCGGGTTAATATAAGGTAAGGCCATATATCCGCCTGGACACGTGACATACACCAACAGCCCGGCTGCTTCCTAAGCAAAGTAGGATCTTTTGGATGAATTGATTTCTCAGATTAGTATGAGTCTCAGTTAAGATTGTGCACAGAGGATGTTCATTTTTGGTATGTATCCATGTGAAGGTATTGCCTTATGGTCTGATGTTCCATGTAAACGCTTTGATGAATTTTGGTTGGCTGGTTTTGTGATTTAGACGTGAAGGACATCTTTAACATGGGGTTGGGGGATTTGCCCTTTACTTTATACAAAGGGATACTAATGCGTGTGTGCTCACGTGCCTTCATAATTTGTTTTCAGTACTTTTGAATGTTCTCATACTGTTGGGGACATTTCCCGAGAAAGCGTGCAGCAAAACTTTATAATGTTCTTATTTGTAGTTTGTGAAGTATTTTTGGACTAGCTGTCACTTGCAGAGATAGCGTGCAGCAAAACTGTCTTAAAACTCTTTTTAGTTTAATGTAAGTGTGTTTGTGCTTTTGTGTTGTTGAACATATGTGACCCTCCACCACGAAATGAGTCGCATGTCACCTCGCGCGGTTCTGCGCTAGGCTTGATATAAGTCCGGAGAGTGAATGGTAACAGTGTGAGGGTCACCTTAGTCACAGGCTTATAACTCAAACAGTTTTCGCTCTTTTCTAAAACGGTTTTCACCACTGGATGGAGCATAAAAAACTTTAGGAAAATGTAAAAATATGAAAATCATGCAAGGGTGACATGCGACTCAATCCGTGGTGAAGGGTCACATATTGCTGTCAGCATGGAATCTTTATCGTGCACATGTTGTGTGCAGTGTATTCACACAAAGTTGACTTTGAGAAGAAGTGAATCTCTTCTTCAATCTTGAGGTAGCATCGGTGCTCTTCATGGGAACTGGATTTGGAGGCTAGATGCGCTAACAACTGTGCAACACATTTACACACACACACGTACGCACACACACACACACACACACATACATACACACACACACACACACACACACACACACACACACACACACACACACACACACACACACACACACACACACACACACATACACACCACGACCCTCGTCTCGATTCCCCCCTCTATGTTAAAACATTTAGTCATAACTTGACTAAATGTAAAAATGGGGAGTAAACATTTCGTGGAGGGAGTAATTTTTTCGTGCCTTGGGGAGTTCTTTTCTCGTACGAAAAGTGTACTCGGAGTAAGAATTTCGTACGAAATATTTACTCCGGAGTAAATTTGTCGTGGAGTAAAAATGTCGTGTTACACCGGGTTAATATAAGGTAAGGCCATATATCCGCCTGGACACGTGACATACACCAACAGCCCGGCTGCTTCCTAAGCAAAGTAGGATCTTTTGGATGAATTGATTTCTCAGATTAGTATGAGTCTCAGTTAAGATTGTGCACAGAGGATGTTCATTATTGGTATGTATCCATGTGAAGGTATTGCCTTATGGTCTGATGTTCCATGTAAACGCTTTGATGAATTTTGGTTGGCTGGTTTTGTGATTTAGACGTGAAGGACATCTTTAACATGGGGTTGGGGGATTTGCCCTTTACTTTATACAAAGGGATACCACTGCGTGTGTGCTCACGTGCCTTCATAATTTGGTTTCAGTACTTTTGAATGTTCTCATACTGTTGGGGACATTTCCCGAGAAAGCGTGCAGCAAAACTTTATAATGTTCTTATTTGTAGTTTGTGAAGCATTTTTGGACTAGCTGTCACTTGCAGAGATAGCGTGCAGCAAAACTGTCTTAAAACTCTTTTTAGTTTAATGTAAGTGTGTTTGTGCTTTTGTGTTGTTGAACATATGTGACCCTCCACCACGAAATGAGTCGCATGTCACATCGCGCGGTTCTGCGCTAGGCTTGATATAAGTCCGGAGAGTGAATGGTAACAGTGTGAGGGTCACCTTAGTCACAGGCTCATAACTCAAACAGTTTTTGCTCTTTTCTAAAACGGTTTTCACCACTGGATGGAGCATAAAAAACTTTAGGAAAATGTAAAAATATGAAAATCATGCAAGGGTGACATGCGACTCAATCCGTGGTGAAGGGTCACATATTGCTGTCAGCATGGAATCTTTATCGTGCACATGTTGTGTGCAGTGTATTCACACAAAGTTGACTTTGAGAAGAAGTGAATCTCTTCTTCAATCTTGAGGTAGCATCGGTGCTCTTCATGGGAACTGGATTTGGAGGCTAGATGCGCTAACAACTGTGCAACACATTTACACACACACACGTACGCACACACACACACACACACATACATACATACACACACACACACACACACACACACACACACACACACACACACACACACACACACACACACATACACACCACGACTCTCGTCTCGATTCCCCCCTCGATGTTAAAACAGTTAGTCATAACTTGACTAAATGTAAAAATGGGGAGTAACAATTTCGTGGAGGGAGTAATTTTTTCGTGCCTTGGGGAGTTCTTTTCTCGTACGAAAAGTGTACTCGGAGTAAGAATTTCGTACGAAATATTTACTCCGGAGTAAATTTTTCGTGGAGTAAAAATGTCGTGTTACACCGGGTTAATATAAGGTAAGGCCATATATCCGCCTGGACACGTGACATACACCAACAGCCCGGCTGCTTCCTAAGCAAAGTAGGATCTTTTTGGATGAATTGATTTCTCAGATTAGTATGAGTCTCAGTTAAGATTATGCACAGAGGATGTTCATTATTGGTATGTATCCATGTGAAGGTATTGCCTTATGGTCTAATGTCCCATGTAAACGCTTTGATGAATTTTGGTTGGCTGGTTTTGTGATTTAGACGTGAAGGACATCTTTAACATGGGGTTGGGGGATTTGCCCTTTACTTTATACAAAGGGATACTAATGCGTGTGTGCTCACGTGCCTTCATAATTTGGTTTCAGTACTTTTGAATGTTCTCATACTGTTGGGGACATTTCCCGAGAAAGCGTGCAGCAAAACTTTATAATGTTCTTATTTGTAGTTTGTGAAGCATTTTTGGACTAGCTGTCACTTGCAGAGATACGTGCAGCAAAACTGTCTTAAAACTCTTTTTAGTTTAATGTAAGTGTGTTTGTGCTTTTGTGTTGTTGAACATATGTGACCCTCCACCACGAAATGAGTCGCATGTCACATCGCGCGGTTCTGCGCTAGGCTTGATATAAGTCCGGAGAGTGAATGGTAACAGTGTGAGGGTCACCTTAGTCACAGGCTCATAACTCAAACAGTTTTTGCTCTTTTCTAAAACGGTTTTCACCACTGGATGGAGCATAAAAAACTTTAGGAAAATGTAAAAATATGAAAATCATGCAAGGGTGACATGCGACTCAATCCGTGGTGAAGGGTCACATATTGCTGTCAGCATGGACTCTTTATCGTGCACATGTTGTGTGCAGTGTATTCACACAAAGTTGACTTTGAGAAGAAGTGAATCTCTTCTTCAATCTTGAGGTAGCATCGGTGCTCTTCATGGGAACTGGATTTGGAGGCTAGATGCGCTAACAACTGTGCAACACATTTACACACACACACGTACGCACACACACACACACAC
>NC_090257.1:21570881-21583381 GCF_037325665.1 Littorina saxatilis
AGAGACAGAGAGAGAGAGAGAGAGAGACAGAGAGACAGAGACAGAGAGAGAGAGAGAGAGAGAGAGAGAGAGAGAGAGAGAGAGAACTCTGACTCTGAACTCTGAACATTTATTGAATAAACACAAGGCTCATTTCAATGGGGAAATGGGGGGAGGGAAATTCAGCGCAGTACATGTGTCCACAGTGGAGCCGAATAAAAACGACAAAAAACAGTGGAAAACAAAACAACAGAACAGACAGACAAACATGCCACACGTGAAATACCGTGTTTTTAGGATTGAATGGTGATCATCTTAACTAATGTATTGAGATCTTTTCTTGAACACTTTATACAGAAAGTTCGACACATCCATGACATTCTTATCATCCTCCGCACTCATAATTGCTGCCACATCGTCATTGGCTGCAAAAACAGAATGCTCACTTCTGAACTCGTCATATGCAGTACAGTTCAATAAAACATGTTCTTCGTCTTCGTTTTCAGTCTTACATACTGGACATAATAACTGTTGCGGGGTTACACCGCGTTTGTACCTCATCCTGTGGCAGTTTATAGGTGATATACCAAATCTGAATTGGACATAATAATAATAATAATAATAATTCTCTTTATTTATATAGCGCCTTATCCGAAGTTCAAAGCGCTTTCATGCCGTGTGAGATGGAATTTTTTACACAATATATCACGCATTCACATCGACCAGCAAACCTCAAGCCTGTTAGGCGAATGTTCACCTTTCGCGGCCTTTATTCCAAGTCACACGGGTATTTGATGGACATTTTTATCTATGCCTATACAATTTTGCCAGGAAAGACCCTTTTGTCAATCGTGGGATCTTTAACGTGCACACCCCAATATAGTGTACACGAAGGGACCTCGGTTTTTCGTCTCATCCGAAAGACTAGCACTTGAACCCACCATCTAGGTTAGGAAAGGGGGGAGAAAATAGCGGCCCGACCCAGGGTCGAACACGCAACCTCTCGATTCCGAGCGCAAGTGCGTTACCACTCGGCCACCCAGACCATGAGCAATTCTAAAGCAACGTAACTGGCTACAATCCACATAATTCTCAAGAGAGAGAGAGAGAGAGAGAGAGAGAGAGAGAGAGAGAGAGAGAGAGAGAGAGAGAGAGAGAGAGAGAGAGAGAGAGAGAGAGAGAGAGAGAGAGAGAGAGAGAGAGAGAGAGAGAGAGAGAGAGGGATCTTTTGTGTGTGTTTGTGGTTGTGGTGTAATTTCATGTAAGAGATTCGTTATTTGCAAACTGATCGTTAGGAATAGATCTGAATACGACCAAATACTGTGAAAGTCAGGTTTTATACCCGGCGATTCGACGATTTGTCAACTTGTGTCTATATATAATGATGCATGTTTAAATTACGACAGCGGTTTAACAACACATGCGGTATTTTTTGATGTGTCGAAAGCTTTTGACAAAGTCTGGCACAAAGGATTATTATTAAAATTGGAATCGATTGGTGTTCGAGGTCGACTTTTGTCATGGTTTTGTAGTTACTTAGCAAGCCGTGTTCAATTAGTTGTCGTTAAAGGAGCTAAGTCAGAGCTGAAAAGTATACAAGCAGGCGTTCCTCAAGGTTCTGTGTTAGGCCCTTTGTTGTTTTTGATTTATATAAATGATATAGTAAATGATATTGAGTCTGTTATTAAATTCTTTGCTGATGATACTAGCATGTCACTTGCATTGAATGATCCGGTAAGACGTGCCGAAATTTTAAATACAAACCTCGATGAAATTAGTTGTTGGGCAGCACGTTGGAAAGTCACATTTAATGAAACAAAAACCAAATTGCTGAATATAAAACGTGACTTAAGCCAAATTGACCCGTTATTTTTAAATGGAATTGTTTTGGAAGACACAAAGGAACACAAGCACCTCGGTATTATTTGCTCAAGTCAGAAATATTGTGAAAACTTTGTTGATTAATTGTTTAAGGCTTTATAAGTATAAGTTATGCAGAAAAAGTTTGGAAATAATGTACAAATCCTTTATTTTGCCACATTTTGACTATGTTGATGTATTATGGGATAATTGTACCGAAGCCCTGTCGAACACCCTGGAAAAACTACACCTTGAAGCTTTACGTATTATAATTGGCGGTGTGCGGAGAACTAGTCATGGTAAGATTTACAAAGAAAGCGGATTTTGTAGTCTAAAGGAACGCCGAAGACAACATAAATAGATTTTATATCATAAAATGGTTCATGGTAAATGTCCCCTATATTTAGTTGACCTTTTGCCACCACTAGTTTCATCCTTAAATCCTTATCACAGAAGACGACCACTTGAAAGATTTGTACCAGCTCACAGGACAGAAATCTTCCGAACATCCTTCGTTCCTTCGACTACAATTTTATGGAATGATCTGCCTGATGTGGTTAAAACCACAAACTCAATTAGCGAGTTCAAGCATTATTTACAAAGTCCTCATCATTATGTGCCAGTTTATTATAATTTTGGAAAAAGACAGGTAGAAATACAACACAGCAGAATGCGTTTAAATAGGAGTAACCTTAATTCCGATTTATGCAAACGCCATTTTAAAGATGTGCGTGCGGTAACCGGAGCGAAACAGCTGAACATTACTTGTTATACTGCACGTTGTTTGAAAATGCTCGTATGTCCACAATTAACTCACTGCCTGTCAATTTTAGACACGTGGAAACATTATCAAGAGGCAGCGAGCAACATTCATTTCGTATAAATACATTGATTTTCGAGTCGGTCCAATCCTTTATTGCTGAATCTGGTCGACTAACTTGAAGGATTAGCCCACGTACTGGTATTGTGTATGTTTGTGTGCAGGAGAACGTAAACCCGCCTCTCAGTGTTGTTGCATCAATTACATATTTAACATAAGTAATAATTATCATTGAGTTTTTGTTTTTGTTTTGCTGTTCTCTTTTGTGTGTGTGTGAATACGAATACGAATACGAATACGAATACGAATAAACTTTATTGTCATGAAACGTAGTGTTTATAAGACACGGGAAGATAAATAACCAAATGATTACATTGTTTCTTTTTTTTGGAAGCAATTATATACAAATTCTCCCAATTTAGTTTGTACTTTGTCTACTTGCAAAAGTTGACTTGGTTCATCATATGAATGTGTGTGTGTGTGTGTGTGTGTGTGTGTGTGTGTGTGTGTGTGTGTGTGTGTGTGTGTGTGTGTGTGTGTGTGTGTGTGTGTGTGTGTGTGGTTGTTTTCTTCCATACATTCGTAACGAACTATGCTGCCCTCTCCATGAAAATGTACAATTATCTGAACTTACTTATTGCATGTCTCAGCATCGATGTTCTCGTCCCACGCGCTTCATTCATAGTCTCACCTTATTTTTTATTTATTTTTTCTTTTCTTTTTTTCTTTTATTAATTTTGCTTTCTCTGTAAATCCTCCTGTTTTGATTAAGTTCCCCATACCCCCCTCCTACATTTTGTTCTTCTGGTTAATAATTGTGTTGTCCACCATCATGAAAACTTGTGTAACTGACCATTGTTATGGTCACGTCAAATAAGTATCTGCTTGAGTTCGTGTCCTAGCTGCATTTTTGTCAATTGTTTCATGTCATGTATTTTGAATAAAATTGTGTTTAAACCAATACTGTGAAAGACTACTGTCTCTATCTCTCCGTTCTCGCTGTCTCTTCCTCTCTCTTTCTCTTTCTCTCACTGTACCTGTCTCTTATTATCTCTATCTGTCTGTCCGTCCGTCCGTCCGTCCATCCGTCCGTCCGTCTGTCTGTCTGTCTGCCTGTCTCTCTCCGAGTCTCTCTCACTCTTTCTCTCGTTTATATTCTTCCCTCGCTTCCTCTCCCCCTACCTCTCACTATCTCTCTTTCATTCTATCAACCAATTTGCCCAAACGTGGTCCACCCCATAACCCGATTTTCCTGTACTCATCTTCACACATACTGACACACAGCGCCATCTGAGAAGAGTGTCGATCCATGATGACCAAATCACAGGGCATGCAGTGATCTGTACCAGAGTATGGGGTGACCAAAATGAGGGCTCTTTTATCACAGCTTGCAAATTACCACCATCGGGATTTCTTTGGAAGCAGCGTGCACTGGTTGAACTATACGGCTATATAATGGCGACATCGGTTTTTGTTTCGTTTTGTGTGTTTTTCGGTCTGTTTCTCCTACATCTCCCTTTCTCTCTCTTCCCTCCCTCCCTCTGTCACCCCACCCCCCACCCCAGTTTCTCATTCGCCTTCTCTCTCCTATCTTCGTTAACCAGGTTATGGCTCACCCGCGACAAGTTGGGAGGTGTATGGTAGAAAGCATTTTCAGTGTCAGCGAATAATCTTACTTTTCTGCGGGAAACTTATTTTCCTCATTTTCGACACATCTGAAAATGTCAGAGGTTTTCTTGAACTTTCTTTATATTTTTTTGTGTAACTTTCTTGTTAATTGGTTTGAGTGCACCTAAGCTTCTGTTCCATTCCACTCTTGTTTATTGACTTCTTCGAAAATCGTGTTGTCTCTCCCTTTCTGTGTTGACTTATTTGAAGTTTCCAAAAAGTCGTGACTAGTTATACTGCAGCTTATCATGTACTTGTTCGTGCTTGGGTGAGAACAAAAGTTACAACTTAAAAGACACAGCCCTTCCTTTTCAGTTAGCATGCAGCACTTCAAATGCATTGACACACGCACGGACGCATAGATTCATGCATGAACGCACGCCCGTACGCCCCCCCCCCATACACACACACACATACATACACACACACACACACACAAACGTTACACACACACACACACTTACACACACACATACACACACAGACACACACACACACACACACACACACACACTCACACAAAAATAAACACACACCCCTAATTACTCGTCTATCTCAATAACCGGGTCACTCAATTAAAGCATCACAAAACAAACAAAAACCTAACCGATATTAAGATTGAGCCATTCGGCGCCATTCTCTGTATCTCGGTGTGAAGGACGACAAAATAATTACAGCGAGAACAAGGGCAAGGGAATGATAAATATGAGATTGAGTAATTCGTTTTCCAATCAATTTTCGTTATTACGTGAACATAAAAATTATCATTATAGCAGTTTATTTCGCGAACTGGGCCAAATCAGAATAAACCCAAAGTAAATTAATAAAAGAAAACCCTTTAACCGTTCTCTGATATATTTGAAATATCTATTTAGCCATAATCAAAAACAAATATAAAACACAAACACACACACACACATACACACACACACACACACACACACACACACACACACACACACACACACACACACACACACAGACAGACACACAGCCAATGTCCCTCCCATCGATTTACAAAGAAAACATTGCAAGTAGAGAGGGGAGGTGGGGGGAGGGGGGGGGGGGGGGGGGGGAGAGGGGAGGTTTTGTTCTGGAACCTGCAGGGTTTTAAAGACAGATTGGGAACATCAAATGTAACTGCGGCTGAAAAAAGTTGGTGTAACTTCCAATTACATTCTTTGGCAGCTGAAGGGCAGGTGGAAAATTGATTCTGAAAACAGAGGCAGTGTAAACACACACACAGACACACACACACACACACACACACACACACACACACACACACACACACACACACACACACACACACACACACACACACACACACACACACACACACACACACAATAGGACCAGAGAGATTCAAAAAGACATGGATATAAAGATAGAAGTAGAGAGAGAGGGAGACAGAGAGAGACAGAGAGAGACAGAGAGAGACAGAGAGACAGAGAGAGAGAGAAACAGGCAGACAGACAGACAGACAGACAGACAGACAGACAGACATACAGAAAGTCAGACAGAAAGACAGACAGACATCAGTGAAGACTAAACAGATCCGCAGTGTTGGGAGCAAGACTCACACAACATCCTCGGCCGCTCAACCAGGTTGCTCCTAGCACTTCCGGCGTCCAAGACATACAAATGGTTGCATTTCCGGTTCCGAGAATGGCTAGTGTCTGTTCATAATGCGATTAATTGTAGGCATTTGGTAGCAAAGGAAATGTACACGAAACCAAAGAAACGCAAGCAGAAGTCAAGCGCACGAAGAATGTCTTGGGGAGTTTGACAGCAAGTCTTTAGATTGCAAGATGATGACAATCTTTGCTGTTGTTGTCGATGGTGATGACGATGATGACGATGACGATGACGATGACGATGACGATGATGATGATGATGATGATGATGGAGACGAAGAGGAGGAGAACAAGGAGGAAGACTAAGATGGCAGAAGCTGATGCCGATGAGGATGGTGACGACGACGACGACGACGATGCTGCAGCTGCTGCTGCTGATGACGACGACGATGATGACGATGATGATGATGATGTATGATGATGATGATGATGATGATGATGATGATAACAATGAAGAGGAAGAGGAGAAGGAGAAGGGAATCCTAGCGCTCAGTTTGTGACCAAGCCCCAACACAAACGGTGGGTGCTCGTTGGTCAAAAGGACAGTTTACACCCTGAACAAGTGGCCGGAAGGGGTAGTTTACACGCTTGTCCAGTACTGTATAAACTGACACGCCTGTCCGCACTAAGGGGAAGTCCACAACTACCGGACTTTTGTCCTGAAGGCAGCTGCATACAATAGCACCCTCTCATTACTAGCAGTCCTCTTTCGCTCTCTGGTACCAGTACTCTATCTGCCTCCGGTGGCCGATCAATAGACGGCTGTATGGACGTGGCATATCGCTGTTTGTCCTGGCCATGTGGTGTCTTGTCACGGACACGGTTTAGTATTTTGCCCTTAGTATCACCTGACCGTGATGCGTGAATTGGTTGACCTCTGTGGACGGAATAGTTTGCGTTAAAGGCGGTCCTTATAATTGAGCTCAATTCTTTACGATTCTTTTTAACTGCGAAGTCATTTTTACTGAAAATTAAGTACCAGAGCTTCGTGCAGCCAGCTTCGTGAAGACTTCGCCCAGAGAATTTGAGGCTTTAGCCGGCTTTGTTGTGAAAGAAAAACGTGCGGACTTAACGGAGGTGTGTATTTTGTCTTTGAGCGTGAGAATAGATCTTGACTCGTCTCGGAGGGTTCTTATATATACCTTTTACAATCGCAGCTAACACGTAGAAGATGTGTTTGCTGGAGAGAGAGAGAGAGAGAGAGAGAGAGAGAGAGAGAGAGAGAGAGAGAGAGAAAGAGAGAGAGAGATAGACAGAGAGAGAGACAGACAGACAAACAGACAGACAGACAGACAGACAGACAGACAGACAGACAAACAACGAGAAAGAGAACTGGTTGAATGACTTACAGACGGTTAAACTTCAATGGTAATTTCTCTCCAAACATCGAGCACAATTACATCAAATAGTTAACTCAGAAATCAAATCCAACAGAAACCTCTACAACATGTCAAATCTCATCAAATTCCACATAAAAGCGTCAAAGACTGACAAACACTAAACAGCAAAATGCACAATCTAAAAAAATAACGCCCTGGACGGACTTCATGATCATAGATCAAGCAGCAATGGAAAAAAATGGAGCAGAACTTGTTAGCAACGGTAGAATGGAGTCGACAAACAATCTGTACTCGGAAACAATTCTTTACAAATTGCACGTGTTACTTCTAATAGAAGCTGTCCTGGCGCTCTGCGCTAAAGCACACACTGCCTTCGTAGATTGTCAACACGCACACGCTTGTCGTGGGGTCTTTGAGGGATAGGTTTTACACTTCGTCATCATACACGATGCGACTGTAAGGGACACATTACATCTGCGCAGAGTCAGCGGCACAGACGACGCACTGCAGATTATTGAAGTATTTTTTCCCAGCCCGCTTCACGTTGCGTGAAAAGAAAACAGGCCAAGCACTCGTCATAATCCCTATCGCAGCATGCAGTGCTGCTGACTCTGCGCAGGTATAATTCGCCCCTAAGGTGCTTTATTGCGTTCGTGTGAGTCCGTGGAATTATTCTGACACAATTTGTATTAACAGGAAGCACCTTTCTTAACCTCAAAAACGTTTCCGAGGGACTAACGGCACTTGTTTCTTATATACTTTTTGCTATAAAAACCCTCGAAACTTGGAAAACAGGGTTAGCGGATCGAGAAAGGGGAGGTTTTGGGCGCAAGATGGAAAGTCCATATTCTGCAAAGCATTGGAATTTCTCAAGTTTCTCTAGTTGACGTTTCAGAGTCTTTGTCTGCCAGCTTTCCTGGAGTTAATCTAAATGAACTGCAACACGACTCGCAATGTTTTTGTATATTCAGACACGATAACTACGCCTCTATTGCCCCCCCCCCCCCCCAATACCCCCTCCCTCCAATCTCTGCTTGTTTTTCAAATCCATCTCCCTCCTCGCTAATTTAGGTCCCCACAAACCCATTGCGATACGGTAGTACTCATCAGAACGATAACATCTAATTTTTCAGACAGGATAACAAAGTCTCTGATTATTTTTCAAATCCATCTCCCTCTTCACTAATTTAGGTCCCCACAAACCCATTGCGATACGGTAGTACTCATCAAAACGCTAACATCTGATTTTTTTTGCAGCCAGATTAGCACTGGGAGGAGAAAAGCCGGTCGACATTTGAGTGTCGCTTGGAGGAAAAATCGAAGGACTTTATAATACGCTTGTTATGCACATACTGCACAGCAAATGAAGCACGTGATTTGCACAGCGATTAGTCATGTGCCACTTACAAGTTGGAGAAGAATGTGATTGTATCGAAAGGACAATAGACGAGGGGACCTGGCCAGGGGGGGGGGGGGGGGGGTTGAGAGAGAGAGAAGGGGGTAGGAAGAGAGGGGAGAGAAAGAAAGAGAGAGAGAGACACAGAGAGAGAGAGAGACAGAGAGAGAGAGAGACAGAGAGAGAGAGAGAGAGAGAGAGAGAGAGAGAGAGAGAGAGAGAGAGAGAGAGAGAGAGAGAGAGAGAGAGAGAGAGAGAGACTCAGACTCAGACTCAGACTCAGACTTTTATTACTAAAGGATAAAGGTTTCAGGCAAAGCCTATTCTTCCAACCTGTCCTTTATACAACACGAAAAGACGGACGCACGTACAAAATATAGATTGAATCATATAATATACAGAAATACATTGTATGGAATTAATGCAACACAATGTGCATTTAAGGAATTACATAAGGAGAACTCAAAAATTACATAATTACATTGACATAGTTATATCTTTCATTTGGGAATGAAGTTGCTCAGATCAGCCGTTAACACTAGTACACAATGTTTAGCAAAATAACAATCGAACAAGACATTTCATTCACGAATGGTGTGTGAACGTGACTGTCTCTTAAACATTTTCACTGAAGTTGCATTTCTTATCAGTTGGGGGAAGGAGTTCCAGAGAAATACTCCTGAGAAGGCTAAGCTCGATTTGTAGAGGTCTATGCGAGGTATAGGAGGGATGACTTTTTGGGACCCATATCTTTTTGTGGCATGTTTGAAATGTGATTGCAAATATTTAGGAGAGAGAGAGAGAGAGAGAGAGAGAGAGAGAGAGAGAGGGAGAGAGGGGGGGAGAGAGAGAGGGGGGAGAGAGAGAGGGGGGAGAGAGAGGGGGAGAGGGTGGTGGTGATGAAGTTAGATTTAGTTATATAAGTCTTATATCGCGCGGGTATCTCCAGACTCGGATTAAGGCGCAGGGATCTATTTATGCCGTGTGAGATGGAATTTTTTACACAATACATCACGCATTCACATCGACCAGACGATCGCAGCCATTTCGGCGCATATCCTACTTTTCACGGCCTATTATTCCAAGTCACACGGTTATTTTGGTGGACATTTTTTATCTATGCCTATACAATTTTGCCAGGAAAGACCCTTTTGTCAATCGTGGGATCTTTAACGTGCACACCCCGATGTAGTGTAAACGAAGGGACCTCGGTTTTTCGTCTCATCCGAAAGACTAGCACTTGAACCCACCACCTTGGTTAGGAAAGGGGGGAGAAAATTGCCCTGACCCAGGGTCGAACTCGCAACCCGGGCTCTCGCTTCCGAGCGCAAGATTGTTCCCCTGTATCCAGCAAAATCATGCCTTTGCATGTCTACAGATAAATGATTGATACAGATAATGTCGAAGTCTCATTTGCGTGAAAACAAGTTTTCATTGAAATTCCATTGAAATTCCAAACTTTGGGCATGTAATTCTAACCAAGCGGTTGCTTCAAAGAAGTGGCGATTCTGTGGAAACGCTTTCGTCAGACTTTCAAAATTCTTCATACTTTTAGTCACAATTGATGTATAAACGTGTGACAGCACAAGGTTCCTTTATCAGTGTTTTGTAGGGACTTGAATAAAACTGAAAAAGAACGGAACATATAGATTTTCTTTTTTTCATTACATGCCACAAAAATTACGTCATTTGCACAATGACGTCATGGCATTGACTTTATTTTTTGCAATGATTCAACACTTCAAGTATATGAGTTGTTCTTTGCTACTGGTCACAAGTGGGGGTCAGCTCACACGGATGCATTTTTCAATACAGTCCAGGGGAGAAACTGGTCACACAGCACCCAGTACATGCCAGAGAGATAGGAGAATCGGCACAATCAAAGAAAATACCAAAATCATTCAATAGATATGGAAATATTAAGATTTACTGTGAAAATGCTAGCAAAAATGGCGTCCAAAAATGGGAACGCACACTTGGTGCGTCTTTGAAGACTTACCTCCCGTTCTGTGTTGTTGATAATAGTCGTGTTTGTGCTGTTTTTGTTGAAATAGTATCTAATAAAACTGATGCAGTTCTTGAAATGTTGCAAATCATTGTTGTCTTTGTGAAATGCGAGAGTGTTCTGAGGCGTAATCTGCAAACGGCTGATGTCCCACATAGGGTACCCCACTTTGATCAGGCAAAAAAAAATAGGTCTGTTTACGGTAACCCGACCGACCCTAGTTTTTTCGCGCGACTCTAGACTTTTTTTGGGCATTTGGGAAAAAAAAATAATAAAAAAATTCTTGTTTTTTTGGCAAAATAACGTAAAAATATGGTTTTTTGGAAGAAAAAAAATTACAAAAAAAAAAATCCCGACCTACCGACCCTATTTTTTTGGCCTATGTTACCGTAAACAGACCTATTTTTTTTTTGGCCTCAGCGTATCACTCCAAATGAGCTTCATAGCAGAAAAGCAGATACACTACCAAAACACTGCATAACAGATCTACAAGTCTGAGCCAGAATCATTGAAATTTACTTTCTGTATAAAATATTGCAATCAAATTTGTTCACGCCGTCACACAAATAACGCAGGTTACCCTCGCCTTCGATTCAAAGTAACTCCAATCTGACTGAATTACCATCGAAACGCAGATGACGAACTGATTCACCACACATTTGTGTTATTTTACACACAAATTTCAACTGTGTTGTTTCGCGATAAACAGCCATAAACAAACAAATGTGGCGCCGTCACGTCGCCTCGGAAGGAATAACGCAGGTGACCAAGACTTGTTTCCGATACCTGTCTGATTAAAATCATCGGTTTTTTTTTCACGAATGACGGCTCTTTGGCAGATCTGGTGAGTTGGAAACTGTCTATGAATGTTTCATTTAATGTCAAATGCGTACATTCTTGTCGATATTGTTACCTTTGGGCTCATAAATTAAGTCAATCGTCGTGTTGTCCGAAAGTAACTTTTGTCAGCATAGAACTTACTGTGCTTTGATCATTGACTGAGAAGAATCTTCCGATGACACTAGTTCATTTCACTACGCGACTGCAGATCTGCAAGGAAACTTATGGCAGGGGAAATAAGCTTTATAACTGAAGACGAATAAGCGGAGTAACTGTTCTTCAACGGATTGCTCTCACTGATCTAAATATTTAGATCTTGTCGTCTGCTAGTCTGCTAAGTAAGTAGTCTTCGGTCGTGTGAAAGTCACATCTATTTTGACTGTGTGCATCGATCCGTGTAGTGAAATGTTGATCTTTGATGATTTGGCAACATGACTTCGCTAAATGTGCTTCGATTGTATCTCCCCGTTAACCATTTGAAAACGTCTTTTAACAAGACCATGTTTCGACAGCCCAGACGGGGAGGATCCTCGATAGCTCACAGGGTATATAATGTTTTCGGCCGTTTTTTTGAAGAATCCTTTCAAATTTGCTATTCCAAAAGTACCCTATGACACGACTCGAGTGGCAAAGAACATTTTCTGCAATTCCTGTCTCAGTCCATGCGGCCGTTTCGAGTCCTATCGTCATCATACAAACATACACACAGACACACAAGAACCAGCTTTAAAAGTTAGATTATGTAAGAACCATGTAAACAAGTGATTTTTTCTTAGGTACATCAGATACTACAGTATTTCTGCTTTATGAAAAGCTATATTTCAAAAACAAAACTAGAGATTTGAATTTTGACCACTTTTCCCCCTTTCTGTCACCAGTACTGAAGAACAACTCATAACATTAGTTTTGCTTCAGACTTTGTACACCAAAAATGCATTGTGAGCAGAATTATGTG
>NC_090257.1:21588381-21618381 GCF_037325665.1 Littorina saxatilis
CATAAGATAAACGCTGTTATTTTCACTCGTCTGTATTTGAAGAGCAAAGGCAAATAGAAAAGAAGAAATAAAGGAAAGAATGACGAACAGAATCAAAGAGTGTAAGATGAATGGGAACAACAATCGTGCCATATGAAGCTTTAACTCGACTTCTGGGAGTAAATTATATCAATATCTAGGTTTCAGGTCACATAGTGAACAAACAAACAAACAAAAAAGCAAACAAACAAGAACAGCAAAAGAACGAAAGAAAGAAAGAAACAAAGAGAAAGAATTGAAGAGGGATAAAAACACTGATTTACTGAGAAAAACTGTCCAGCTGCCAGATTATTGATTTAAAATATTCGAGCAGAGAAATAAAGTTCAGTTAAATAAAATACAAATTCAGCCAAGACGCACAGTGTTAGTTCCAATTAGCCAAGTGGGTTGTCTAAGGCCCGGGAAATAGTTCAAACAAGAGAAATACAAATTTATTTTCAAAAATGCGCTCTGGCGTAAGAAAACACCTCGCCAAGGAACACCCCAGTGTGCAGCTTCATGTCTACCGAGCTGGAGGTGTGAAAGACATTTTTAGAAAATGCGGACAATAGAAAATGTATCTTGAAAGCCTTAATGTCGCTTTACTAGTGCTCTCACAGCAATGAAGCACCGAACAAACTACGGTGATTACTCTAACAAACAAAGCGAGATAGCCTTTTACTCTAATCCTGTTCGCTTTTAAAAAGACCTGCCGTGCGGAAACCATGGACATGCTTTACATTTACAGCCCATTAAAACCCTCGTTCAGCATTCTCACATTCATCGAGCAAGCTATCAAATAACGCATCCGAAAGCGGCGTATGGCTGCCTTAATGGCGAGGTAAAAACGGTCATACACGTACAATTCCACTCGTGCAAAAACACGAGTGTACGTGGGAGTTTCAGCCCACGAACGCAGAAGAAGAAAATAACGCATAGTTCTAAAAACGAAAGCAAAAGAAGAGAATTCATTCAAAGGACAAAGCAAGGTATCATTTTACCTTGGTCCCTTCCAAAGTGTGTCCGGTGTAACACGAGAAAATTACTCCCACGAGATTTTTACTCCGGAGTAAAAATTTCGTACGAAAATGTTACTCCCTTTACGAAAAAAGCACTCCCCCATAACACGAGAAAATTACTCCCCACGACAGGTGAGTTCCGAGTAAACATTTCGTACACAAATGTTACTCCCCTGACGAATAAAAAAACCGAATAAATTACTTCACCCTAACAGAGCAACTTAACTTCCCATGCCAGGTGTACGGAATTTTTACTCCCTTGTCCCCTGGGTTAGTCTTGGTGGTGGAAGGGGTGGAGTAAGGGTAGCGCGACATTCGTTTGCGCGGATCACATACTGGTATTAACCCTTCGCCCGCATCCCATTTTTGCGTACGAGATTTTTACTGGAAGTAAAAACAAATGGGGAGTAAACATTTCGTGGAGGGAGTAATTTTTTCGTGCCTTGGGGAGTTCTTTTCTCGTACGAAAAATTTACTCGGAGTAAGAATTTCGTACGAAATTTTTACTCCGGAGTAAATTTTTCGTGGAGTAAAAAAGTCGTGTTACACCGGTGCTAAAAACAAGAGCAGGCGAACGACACAAAACAGCAATCCGAACCAAGTAACACGCTCGTGAACAGGGTCTTATTCATCAAGTAAGACGTCACAAAACATTTATTTTAAAAGCAGCGCACAAAAGAAGGCTACGAATTTAACAGACAAAGCGATATACCAGTTTATCCCAATCTGTTCATAATCTAGGTTCAAGTTTATCGAGTAAGTTGTCAATTCAAGAGCAGGTGACGACTTTAACAGACACACCGAGATATCATTTTATCATCATATTTTTTTCGTTTAGACATGCGCCCTGTGTTATAAAAAATATATACAAAAACAGGCAAAGGAAGTACAATAAAGCTTAGTAAGACACTTGTGTACAGGTTTATGTTCCTCGAGTTACTTGTCAAAGAACTGTTATATTAGTTCAAAAACAGAAAATATAGGAAAATGAAATGCGAAAGTTTCAGTGTCGCTACAGTTCAGCACTGTCACCAAGAATGCTCCCTTCATTTTTAGTGAGTTCCAGAAGTCACAACTTTCGTGTTGGTGTGTTGTGATTAGATTGACGTCATTCGCTCAAAACAGAGGCGGGCACGAACAATCGACGAGGTGCGACGTTGGATATTCGAAGAAAAAAAATCCAAACGTGTTGGCTCCAACAGGGAATTCCACAATGGACTCTTGACTATTCAGTTTAGTGTTAATTAAAATGAAAGTGGCGCTATCTTTATAATTCGTTCTTGTAACTTTTGGCTTGCCATTTGCGTCTGCTCCTTTTGATTATGTAGCGTCATTTCAGCGCACCAATGCAAATGTTGTGAAATCTAAAATTCACTTTTTTCGAAAGGATGTGTTGACACTAATGGTGCTCTTTTCTTGTGCTTTTGTTTCCAGCACGCAGCTCGCAAAACGCAACTTTTTCCTGCGTGACGTCATTTTATTTACGTCACATCCTGGATGTCACCAAACCAACCCGAGCGTCGTAAAATCTGAAACTCGCTATTTTCCTCAAGTTTTTCGACATCTATGATCGCACCAGGAAGACGCTTTCTTCTTGTGCTTTTGTTTACAACACGTGCAGCTTGCAAAACGCAACCTTTTCCTGCGTGACGTCACTTCACCTACGTCACATCCTGAATGTCACCAAACCATCCCGAGCGTCGTAACATCTGGAACTCGCCTTTTGCCATCTATGATCGCACCAGGAAGACAGGAAAAGAATTCACAAAAAAGGAGAGAAAAAAACTGGCGTGAAAAACGAGGAGTCTTGTACAGAGGGCACGAAGCACCTCGCTGAGTTCTCTGGCTGATTGTACTTGGGGAGGAGGGTCGATGGGGGGACGTGCCTGGTGACCAGTTAGTTTAGTGTCCTCTCCCGGCGACAGGCACGCTGCGGCGCTCACCAACTGGATTAGCGGGGATCTGACCTCACAGAGAGAAAGTGTGTTCGGGGGTGTGGAGTTGAGGGTGGGGGCAGGTTGAGAGGGGGGGGGGGGGGAGGAGACAGTCAAGATCGTACTTTTTCATATTTATTTCGGTGATTCACTAAGAAGTCTTAACATTGTCATTGCCAACTGCATACTCATATTGAAAAGGAGGTAAGTTCGCCGGAGAGGGAGGGATGGGGGGGGGGGGGGGGGGGGGGTGAATGGGAATGGGGTGGGGGTGAATGGGAATGGGGTGGGGGAGGGGTGGGGGTTGGAGTGGATGGGAATGGGGGGGGGGGGGGCTGAGTGGTGGTTGAGGCGTGGAGGGTGACAGTAAAGACCGTAGTGTTGCATTTCTCTTTTGGCGAATCCTCTTAATATGATCACCGTCAACTACATTTGAATAAAACAGAATTGATTTCAATGCTGAAAGTTAATTATGTCCTTCTTTGTAAAAACATAAACTCCAGTAAGTCCATATATGAGGTTATTTTGAGAGAAACAAATCGCGCGTTTTTCTATTTGGCTCAACTACTCTGTTGAAAGAGCAAATAATATTTGAGAGACATATTGCACACTAGAATGAATACCCGCTTCGCCGGGTAGCCGGCTTCGCCGGGAAGAAGTACTTAGAGCCGTACGCCGGCTTCGCCGGGTCCGAACAATGGACCCGCCAAGCTTAGGTCCCTCCCAGATTCGTGGAATGGGAACAGCACGAAAATGATTCAGTGGCCATAATGCCATTCCTGACCAAATCGAGTCCCATCCTTGTCGACGAATGTAACCGTGTTAATCACCTTTGGAGGCGAACTCCACTCAAACAGGATTGAGCAATTTAGAGCTTATCTGTAAGCCCTTTTGAACTGTTATGGCTTCTGAAAGGAAGGCCAGTACATAAAATTACACAAAAGCCGCCAGACCACATCACAAACAGAACTGAACAATGCACAGGTGTTGGTCACATAAAAACACACACACACACACACACACACACACACACACACACACACACACACAAACACAGAGAAGCCATATCTATAGAGAGATAGATGACAGTGTATTTTTCGCGTGGCTATAAATTGATTCGACCTTTGCACTTTTACAGTGAGGATAATTTATGGCCCTGTCACACGACCGTTTTAAAGCCTGCGTATGCCGACGTATGGGACATTTGAATAAGTACGCTGGCGTACGTCGAATACGTTATGGGTACGTTTTGTATACGTTAAGAGGACGCTGAAGCACGCTGGCATACGTCGTAGTACGCTGAGCACGCAGCAAAGTTTTGTGCATGCACAGAAATTCTCGACGTATGGTTCATACGCACTGCATACGTTGGCACACGTTCACACACGTTACTTGTACGTTACTCATACGTCGATAAATATCTGTATCTGTAGATAGTGCTGAGACATTCCGAACGCAAGCAACACTTCTGCCGTATAAACAGTTCTTCATGGACACGACATTCTGCACAGAGAGTACAGAACTTACCACTTGATTTACCGTTACATAACAAGGAAGAACTAATACAGTTTCTACTCACCAAATTTGCAGAATTACTTGCCGATTTCCCGCGATTTATAGAACAAATGACGTGATCGCATGGCGTCATGTCTAATAAAACAAAACTTCCGAAATATATCTAATAAAACAAAACTTCCGAAATACGTTCTATCCATTAGCAGCGGCGACGACATGTGATCGTCAGCGATAAGCTGTTGCGCGCAAGACTATCGTTAGGCATACGTTGTGAACGCCGGCAACACGCTAAGCATTCGTTGGGCATAAGTTGTGAACGCTGGCAACACGCCAAGCATACGTTGGTGTACGCTATCTGTAAGTTATTGAAACGTTCTGCATACGTTACTAATACGTTATGTATACGTCCAACTCGTTATGAATACGCTATGTATTCGCCAAAGATTGAAAAAAACATCGATAGTTCAGCGTACGCCAGCGTATGTTCATACGTCGGCATACGCTGGCTTTAAAACGGTCGTGTGACAGGGCCATTACGGGTCCAATTTACGTTCTGGACACTGCGGTGACTTTCTAAAAATAGTAACAGAACGGGAATATCCGAAGATGCCTCCCTCAAACTATAGTGCACCATACGAAGGAAGGGAGGTAAACGTGACGCTGAAAACCTGGAGAAGATGAGAAGATAAGGAAGAGTTACTTATAATGGTGAAATGAACACAAAAACCAAAATCAGTTCAGCGCTGCGCGCTGAGAGCACGTGTTGAAATATCTCATCGATGATATTGTGTCCGGGGTGTAGCTGAATACGGTGTCCAAATTTGAAAAAGATCCACCGAGAACTTTGGCGTTGTGATGTGGTGTAGCGGCTATGGTGTGTCGGTATGGGGGCCCGGGTAGCTGAGGTGGAACCAAAATCGGTTCAGCGCTGCGCGCTGAGAGCACGTGTTGAAATATCGACCAGGTTGTGTCCTGTACCGGGTCAACCTGAATATGCCCACCAAATTTGAAGCAGATCCATCGAGAACTTTGGCCGTGCATGGCGAATACACAAATACACAAATACACAGATACACAGACACACACACACACACACACACACACACAGACACAAGTCGTATATATATATAGATACGCAAGTAGGCACATTTAGATTTTGTTTGACTGTTCTATGAACACTTCTCGGAACTCGGTCCTTGAAATTGAGCTTTCTGTGTCACCTCGCAGTTCGTTCCCTCCAAATTTCCTTATTTAATATGATTAATGGGTTACGTCCCTTAATCGATCAATCTTAAAGGCAATATACTTGGTTGGGTCGTTGACCATGAAGCGGATGAACGCTCTTTTGCCATCTTGATTAACTAAACGAACCTGAACGTGCTCTCGTTCATATCATGATTCAATCATGGTTTTCACACAATATCTTGAAGAAGATATGACTCAAGCAAGAATTAATTATGATGGTTAAAAACTCATTTTGATTGGTTTGTCTAACTGTGTTTTTATATTTAGTCAAGTTTTGACTAAATATTTTAACATCGAGGGGGAATCGAAACGAGGGTCGTGGTGTATGTGCGTGCGTGCGTGCGTGTGTGTGTGTGTGTGTGTGTGTGTGTGTGTGTGTGTGTGTGTGTGTGTGTGTGTGTGTGTAGAGCGATTCAGACTAAACTACTGGACCGATCTTTATGAAATTTGACATGAGAGTTCCTGGGTATGAAATCCCCGAACGTTTTCTTCATTTTTTTGATAAATGTCTTTGATGACGTCATATCCGGCTTTTCGTGAAAGTTGAGGCGGCACTGTCACGCCCTCATTTTTCAACCAAATTGGTTCAAATTTTGGTCAAGTAATCTTCGACGAAGCCCGGGGTTCGGTATTGCATTTCAGCTTGGTGGCTTAAAAATTAATTAATGACTTTGGTCATTAAAAATCGGAAAATTGTAAAAAAAAATAAAAATTTATAAAACGATCCAAATTTACGTTTATCTTATTCTCCATCATTTGCTGATTCCAAAAACATATAAATATGTTATATTCGGATTAAAAACAAGCTCTGAAAATTAAATATATAAAAATTATTATCAAAATTAAATTGTCCAAATCAATTTAAAAACACTTTCATCTTATTCCTTGTCGGTTCCTGATTCCAAAAACATATAGATATGATATGTTTGGATTAAAAACACGCTCAGAAAGTTAAAACAAAGAGAGGTACAGAAAAGCGTGCTATCCTTCTTAGCGCAACTACTACCCCGCTCTTCTTGTCAATTTCACTGCCTTTGCCATGAGCGGTGGCCTGACGATGCTACGAGTAAAATGGCATTGCGTTCAGTTTCATTCTGTGAGTTCGACAGCTACTTGACTAAATATTGTATTTTCGCCTTACGCGACTTGTTTTGTTTGCCATAGGAGGTTAACATTGCTACCTTTACCATATTAAGAGAGAGAGAGAGAGAGAGAGAGAGAGAGAGAGAGAGAGAGAGAGAGAGAGAGAGAGAGAGATAGATAGAGGGACAGAGAGACAGAGACAGAGACAGAGAGACAGAGACAGAGAAAGATAGAGACAGAAAGACAGAGAGAGACACAGAGAGAGACAGACAGGCAGACAGGGAGACAGAGAAAGATAGAGACAGAGAGACAGAGAGAGAGACAGAGAGAGAGACAGACAGGGAGACAGAGAGACAGAGAAAGATAGAGACAGAGAGACAGAGAGAGACAGAGAGAGAGAGACAGACAGGGAGACAGAGAGAGACAGAGACAGAGACAGAGAGACAGAGACAGAGAGACATAGAAAGATAGAGACAGAGAGAGACAGAGAGAGAGACAGACAGGGAGATAGAGAGAGACAGAGACAGAGACAGAGAGACAGAGACAGAGAGACAGAGAAAGATAGAGACAGAGAAAGACAGAGACAGAGAGACAGAGAGAGAGACAGAGAGAGAGACAGACAGGGAGACAGGGAGACAGAGAAGGATGAAGAAGAGGAAGACACAGACAACCCAAATGAAGAATGGTACTTAAGACTCAAGTCCCTAGCCCAGACAGGAGCCTTCACAAACGCAAATCCATCTAGTACATTGACAACAACGCTCGGAGCAGAGACAGCAACGACAATTCAGAGACAGAAACCAGAATTATCTGATTGTAAAGTCCTATTGATTTTACTCCAGACGCGTTCGCTTAATCCTCAGGAAAAATAGAAACAGAAAAAAACCATCGTTGATGTCGTCCCGTCTTTTCGCAGAAATCCATTATCTTCTTAATTAATTTTCCAAGCCGGATAAATCCGTAGTTCTTGAAACCCTACAACTCTCGTGAGGCACCAGAGATACGCGAGAAGTCTTGGCACCTAGCTTGTTATCGCGCGAGAACGGCTTCGAGATTTACAGGCTAATTCTAGTCTCGGTAATCTTCACATCTTTTCGGCCGGTTTGAGTCTTGGGGAAAAACATGGTGGAACTTCATTCTTCTGGTGGGGTCAGTTGGACCCGCAGTAGATGTGATGAAGTGAGTGATCTGGTTAGTCTTTTGACTTGACTGGCGAAGTAATCATCATTGCATTTCGAGCACTGTGATGTGCACGGTTTAATTCATTGACCCACACAAACATCTAACATAGTATTCGCCATTATGTGTGTGTGTGTGTGTGTGTGTGTGTGTGTGTGTGTGTGTGTGTGTGTGTGTGTGTTTGTGTGTGTGTGTGTGTGTGTATGTGTGTGAGTGTGTGTGTGTGTTAAACCCGCTCATGGTCGGGTTGCAGTATCATTCAAGTCATAATATGTTTTGTATAAAATCAATAATCGACCACGAAACGTTTCAGCGATAGTTAATCAGCACCATCACATGACGTTTTATATATCCCTTCCAATATCACTCATTGAATCAGTTGCCTTCGTGGCTGAGTGGGTTAATGTCCGACGCTCTATATCGTGGATCCAACATACCGCTCATCACACACTTTACATAATGCTGGCTTCTGTGCATTGTTGGTAGAAGAAATCACATACAATGTATGTAATTGTTTTCCACATGTATGGTCTTCAAACGAATGTATGGTCGAAGTTTTTTGGTGTAGAAAAACAACAACAACAACAACAACAAGCAAACCACTTCCACATGAGCACTGCATTGCATGACTGTGCCTGGTATGGTATTCCTTGTGTTGACGCGCTTTACACCATTGTTCGCATCCGGCATATTGTTATGCTGGATCACATACAGAGCTCATGGTGGTGGCTCAACAAATCTCCCTGTTACGTTACGCCCAACTTCGTTCCAAGCCTACGCTACTAGGTACAAAATGTGACTTAAAAAGGAGTTGGGTACTCCTAGCATATCTATAACCACGTCATGTCCCAAATAGACACTAGTTCTGGGGACAGAAAAACCAAGTTAGCATTGCATAGTTGGGTACGAAATTCGGCGTAAGGTCAACACCACAGCATTCGAATCTAAACAAGCGTTCTAAATCGGCCTGTAGAGCAGGCGTCACTGCACGGAAAGTCCTCAACTTTAACACGAAAGTGGTGACAGTAAATCTGTGCGCTCAACAGTTTTTCAACAAACTCCCATCGTTCAAAGTCCGTCGTTTACTCATCCTATCCATCACTCGGTAACAGCCATCGAGACGAAAGAGCAGGAACCAAAACTCTTGCTGGAACGACAGGCAAGAGTAGTGTCCCGTGCAGCTGTCTGGGAGGTGTCATGGCGGACAGGAAAGCGGAAGTAATAGAAAAGGGGCCGTGGATTTAATGCTGGTTTGGCTAATGGACTCAACCTGGCCGCAGTAGAAAGGAAATGGCAGGTCGGTTTCGACCAGTTCCAAATCCTGTTTCCCCCCAAAATGAAATAATAATGATATAACAAGTCGCGTAAGGCGAAAATACAACATTTAGTCAAGTAGCTGTCGAACTCACAGAATGAAACTGAACGCAATGCAATGCAGTAAGACCGTATCATACTCGTAGCATCGTCAGTCCACCGCTCATGGCAAAGGCAGTGAAATTGACAAGAAGAGTGGGGTAGTAGTTGCGCTGAGAAGGATAGCACGCTTTTCTGTACCTCTCTTCGTTTTAACTTTCTGAGCGTGTTTTCAATCCAAACATATCATATCTATATGTTTTTGGAATCAGGAACCGACCAAGAATAAGATGAAAGTGTTTTTAAATTGATTTCGAAAATTTAATTTTGATCATAATTTTTATATTTTTAATTTTCAGAGCTTGTTTTTAATCCAAATATAACATATTTATATGTTTTTGGAATCAGAAAATGATGGAGAATACGATGAACGTAAATTTGGATCGTTTTATAAAAAAAAATATTTTTTTTACAATTTTCAGATTTTTAATGACCAAAGTCATCAATTAATTTTTAAGCCACCAAGCTGAAATGCCATACCGAAGTCCGGGCGTCGTCGGAGATTACTTGACCAAAATTTCAACCAATTTGGTTGAAAAATGAGAGCGTGACAGTGCCGCCTCAACTTTCACGAAAAGCCGGATATGACGTCATTAAAGACATTTATCAAAAAAATGAAAAACAAATCTGAGGATATCATACCCAGGAACTCTCATGTCAAATTTCATAAAGATCGGTCCAGTAGTTTAGTCTGAATCGCTCTACACACACACACAGACAGACAGACACACACACATACACCACGACCCTCGTCTCGATTCCCCCCTCTATGTTAAAACATTTAGTCAAAACTTGACTAAATGTAAAAAGAATGAGAGGATTCAAATAGGTGATGGAGAGCCTGCGGTAAGTGTCTTAGGATGCTAACAGTGTCTGATCTGTTGCCTAAGATAGGATTCTAGTTTTAGAATGTCAAATTGGATACAAAGTTTTTTAAGTTCTGGTGAATCAGTTCTGTCAATCTTCATTTTCAACTTTAAATGTGATCACGAGTGTTGACAACAGGAGAAAAGAAATCCGTAATAAAGAGACGTCCGCCCATGCATCTTTTGAGTGTGCACACGCGCACGCTCGCACGCACGCACGCACGCACGCACGCACGCACACACACACACACAAACACACACACACACACACACACACACACACACACACACACACACACACACACACACACACACACACACACTAGTGCTCACGCAACCAGAGAGACAATCTAACATGAAACCAATTCTCCACATCTTCTTCTTTTTTTCACTGGTTCTGGTTTAAATCCAAATCACGCTCAACGCCCACCCAGTATACAGGGAACAACCATTGACAGCAGACACAAAACAGCGACATCATATTGGACTGCAACCTCAAACCCGAGGAAGCCGAGCGTCGAACAGCTCATTACAGACATTTAAGAATATAGTCCACAGACATACCAGACTAAAGGTCACGCCTCCCGGAACACAACAATGCAATTGTTATGGCGACTCCATAAACGGCCGGACTGACAGACAAACATCGTACACACAGACAGACAAACACTCTATTATCAAATCCATTTGACCAAATCTGTTTTAGCCTTATTCTGATTCTGATCAAAATTGCGCTCAATTCATACACAGTATTTTGAGAACAACCACCACCAGTCGACCCTAAACAGGGACTTTTTCTCTGTCCTTCACAGTAAAAGAAAGGGCGCAGTGGCGTGGTGGTAAGACATCGGCCTCCTAATCGGGAGGTCGTGAGTTCAAATCCTGGTCGCTGCCGCCTGGTGGGTTAAGAGTGGAGATTTTTCCGATCTCCCAGGTCAACTTATGTGCAGACCTGCTAGTGCCTTAACCCCCTTCGTGTGCACACGCAAGCACAAGACCAAGTGCGCACGGAAAAGATCCTGTAATCAATGTCAGAGTTCGGTGGGTTATAGAAACACAAAAATACCCAGCATGCCTCCCCCGAAATCGGCGTATGGCTGTCTGAATGGCGGGGTAGAGGGTGTGAGAGGGCTTACTGCCAAACACATTATCGCAGACTTTCAGAGCATTCCACAGACAGCTCTAGCACCAAATCACGCCTTCCTTAACCCAATCCTCTCACGGCTTCAAGATGATGTGATGTCACTGTCACAGCCACTGTGGGAACGAGGCGAACAGAGTCAACGGTGGCGGGTCTCATGTCAACTTCGCAAGCACCGAGCGACACAACTTAGAAAGTAGTGTACTACAAAGGCAAGAACAGTCACGGAACCTGACGCAAGCTTTTGCGGGAAGCGCAACCGGCCGCGTCAAACATGAAGTTCCGATTTCACCCAAAATACGTATACACACAAGGATTTTGTGAAGATTCATCCAACTCCACGAAACAAAACATCAAATCGGGGCGTCGAAATGACACCCGCCCCAGCAGAGTAAAGGCGACGTGGCGTGGAATTTGATTGCAGACCTCAAAATCTGTCGCCTCATCTCCGGGCTACCCCCGCACCATCGCAGAACCCCGCAAACAGGGGTGACACAGAGAGCCACAGGGGACCCGCTGTCTTCTCGCCTGATGGCAAAATGGCCTCGGCCCCACGAAATTACGTCCGTTGAGCACGCGTTGGCACTGGTCGAAAGAGCCGGAGGAGAAGAATTTGAATATGGGAGAAGACACTGGAAGACCTCTTGCTTTCTCCACTATTGCCGATCTTCCTCTGTTTCTGTTTTAAGCACATTTCCGTTAAAAGCACCCAGAGGTCAGGGTCAATTGTATATGCTTCAAGAGTTTTCAGAGACGCGATCAGTTCCCTTGGAGACAATTAAAAGCGAAATGAATGCTCTTGTTTTCGTTGACTTTTCCCAGTCTTGACCCCCCCCCCCCGCTTTGTCCAACACACACTGTTTTAATTGTTGTGTGCTCTGCTGTAAGAAGTCATGTATGGCCAAGGTCACCACGGTCGAACTTAGTACCATGCAGTGCTTTCAGAAACACTATCGATATAAACAACGACAATTTGAAAGCAAACAGAATATTTTGTTGACAATGTGTTCTTAAGAAATGCTTTCTCAGCCGTCGTCAACTATCTTCAACTGATTCGATGTTGTGTACTTGGCTGTTAGAGGCCTTTGACAGCGAATGTGTGTGTACAAGTCTTTCTTTCTTTCTTTATTTGGTGTTTAACGTCGTTTTCAACCATTCAAGGTTATATCGCGACGGAGGGAAGGGGGGAGATGGGATAGAGCCACTTGTCAATTGTTTCTTGTTCACAAAAGCACTAATCAAAAATTTGCTCCAGGGGCTTGCAACTAGTACAATATATTACCTTACTGGGAGAATGCAAGTTTCCAGTACAAAGGACTTAACATTTCTTACATACTGCTTGACTAAAATCTTTACAAAAATTGACTATATTCTATACAAGAAACACTTAACAAGGGTAAAAAGAGAAACAGAATCCGTTAGTCGCCTCTTACGACATGCTGGGAGCATCGGGTAAATTCTTCCCCCTAACCCGCGGGGGGTTGTGTACAAGTCGAGAGGACGCTGATGGAAATGCTGCAGCGGTTATGTCTTATCGTTTTTCTCGCAGCGGGGAACTTATACACCATAAGAATTTTTGTTTAATAATTGGCTACACTGTAAACTAAAGTGATCCACTTTTGAACACATTTTTGTGTGAACACTGTGTAAGGAACTATGTTATTCTACTGGAAAACAAAACCCTAGCTCACATGGTAAATACGGTTAAGTGTTTACCATGTGTGCTCCTTTTGCTCGTAGAATCAAAGAGTATCTCACACAGTGTTCACAACTGGTTACAAAAAGTGTGTTCAAAAGCGAAACACTTCAGTTTACAGTGTACTTGTGCAAACTTGATTATGAAAGCTGGAGTCTGTATGTGAATCTACAGTCCTCAACGTCGACGTCACGTCGCGCCCCACTTGTCATGGACCACCTGTAATGACGATAACACCATAGTGTCGACAGGTGTTCTATATTATACCTCTAGTCTTTGATAATGCAAGAGAAATTATGAGTACGCTTCTGTTGATCTAATCCAACACAAGGGGTCGTCCATGCGAAACAAATGACAAAATTGTTCAACTATGACTGCTTATTAATGAGAGAGAGGCGTGGAAGAGTGCATACTCATTCTGGTATTTACATAACCCTATCGATGCCCGCGGATGTCAGGCTGTACTCTGTGCGTGTCAAATGAGAGAGAAAACGAACACGAAAGTGCATAGCCGTTGAAAAAAAGCCGCAGAAGTGCGAAGAAACACGAGGCTAAACACTGCGCACGCCTAACGAGATAGTGGAGTGTACAGTCATTCATATTATGTAACAACAACAACAACAACAACAACAACAACAACAACAACAACAACAACAACAACAACAACAACAACAACAACAAACACCACGGACGTCTAAGAAAAAACAAGGCTTTACTCTGCGAATGTCAATTGAAAAAACCCACCCAGGAGAGTTGGACATTGCAAAATCATTTCTGTATACAAATAGCAAAGGAAGTGCAAACGGAAGTGAGGCTGTCCTCTGCGCATGTCCATGCAATGAGAGAGAGAGAGAGAGAGAGAGAGAGAGAGAGAGAGAGAGAGAGAGAGAGAGAGAGAGAGAGAGAGAGCAAACGAGTGGAAAATCGCAGATTCATTTTGGAATAATAATAGCCAAGAAAGTGCAAGCGGAAGCGAGGCTGTCCTCTGCGCATGTCCATTCAATGAGAGTGAGAGAGAGAGAGAGAGAGAGAGAGAGAGAGAGAGAGAGAGAGAGAGAGAGAGAGAGAGAGAGAGAGAGAGAGAGAGCACGCGCAGAAGAGTGCAACAATGCGGATTCATGTTGGTGTATAAATAGCCAAGAAAGTTACCAGCAGAACAGAAGAGTTGACAAGCGCAGTGCCGGCCATTCTAGTGTCAAAATAGCCGCAGTAATGAGAGAGAAAGCTAAGCGCGTTTCGGATTGAACGTGAACTCTGCTGTCACTAAATCATTTACACGAACAACGTGTGGGTTCAAGTTCAAGTTTTATTAGTCCATAACCCATGGGGGCATTTTGAACAATAAATACAACCAATACAATCATGATATATGCTAATATAATAAAAAATAAAAGAAAATACATTACAGTGTCGGGCGTCTTGGGAAGATGTTTGTTTGTTTGTTTGCTTAACGCCCAGCCGACCACGAAGGGCCATATCAGGGCGGTGCTGCTTTGACATATAGTGTGCGCCACACACAAAACAGAAGTCGCAGCACAGGCTTCATGTCTCACCCAGTCACATTATTCTGACACCGGACCAACCAGTCCTAGCACTAACCCCATAATGCCAGACGCAAGGCGGAGCAGGCACAAGATTGCCAATTTTAAAGTCTTAGGTATGACCCGGCCGGGGTTCTAACCCACGACCTCCCAATCACAGGGCGGACGCCTTACCACTAGGCCAACCGTGCCGGTCTTGGGAAGATGACCGTAATCATGCTTTCTGCCAGGCTGCTTCGTCGACAGAGCATATGATGCTGTCTTCGTCCCATCTAGATTCTGCTGCAGGGGACATATTTCGTGTGTGGTAGGAAACAACGGACAATACAATGTACGAGATTGAAATGGTGACGTTATTTTGCATTTTGTTAAGATTTGGACACTAAGAAAGAAAGAACCCCCCCCCCCCCCTCAAATATTAAAAAAAAAAAATCCATCCCACACACACAAAATGCACAGATACTAACAACAGAAATCCAAACATGTGTTTTGATATTTATGACGTACTGCTTCGATCTTTGTCTCTGCTTAACTAGTGCGCAAACAGTTCTTGTATTCTTCTATTTAAATGGTTCAATATTAATATGATATGAGGGCAAGACAAGTATGCACGCTGTAGACTTCAGTCTCTTTTTGCCTTGCAAATGACAGACAGACGCATCGTATGTGTAGCCTTGTGTGTTAAGTAATCCAGAATGTCAGAAAAAATAAGTCTGTAAAGTCGAAATATCTGTGAATGTATTGTTTTGTCAATAACAAACGTTTAAACAACTTACCTTTCTTGTTTTTTGATTGTAAATACGATGTTCATGTTTTCAGTATATAACACCATATTTTGCTCATGCTATTTGCACAGTTATCATTTTCACTGACGAATCGTATGGCATTACATTCGTGTCTTGAAAGTGCGTAAGAATATAGATGAAGTTCATATGCTCAGGTACTGTCGAGAAATACATGAATGCAAAGGAGCCATCGGCCAGGAAATAACATACACATGCGAAACATTTAGTGCACCTTTGAACTTCACAGAGACGTAAAGGGCTTACAGGCAAAAAGGAGAAAAAACAAAACAAAATAACAGCAACAGTGGTTTTAGAATTCATCCAGTATAATTGGTTCGTATGATTTACTGTTACTTTACTTGTGTTCCTACCTATAAATGCCCGTGCCTATATGAGTATACCATTAGTCAGAAAATGGAACCGAGGCTTTATTCCAACACACACAATAACAAAAGGACAAAAAGCGTATCTAAAAGGAGCGAAACAGAAAGAAATACATTTGCTAAAAATAAAAGTAAACAGTGGAAAGAAATCGCGGGAAGTGGAGAGAGCTACGACAGAATCATCCAGACAAAATAGTATTAGGGACGATATGCCAAAGTATTTATAGGGGAATAGAAAGAATGAACAGAATGAAAGAGTCGTCCAGAAGAAACAACTACCAAGGGGCAGTGCACTGAATTATGCAGGGGAAAAAGAAAACGAGCAAACCGTGACAGAAACACGCAGAAAAAGTAATGATCAAGGGATGCTGCAATAAAGTCATTAAGGCGGAGAAAAATATGAAGGTTATTCAGTGCAATGTCAGACACAGGTCAAAAAGCAAGAGAGGCTGACCTGTTTTATTACAACAAGAAAGCATGCGATTGCAAGATAAAACAACTCGATAACGACAAGCAGGAACGCTGCTTGGAAAAAACGCTGCTTGGAAAACAGAAATGACAGGAATAGAAATTTCAGAGATCCATAGCAGATGCGCGCGAAAAAAGACAAAAATGAATAAAGACAGGAACAGCCGCAGTCTCACAAGACAAAACAGCAAAGCAAAACACTATATATGGACACACATGGAAGCTGATTTTCAGTGCAGCAGTAAAATAGACACAGTCGGAAAGAAATTATTCATTGATATGTGTGTGATTGCACGTAAAATAATGTTTTGTTGTCGTAGTATTTTGATTGTACAGCGCTTCGAGCAGGGTTAAACCCTGGATACATGCGCTATATAAATATTATGCATAATTATTATTATTATTATTATTATTATTATTTAAGTTATTGAGACATCCCAGTCAGTGCACTAAGGGATTTATAGAGCAAATCGAGAAAATTCATTATTGAACGAAGCGCATAGCGCTGAGTTCAATAATTATTTTCGAGATTTGCTCTATAAATCCCTTAGTGCACTGGGATTGTTTCAATAACGATATTGTCAGTACCGCCAGAGAAAAAAGAAGATTCAAAACGCACATTTTGCAACGCGCATTTGGATAGGCGTAACTGTGTGGTCAGGTTTGTGTCACTGGATCTACTTTTGTGTGGGCTGTCTCAAGTGTGTCGTGCTTTCGTCACACGCAAACTCTTGTTTTAATTTCTGTTGGTAAATTCCAGTGTAGCGTTAAGCTAAAAAGTGATGATCTTTCATAGAGACCTCATTTAAACTCGGAGAAAGGACTGTGCTCTTCGTTCTTTGCGATTCGACACCTTCCTCGAGCTTCGACAGATTGACTGTGCAGAGTTTTGCCCCTTGCCAAGGTCGACGGAAAGCACATTTTCAAAATAAATGTGGCATGTTTCTCGTGTGGTATCTTCACTCATCGGGGAGTCTGGTACTAAATATAAACGGTAAGAATGCTCTGAACCCTACACGTATTATATCCCCATCGTTTTATCGTTCACATTTGCCCAACATGTTAATTTGCTGAGCGGGATTTATGTCGCCTGCTACTGCACTGAATCTCATTTCAAAAACAAAAATTGCTCGTCACGTTGCACTGAGTCTGCACGCATGAGGCAGGCTGGTAATAAGTCTTATATGGTAAGAACGTTCTAAACCCTACACGTTTTCGATTCCGATTGTTCTTGCCTTGAAATAATAATTCAGAAAACATTCATTTACTGAACAGATGCAGTCGTATTTCAGTGTAGTCTGCTACGTGCTGATCTAGCTGCTACCGTCTCTGCTGCTACGTTATCGGAATAACACTTGTGTTATCTGTTAGCTGCTGGGAATTGTATACTAACTCATCATTTGGTAATGTGTACAATAAACTACATGCCACTAACATGGCATAATTATTAGAGGAATCTTCGCAAGTCGAAACTGAAAAATTAGACACAGCGGGTTCTATTTTTAGATCAGTGGCAACTGTGGCACAGGCACATGCAATCTGTCAGAAAAAAACCATCTTCTGCTTTAATTGAGAAGCAGGAAATTTATGGTCTTAATCATTGGTATTGTGAAGAATATAAGCTACATGTCATTGATTAATTCTGAAGATGAGAGTACACTCTCACTTAAGCAAAGGGCGGAAGAATACGCTCTGTGGAAAAGTTAGCGCACTCCAAGAGTGCGCTAACAGTTTTAGCGCACCGCCATTAGCCAATCAACTGGTTCACATCAGTCTTGTGACACCAGTACTTACTGACAATTATTATTATTATTATTATTATTATTATTATTATTATTATTATTATTATTATTATTATTATTATTATTATTATTATTATTATTATTATTATTATTAAAGACATATAAAACAGAAACAGCTAAACTAGTAAGCAAGATAGTAAAGCAGAACCCAAAGTACAACAAACAGAAGCAGCATTCCAGCACAGCGGGGAAGGCAGTATGACCGGAGCACTTTCCTCTTCAACAACTTAAAAAGGCACACAGAAACAAAGAGTACACACAGCATGTCCCTCTATCTCATTTCTGTATCCCTGTATTTCTTTCTGTATCTCTCTCTCTCTCTCTCTCTCTCTCTCTCTCTCTCTCTCTGTCTCTCCCTCTCTCTCTCTGTCTCTCTCTCTCTCTCTGTCTCTCTCTGTCTCTCTGTCTCTCTCTCCCCCTCTCTCTCTATGTTGTTCTGCACAATAACCATCGTTTTGCAGAGTTGATTTACTATTGCATATTATTCTGACCTTACACATTTGTTGCCTTGCTCCAAGTCATAAACATTTATGAACTACAATGTTTCTATATAATGCGCTTATGGACATAAACTTATACTATTTCACTAATTATGTATTCATGTAGTAGTAGTTATCATAGCAGATTTAGTCCCTCTTTAGGGCGAGGGCCAGATGGAAAAAAGCATATCTATGCTTATTCTTGTAACCCTCGTAAAATAAAGAATTGTCATTTTCATTTTCATTGTCATTGTCATTGTCTCTCTCTCTCTCTCTCTCTCTCTCTCTCTCTCTCTCTCTCTCTCTCTCTCTCTCTCTCTCTCTCTTCCCCCCCTCTCTCTCTCTCTCTCTCTCTCTCTCTCTCTCTCTCTCTGTCTCTCTCTCTCTCTGTGTCTCTCTCTCAGACAAAGAGGAAGACGGACACCCAGGCAGAAAGAGTAAGCATTTCAAAATAAATCAACAAAAGCAAAAGCAAAAGGACACAGAAGCAGCACTTTTCAACACTGAAAGCAGAAAACAGACTGACAGACACGCAGAGGGAAAGACCGACAAACACACAGAAACAGCCAAACTCAGTAAGACAAAGCAGCAAAAGCAGAACCCAGAGGGGCAGCACACAGAAGCAGTCGTTTCAGCACAGCAGGGAAGGAGCACTTCCCTCCAATGTAGCTGAAAGAAGGCAGGGAAGGGGACCCAACATGCCTCGGACACCGAAACAAAAGCCGAGCGGAAATCTTTTGACAGGGAGGGCAGAAAAACACCGTGCGTTTCCATGGAAACCGGGGAGGAAAAGCGACAGGAACTCAGCAGTGTTTTTTCCTCCCAGCCCCTTTCCCTTCTTCGCTAAACTTTGAGTCTGTGAAGGACGCAGAGAGAAAGTTTTTTTTAATTCTTAGGGTGTTTCGTTTTCACATTTGGTCAAGTTTTGACTAAATGTTTTAACAGAGACGGGGAATCAACACGAGGGTGGTGGTGTAAGTGAGGGTGGTGGTGTAAGTGTGTGTGTGTGTGTGTGTGTGTGTGTGTGTGTGTGTGTGTGTGTGTGTGTGTGTGTGTGTGTGTGTGTGTGTGTGTGTGTGTGTGTGTGTGTGTGTTGAGCGATGCAGAGAAAACTACTGGACCGATCTTCATGAAATTTCACATGAGAGTTCGTGGGTATGATATCCCCACACATATTTTTCCATTCTTCGATGAATGTCTTTGATGACGTTATATCCGGATGTTTGTGAAAGTTGAGGAAGCACTGTCACGCCCTCATTTTTCAACCAAATTGGTTGACATTTTGGTCCAGTAATCTTCGACGAAGCCCGGACTATGGGATTGCATTTAAGCTTAATGGCTTAAAAACTAGTTAATTAGTTTGCTCATGAAAGTTGTCATTAAAATTAAAATTAAAAAATATATAGATATGTCATGTTTACTCTAAAAATGTGCTTAGAATTACAGAAAATAGGTTAAGTAGGCCTAAGTACTATGTTTGCACGCTACGCGGAGACGAGCGTGACCCATCTCAGTCTTAATAAAGTCTCGGCGACGACGGTTTGTTGGTGTTAATCTGTTACTTTGATGCCGGCAGCTTGACTAAATGTTGTTATATCGCTTCACGCGACTTGTTTCTTTTTACGGAGAGCACATTATTTTGAAGAAATATTGACCTGGTTCTGCGTAAAATAACACCAAGACAGACCGTGCATACATTGCCACCAGTGCTTTTTGTTTTAAAGGTTTAAACTACGAGAAAGGATTTAGAAAAAAATCCGTTGACAACGAGCGTATCAAGTCAAATAAGATCTTAACAGTGAAGAGAATGAAAATTAAAAGGCATGATCAAGCAACAACACACACAAATAGCAACAACAAAGACATTAAACAAACTGCGATTTTTGCGATTTTTGTCATTTTGGGGGCACATTATTTCACCAGATTACGCAAATACAGCTTAGAAAAAAATTCGAGATATACACTATGTGTATGTCGGTTTATCCAGAAAACTTTGCATTTCTACAACAAAAATTGACAGCGCTGCGTCGACTAAAAATGACCAACAACGCAAAACAGCAAATAACGCCAAATAAGGGAAAATGTGAACGTCCATATCTCTGAAACTTATGTATTTGTCATACATCCTTGAAATTTTGCAACCTTCTTAGTTAGCACACCGACTAAACGCGGGCATCAATTTACATACTTGCAGTCTTGGACAAAAGATCGTACTCTCTATATAGCTCGCTCGTCAGTCGGTATGCACACGAATACGAGAGAGAGACAGAGACAGACAGACATACAGAAAGAAAGACCGAGACAGACAAAGAGAAGGACACAGACATACAGACAGGAAGAGGAGCGGACAGACAGACAAACAGAGATAAACACATACAAGGAGAGAGGCCGATGGAGAATGCCAATCTGCAGCCCACCCCCACATTCCATTAACAATGCTCTCATGTCTTCCGCCCTTCCGTCCAACTCTTAACTCTCTCACTGAAACATGGCTGCTGCAAAATACAAGACTCCTGACCTTTCGACTTAAAAAAACTAAAACAAACAAACTAAAACATCATCAGCCTACGTCAGCCCATGCAATTTTATGTAAGGAAGTCGAAAGCAATTAAAAGAAATAAACATTTGAAGGATGCGGAAAACATTGCACAAGGAGCAAAGGTGCAAGGGAGTTAGTGTCAGAGCTCTCCATGCCCCCCCCCCCCCCCCCCCCCCCCCGCCCTCCCGCAGGGGCGCGACCTAACCTCGTGGCCAGAGAGGACAACCCCCGACACAAAACTTTGGGGAACTGTGAAAGACCTGCGCCGAACCTGCAAGTTCATACGATCAGCAGGCCTAAGATTATAACCGTCGAACGCTGAAGAAGAAGAAGAAGTACGTGTCAGAGCGGATTTCTTTTAAGGCACCGTACTGCCCGTAAAAACAGTTGACCTCATTTCAGATTAGCCCAGGATTGTGCGTGGGCTCAAGTCATCCCTTCAGTGAGATTTGTTTTGAAATTAATTTCGCAAATTGACGCTAATGTCAAATAAATGATTTAATCCAAAAAGTCCCAAGCATCAAGGTAGTTGTATTTAGGTTATTGTCATCGGGGGAGGGAGGGGTGGCCTTACTCCATCAAATATAAAGCTTCGACAGATCTAAGTTGGTAAGCCGAATGGTCTCCACAGGAAGGGCTTTGCCTTTGAGGAGCAAAGGGTACTAAAGAGTAAACCAAATATAGTGTCAAAGATGACCTTATTTGTCTTCAACAGAGTGTAATAATGACTGTGTGGATTAATTCTAGTATTTCCCAGTCTCTCTTTTGCAAAGAAAAGTTAACATTAGGGTTAAATAAAAGCTTTCATTCACACTACACAAGCACACACACACACACACACACACACACACACACACACACGCACGCACGCACGCACACACACACACACACACACACACACACACACACACACACACTCACTCACACACACACACACACAGACACACAGACACAGACATAGACACCCCCCCCACACACACACTCACACACACACACACACACACACACACACACACACACACACACACACACACACCAATATAAAGAAAATGTACAATTCAAATTGTAAACAAAGCATTTTCTTCGACGCCATTCACACATTCAAGTGCCTCCCTGTTGCTTCCTTCTCTTTTTGAAAAATATCCAAAAGCCTACTTCACGGGAATCCTTTTGAAAAATATCCAAAAGCCTATTTCACGGGAATCCTTTTGAAAAATATCCAAAAGCCTATTTCACGGGAATCTTTTTGAAAAATAGTCATAAGCCTGCTTCACAGAAATCGAACTTTCAACCCGCTCCTTCAAAGATAAAAACACAGATTCACACCTCGTACCCACAAACAACGTACCCACAAACAACGTACCCACAAACAACGTACCCACAAACAACGTACCCACAAACAACGTACCCACAAACAACGTACCCACAAACAACGTACCCACAAACAACGTACCCACAAACAACGTACCCACAAACAACGTACCCACAAACAACGTACCCACAAACAACGTACCCACAAACAACGTACCCACAAACAACGTACCCACAAACAACGTACCCACAAACAACGTACCCACAAACAACGTACCCACAAACAAAATCGTGTAAGAAATCACTGTCTGAAAGTGCTGGATTCTACTGAGACGCCTCCCAAAGAGTTTGCAAAGGTTACTTGTAGTATTTCAACACAATTCATCTCTGTGGGTTCACCCTAACAAGCAACAACATTTGCCGAGGACAAGACTTGTCCGATCGCTCTGTCTCTGTCGGCACACTCGGCCCCAGCTGATCTGGAACCAAAGATGTCTGTGGAAACCTCCTGTTCCTGTGCTGTTGTGAAGGATTCGGGGTCTGTTTGTTTAAGAGCAGGCAGTCAGACTTAAGCAGAAACCAAGGACTACTACTGTAAACGTCCCTTTACTATTGTAAACGTCAGCAGAAACATCATGTTTCTTGACTTTTGTAAACGTCAGCAGAAACCTCATATTCCTTGACTTGTGTAAACGTCAGCAGAAAATGCATGTTCTCTTGACTATTGTTCACGAAACGGTATGCGTGTGCGAAGAGCAGGAGTTCAGGCTTTAAGGCTGACACTTGGAGAAAGGTACGTCTTAAAAGTGAGTTACTGGAAATGTCCACTTCTTCCATTGATTGTTGTATGGCAAAGCCATGACAAGACTGGGCTGTGTTAACAAGATTGCTCCTTCGTGCAATCTGAGAACCTGAAGTAACACGCGAGGAAGAGCTTACCGTGTACTATGGACATAGCCCCACATTGATGTTCAGATTCTTTGACATCACACTGGAACACGGTTCTTCAAGGGGAGAGCATCAAAAATACAGGACCCTCAACGTTGCGAGTAAAACCCTCAAGACTCGTGAGTGGAAAGTCTAATATTGAACCCCGTCAGTCCAGACAGCGTACACAGGCTGCATCAGGAGAGTCAACGCCGGCAGGAAGTTTACTTTTTAAATGCTATGTAAAGTTTAACCTCCCCCAAAGGAAACCGCTCTAAGTTTTCCCTGTCTTTCGGTCTGTTTGCGCAGCTCTCAGACAAACTGATTCGCCGGCTGACTGCCAGAGCTATTTGGCTAATGACGCGCTGGACAAATATTGGTACTGGTTACTCTTCGTTCGGGCATTGCTAGGTGCTGACAAAGAAGACTCTCAAATGCTGAAGGCTGCAGTCACTTGTCGGAAATAGCAACAGTGCCGGCACGTGGCATCTGAAGGAGATTTACTTGGACGTTTTGAGTGCAGAAAAGGTGCCTGACACACTCTTTACTCGTCGTTTGAGTTCGGGTAACCTTGTCTGTTGATTAGCACGTATGCATTGTGGTTGACTTGTCAGTAGCTTAACTGTTACAGATCTCGTCTGCGAAGAAATCTCTCTTTTAAAATTAAGCACTTGGCTATCGAAGGTATAGGCAAAGTACATTAGGAGCGTAAGCTATTTACTTTTGTTTTGCTACGTTAAGCCCTGCGACACATTTTTGTTCTAGCTGTCCTTCGTTCTGGCATGTCGAGGTGCTAACATATGACGACCGTCAAATACCAAAAGGCTGCAGTCACTTACCAGACATAACAACAAAGCCAGCACGTGACCATCGATGGAAGATTCCCTAAAGCCCTGAGCTGTACAGACATAACAACAAAGCCAGCACGTGACCTTCGAAGGAAATGTCCGTAAAGCCCCGAGCTGTACAGAGAGCTGACGAGTGTTGTGAACATTACCTTTGCTCTCTGCTAGAGTACAACAGATCTTGGGACCGATTTTGAGTACAGGTTTATTTCGTGTTCGTTAAAATCAGTTTGACAGAACTTAACTGTAGCTTAAAAACAAATCCATTAAAACCTAAATCTTCAGGAATACTTAGAGTACATCTAATAATTATCATGGTTTGCTTGTTTCCAAAGGAAGAACACATCTTTAACACATGTACTTTTGGGTCCCGCCTTCAAGCCTGGCAACACATATTGGTACTTTATTCCGGCACTACTAAGTGCTAGCGAAGAAGACCGTTAGTTGCTGAAGTTTGCTTGCTGTCCCTATTCAGAAATATGTACAACGCCTGCATGTGCTGACCGAAGAACATGTCAAGTTTACAATATGTTTTGAGAAAATAAGAAACAATAATGTCATAATAACTGAGTGCAACGTATGGTTCAAGACTCATAAGACACACACACACACAGACACAGACACAGACACACACACACACACACACACACACACACACACACACACACACACACACACACACACACACACACACACACACACACACAGGTGGTGTGTTGGTTTAAACAGGATTTAATTCAAGTAAATCATAAGAAATTATAAATAGTAATGACAAGTTTTTGACACGAACTCAAGCAAAAGCTTACAATACGTCATCCAGATAACGTAACAGCTCGCAGGTGGTGTACGTGTTTATCCTCTTTCTGTCAAGTGACAGTCTTCAGCATCTTAAAATGTCCTTTGTGTCTACCAAACCTCACAATAGCACCATACCAAGGAGAGACGTATAAAACAGATACTGTCTCAATCTAAAATAAAAACAATGTTTTAAATGTTTTAACCATCATTTTAGCCCCTACATCCAGTGGCAACGGGAACATTGCTAGTTACAGACACTAAATTTGTTAAAAAAAATCAAAAACAGAAAAAAACCTCACATCTAACCCATATATTCATGCCATTTTTGAGAAAGCAAACAGCAAATAAATCATCAGAAAGGGGGGGGGGGGGGGTGGATATATCAATCAGCCTTAACTATCATTAATACTGCCTATTCATGCAATTCGACAATATTTAACCTCAACCTGTGACTTTTTTCAACTCAACTCCGTTTCTTGTAATGATAATGTACTTTTACAAGCAAACATCCATCCCTTAATCGATGATGCCATTAAGCAGGACGGAATACTAAACTGCCATTAAAATCAGCACGACGTCTCTCGTTGTTGATTCCCAGCATGTTTCTTAATTACGTTCAGCCCTGCACACAAAATGAAGCTGTGGCCGATTCCTTGCACCTTTTCCCACTCTCCATTTTTCTGACCCCACTTCCTCCAGTGAAAGGCGCTTGTAAGTAGGACACAAAACTAAACTGCTACTCTGTATCTCTCTAAACATGCCTATAGTCAAGATTATATTACACTATATGCAAGCCTTGTTTAAATGTAGTTTGCGACAGTCTTTCAGGGTTTGAAGATTAGCCTCTGGCTAAATCCTTTCTCGTTTCGTCATGAAGTTCAGTTTCAGTTTCAGTTTCAGTTTCCCATTCGTGATCGTGAGCATGTATTTCTTTTTTGTGGGGACGGTTCTACTTCTTTGAATCCCAGATAAAAGTAGACATGGCCAAAAGACAAGAATCAGGGTTAACAAGTTCCAAAATTATAAGAAAACAAGTCGCGTAAGGCGGAATTACTACATTTAGTCAAGCTGTGGAACTCACAGAATGAAACTGAACGCACTGCATTTTTTCACAATGACCGTAGTCCGCCGCTCGTGCAAAACGCAGTGAAACTGACGAGCCTGTTTAGCGCGGTAGTGGTTTTGCTGTGCTGCATAGCACGCTTTTCTGTACCTCTCTTCGTTATAACTTTCTGAGCGTGTTTTTAATTCAAACATATCATATCTATATGTTTTTGGAATCAGGAACCGACAAGGAATAAGATGAAATTGTTTTTAAATCGATTTCGGAAATTTAATTTTGATCATAATTTTTATATTTTTAATTTTCAGAGCTTGTTTTTAATCCGAATATAACATATTTATATGTTTTTAGAATCAGAAAATCATGACGAATAAGATGAACGTAATTTTAGATCGTTAAAAAAAAATTAATTACAATTTTCCGATTTTTAATGACCAAAGTCATTAATTAATTTTTTAGCCACCAAGCTGAAATGCAATACCCAAGTCCGGCCTTCGTCGAAGATTGCTTTACAAAAATTGCAATCAATTTGATTGAAAAATGAGGGTGTGACAGTGCCGCCTCAACTTTTACAAAAAGCCGGATATGACGTCATAACAGACATTTATCGAAAAAACGAAAAAAAAGTCTGGGGATATCATACCCAGGAACTCTCATGTAAAATTTCATAAAGATCGGTCCAGTAGTTTACCCTGAATCGCTCTACACACACACACACCCAGACAGACATACACACATACACCACGACCCTCGTCTCGATTCCCCCTCTATGTTAAAACATTTAGTCAAAACTTGACTAAATGTAAAAACCCATGCCAAGATTTACATATATTTGTTATCCCACATTGTGGAGAAGACACAAGATAAGAGTGCCGCTATTGCTTTATTATAAATGAAACATGGATGATGAGATAAAGGATGATGAGATAATCCTCCAAAAAGAACACGAATTTTATCTCTGTGAAATACACAGGACTTTTGGGTGTCCACAAGCTCGGTTAAGCAGGGCAACACACTGAAATGTTACAGTCTTCCTTTCAATTTGAATCTCATTCATAATCATCGATTAGGTCTGGATCTCAATTTTTCAGAACAGCTCTGTTATCTCTCGGAAGTGTGCTCTTTTGAACTTTGCACCCGTTGCATGCTCGACACCGATTCCTGCACTGTCAATTGAAGCGTTCCATTTTTGAACACAGTTTTTGTAACTATAATAATTATACTAGTAAAAGTAGCACACCTGGAAAAAAACTATCACGAGTTGACCATGTGTGCTACTTTTCGCAGTAGAATTGTATAGTATTTCACACAGTGTTCACAACTAGTTACAAAACAGTGTCCAACAGTGGAACGCTTAAGAAAAGAGTGTGGAGTCGCAAGATCTAGATCAGCACTTCTCAGGACGTGTACGGGAACGTGTACGGGTAACGTCATCAAATCTAGTTTTTACGTCACGCGTTTGCCAAGATCTGCAGTCTTGGTGGGAGCAAAACAACGTAAGCATTTTGGAAGATTGGAGGAAAAAGTGAGTCACGGGTGACGCAATATCTACACGTACACGTACAGGTCTTTGCTACACGTTCGACCATCTAGAACACTATATATAGTGTACTCGTGGTGGTCACACTGACAGTCGGGACCACTGCTCCGTCACCCTACTGCGGTTGTCCGAACGCTGTGCTGGCGGAGGGCAGTACTGTAATCGAACAACTCACCGTGCGAAGAGGCACAGTCGGTCGACTAACATCTTTTTCAGGAAACCCAATGTTGTCGGATTACTGCATTTCCCCGTTCAACCGACTGTGTTGATGGCTTTGTTGGGTCAACAATTAATCGTTTCATTATCTCACCATTCTTGTTTTTAGATTCTGAATTTGTGAACGTTAGCAGTCTATCTTTTTTGGGATTGCAAAACTGTAGTGCTAGGATTCATCCAGAAATCTGCCATGTCTTTTTTTATTTTTATTTTTATTTTTTATTATTGATGCCTGTGTTGGGGGAGCTTGGCAGGAGTGAATGTTTCATAAACCGCAATTGTCACAACGGATTCTCAATCTTGGGCAATACAATATTCTGTAGTCCATATTCTGTGTTCATTCTCGATCGTATGCGTGTGTCTCAATAAAATTCTCCGATGAAAGTGTACTCTCCAGACCTTCGCCGCCATACCATGCTCGACAGGCACCTTGGACAGACGCGTACTAGGCGGGGGCCATGCACCACCGGTCGCTATAAATCACTGCTTTAAATGGCCGACGCTCCTGGATTAATTGCAGCCGATGTGAACGGCCTGCTTTCCTCTAAAAAACAAAAAAAAGGGCGGGGAGAGAGAGAGAGAGAGAGAGAGAGAGAGAGAGAGAGAGAGAGAGAGAGAGAGAGAGAGAGAGAGAGAGAGAGAGAGAGAGAGAGAGAGAGCAAAGAACTTAACTGAAAAGGAAGAGGAAAGAGAGAGAGAGAGAGAGAGAGAGAGAGAGAGAGAGAGAGAGAGAGAGAGAGAGAGACAGAGACAGAGAGACAGAGAGACAGAGAGACAGAGAGAGAATTGAATTGAATTGAATTGAACTTTATTTAACAAGGATTAAGATTTAAGGCTACGCCTTTTCTTACAATCTGTCCTTGTAGTGAGAGAGAGAGAGAGAGAGAGAGAGAGAGAGAGAGAGAGAGAGAGAGAGAGAGAGAGAGAGAGAGAGAGAGAGAGAGAGAGAGAGAGAGAGAGAGAGAGAGAGAGAGAGAGAGAGAGAGAGAGAGAGAGAGAGAGAGAGAGAGAGAGAGAGAGAGAGAGAGAGAGAGAAAGAGAGAGGGAGAGTGACAGAGATAAAGACACACAGAGAGACAGAGATAGAGACAGAGAGAGAAACAGATAGGAAGACCAAAAGAAAATGAGAGAAATAGAGAGACATATAGACAGAGAAAGAAAGGAAGAAAGAGACGGAGAGGGACAAACAAGATGGAGAGACAGAGACATAGATCTTTGGTTCTGGAAGCCAGGGTAAGGTTTTACCAATCCACTCGTTCGTTATGGCGGAGAAGTCTATTCATTTCAGCTCCCTTGGGGAGCTCCGCTCACGTGTACTTCTGTCTGACTAAACAGTTCATTGACCGGAAGTTTAAAGCCAGAGAGTAGACCCTTTCCTTCTCCCTGAAAGCTCCTCTCCGCCTCGTAAAACAGTTCGCTTCACGCTCTCAGATCTGGTCTTGGGATAAGATCTTTCTTTCTTTATTTGGTGTTTAACGTCGTTTTCAACCGTTCAAGGTTATATCGCGACGGTTGGGATAAGATCATCCCTCTCCTTGGTCACATACCATCAATGCCGAATATTCCGAACGCGAGAAAGAACAAAATCGGCAAAGAATGACAGTCACTAGAGAAGAGGCCGAATATTCCGAAAGCGAGGAAGAGCAAAATCGGCAGAGAGTAAAAACCACCAGACAAGAAGCCGAATATTCCGAACGCGAGAAAGAACAAAATCGGCAGAGAGTAAAAACCACCAGACAAGAAGCCGAATATTCCGAACGCGAGAAAGAACAAAATCGGCAGAGAGTAAAAATCACCAGACAAGAAGCCGAATATTCCGAACGCGAGAAAGAACAAAATCGGCAGAGAGTAAAAACCACCAGACAAGAAGCCGAATATTCCGAACGCGAGAAAGAACAAAATCGGCAGAGAGTAAAAACCACCAGACAAGAAGCCGAATATTCCGAACGCGAGAAAGAACAAAATCGGCAGAGAGTAAAAACCACCAGACAAGCAGCCGAATATTCCGAACGCGAGAAACAGCCTGGGTGCTTTTGTGTGCACAGTAAAAGGCCACGGTGGCCTTTTTGGAAATTAATTTATCAAACACTTTCAACTCACCACAGCAAGCAGTCAGTGTGTTGTTTTTGGTATGTGGCCAAGTGGAGGGCTGGTCTTACCCCTTGTAAAAGCCTGACCAGATCTGAGACAAGGA